>NC_044567.1:7533485-7867985 GCF_007565055.1 Rhinopithecus roxellana | reverse complement strand
GGGGAAGATAAAACCAGCCAGCCTCATCAATCGTCCCTGGGCAGGCCAGTCTCCTCTTCAGTCTCATGTTCATGGTTTGCATAATTAGGCGCCTGATGGAGGCGAATGTCTGCCCCACCAAAGGTCATCATTGTGCAGCACTCTGTCGGGGAGCAGTGAGGTACAGCAGCCCGGGCCTGCTCCGCACAGCAACAGAGCCTGTGAGGAGGAGCCTAGCTTTTGCAGGAGCGCATTAATAAGGTTGGAAACCCGTGGCTTGGGAATTAGAGCCAATTGCAGTCTTGTCAGAAATGGAAATAAGAAACTCCTGGATGAAATGGAGGAGCCAGCAACCCCGTAACCAGAGGTTCTGAATTTCAATTTGGGGTCCACTCTGCAAAAGCAGAGGGATATTGAGCAAATCCTTCAACCCCTCAGTGTCTTTGTTTCCCGGACTGCAAAATGGTGGTGACGTACCAGTTCCCCTTATCTCAGAGACCAATCAGTTTACACTTTGAAGAGCTTACTCTGTGTTCAGGGCACTATTCTAAGGGTGTTACATGTCTGTTAACTCTATAATCAGCAATAACCCTCTGCAAGGTAGGTGCTATTATTATTATTATCATCCCTCCGTTAAAGATGAGATAACTAAGCTATAGGGAATTTAAGACACTTGCCCAGGCCGGGCATGGTGGCTCATGCCTATAATCCCAGCACTTTGGGAGGCCAAGCTGGGAAGATCACTTGAGCCCAGGAGTTCAAGACCAACCCTGGCAACATAGCAAAACCCCTATCTCTGGGGAAAAAAAAAAAAATTAGCCAGCTGTGGTGGTGCACGCCTGTAGTCCCACCTACTTGGGAGGCTGAGGTGGGAGGATGTCTTGAACCCAGAAAGTCAAGGCTGCAGTGAGTCATGATTGTGCCGCTGCACTCCAGCCTGGGAGACAGCGCAAGACTCCATCTCCAAAAAAAAAAAAAAAAAACAAAAAAAAAACAAAAACAAAAAAAGGGAAGGAAGAAAAATGAGAAAGAAACTTGCCCAAAGTCACATACAATTGTGGAATCCAGGCTTCAGCTTCGGTAGCCAGGCTTTAGAGTTCATGCCTCAAACCTTCAAATCCAGCATGCACTTCACTTCCTCCATCGGCAGTAAAATGCTTTACAAATAGAGCTGGCTTTATTTTTTCCAGCTGTTACTGACATTGCCAGAGTGTGGAATTAAGTGCCTTAGGCCCTGCTCACGGCATGTTTGTGGTTGCTAGGGTTTTCATGCAGGAAAGGTTGGGGGTGATGGTTGTGTCTACTGTGTACTGAGGGTCTAATGTCACTTCTTACAAAGCCATGCAAGATGAGGGAGCTGAGACCAGGAGAACTAAAGTGACACCCCACAGCCACGGAGCTCATAAACTGAACGTCCTGGATTTGAATTTGAGTCTCATCTGATTCCACACTTTCCATCCAGGGCTTCTTAGACTGTAAGGAGAAGCTGGGTAACTTGATAGTTAAGAGTTGGGCTCTAGAAACTGAGTTCGTAGCCCGTTTCTGCCACTTCTTAGCTGTGTGATCTTGGGCAGATAACTTTGCCTCTCTGGGCTTTGGTTTGCTCATTTGTAAAATGGAGATGACAATGGTAACTACTCATAGGGTTACGATGAGGTGCCTGTGTGTTAACACAAGGACAGCATGGGTCAGTGGCACGTGGTATGCTCTCAGTGGTTATTAACGTAACAATCCCAGGCCTGGGGCAAGAGCGCAGTACTTGACTCAAGGTTTGCATTGCTTAGGGGAGGCATGAGACCCAGAAACCAGAAAGATTCACACACAGGTGGGGAATTTTTTCGGGGAAGACCTGACCAGGAGGCAAGCAGTAAAGGAAGAACTTCTGGGAGGGTGGAATGAAGCCCAGGAGACTCAGACACGATACATGGGAAAGAGTCCAGTTGGGCCGGGGAGTTAGTGTCGGGGACCCAGAGTGAGGCAGCACCTAGTGCTCCTTCCTAGGGTTGTGCACAGTGTTCAGAGGGTCTGACAGCGTCGGTGGGAGGCCCAACCAGGCAGTCAGTATAAGGGTCTGGAAAGGGTTTGGCAGCAAAGAGTACAGACATGGCCACTGGCTAAAAACTTTGAGGCAGGACTCTACTTTCTGGATAAACAAGGGCCAGGGAAGCAATTATGTGAGCTGATGGGGCTGGTATCAACTAGCTAATCTAATGAGCTAAGTATGTTTATTGGAGTAGGAGCTTGGTAACAGGTAAATCTTATTAGTCTTTGTAGACATCACTGCACCAAGACTGTGACAAGGAGAGTGAGTCCCTCATCTTAGGCACTAAATTTAAGGGAGTGCCTAAAAAACCCAATACTCCAGATAAATAATTTTTTTTTTTTTTTTTTTTTTTGAGACAGAGTCTCGCTCTGTCGCCCAGGCTGTAGTGCAGTGGCCGGATCTCAGCTCACTGCAAGCTCCGCCTCCCGGGTTTAAGCCATTCTCCTGCCTCAGCCTCCCGAGTAGCTGGGGCTACAGGTGCCCGCCACCTCGCCTGGCTAGTTTTTTGTATTTTTTAGTAGAGA
Source organism: Rhinopithecus roxellana (assembly GCF_007565055.1). Taxonomy (NCBI): domain Eukaryota; kingdom Metazoa; phylum Chordata; class Mammalia; order Primates; family Cercopithecidae; genus Rhinopithecus; species Rhinopithecus roxellana. The sequence goes on along the minus strand of NC_044567.1, from coordinate 7,865,438 downwards.
CGGGGTTTCACCGTGTTAGCCAGGAGGGTCTCGATCTCCTGACCTCGTGATCCTCCCGTCTCGGCCTCCCAAAGTGCTGGGATTACAGGCTTGAGCCACCGCGCCCGGCCGATAAATAATATTTTAATGCAATATTTTCAACATCTAAATTAGTGCAAAAAATCCATGAGAAGCAAAATATCAAAATAATCAATGAAGACAGAACCTGTATTATTGATTTTTCCTTTTTCCCCAGGCTTCAGTAGGTCCAGCCAGGTACTGCAGACAATGCCTCGAACACACACCTTTTGGTGAGTCAGATCATGGGCTTTTTGGCTTTTATTTTTTAGCGATGAGGTCTCGCTATATTGCCGGGGCTATTTACAGGTGTAATCATGGTGCACTGCAGCCTTGAACTCCTGGGTGCGAGGGATTCTCCTGCCTCAGTCTCCTGAGTAGCTGGGACCACAGGCATGGACCAGCATGCCTGGCTTAATCGTGGGCTATTTATGTATTTATTTATTTATTGAGACAGAGTCTCACTCTGTTGCCTAGGCTTGATCTTGGCTTACTGTAACCTCTGCCTCCCGGGTTCGAGGGATTTTTGAGCCTCAGCCACCTGAGTATCTGGGGTTACAGGCACGAGCCACCACACCCAGCTGATTTTTGTATTTTTAGTAGAGACAGGGTTTCATCATGTTGGTCAGGCTGGTCTTGAACTCCTGGCCTCAAGTGATCTGCCTGCCTCAGCCGCCCAAAGAGCTGGGTTTACAGGCATGAGCCACCGCACCTGGCCAATTATGAGCTTTTTAGACGTCAAGGCTCAGGCAGACCTTGGTGCCTTGTTGGCAGGAAATTGAAAGCCTGTAGGTACTAGATGGTGGAGGGTTTGACCAGTTCTGCCACAGTGGATTCTCCTAAAGCCAGCTCCCAGGATAGGGGCCATTCTTTCCTTATGAATGACCAAGACCATACTGGCTATTTCAACCGACTAGCGTTTTCTTCTTATTTATAATCGATAGCCTCGTTTTCAGCATCCTGGTTCTTCTTTTTTATGTAACATAAAATAAATAGGGTCCCACAAACTTTCTTTTTTTAAAATCACACCTTCTTTAAATCTCATACACCATCTATATGCAGGACTCAGAGATCATCCTCCTTAACCTCAGGCAGCTTGACTGTCATTTGGATAAAACTAGGAAAGAATGAAGGATGCGATTGGGTGTTAGTAGGTGCCAGATCTCCGAAAGAGAGGGGCCTGCAAAGTTCTAGGCAAAGTCAGCCTCCAGGTAGGCAGCCAGAGTCCAGGGAACGCATATTTGCTGAAGGTCCACAGAAGTCAATGGGTCAGATTCCTAGCAGCATTGGGAAAAGGGACATTTTGCAGCAGTGACAAAGAGAGTTCGAAACGGAGGTTCCTTCTACCTTAGCGGAGAAGCACTTTCATCTGCTTCCATTTAAGACAGCAACTAATCTCATGATATGACCTGCAGAAACCTGTAGTAAGGGAGCCATTGGAACTGGCTTTCAGTTGACAGTGGGATCTGTGAGAGCCCAGAGCAGAGAGGGCCGAATCAAGATATCCCGCAGACAGTAAGTGGGCAAGAGGTCAAAACAGGGGAGGAGTTCATTAGTGTATGCAAAAGCTTAGGCTGAGCTTTGCCCAAGGTGCATGCCGTATAAGTGTCCTTGTGGTTGCTGATGGTGAGGATGATGGTGTTATTTTGGCCGCCAGGATCTGGGTTTCAGGGACAGGATTTCTTAGTTTCTTATAGCAGAGGTGACCAGACTGGGATTTGATGCTTTATCAAAATTTTTCGGGCCGAGCACGGTGGCTCACGCCTGTAATCCCAGCACTTTGGGAGGTCGAGGCAGGCGGATCACCTGAGGTTGGGAGTTTGAAACCAGCCTGACCGACATGGAGAAACGCTGTCTCTACTAAAAATACAAAAATTAGCCAGGCGTGGTGGTGCATGCATGTAATCCCAGCTACTCAGGAGTCTGAGGTAGGGGAATTTCTTGAACCTGGGAGACAGAGGTTGCAGTGAACTGAGATTGTGCTACTGCACTCCAGGCTGGGTGACAGAGTGAGACTCTGTCTCAGAAAAAAAAAAAAAATTTCCTCAAATCTGGGAAGCAATATTTTCAACTTTAAATTTAGCCAAGTGAGGCAATTCCTTTTTTTCTTTTCTTTTCTTTTTTTTTTTTCTTTTTTTTTTTTTGAGACACCATCTCTGTCTCCCAGGCTGGAGTGCAATGGCACAATCGCAGCTCACTGCAACCTCCGCCTCCCGGGTTCAAGCAATTCTTCTACCTTAGCCTCCCGAGTAGCGGGATTACAGGTACGTGCCACCATGCCTGGCTAATTTTTGTGTTTTAGTAGAGATGGGGTTTCACTATGTTGGCCAGAGCTGATCTCGAACGCCTGACCTCAGGTGATCCACCCACCTTGGCTTCCCAAAAGTGCTAGGATTATAGGCGTGAGCCACCGCTCCCGGCCTAGTGAGGCAATTCAAACAACCAGAAAAAGCCCTCTCACCTCCCATCACCATGCCTTCATAAAAGAAAAGCCATCTTATCACCAAAAGTAAAACAGCCATCATATCAGAATTTAAACTAGAAACAAAAATTAACATTACTAAACACTCATTTATGGGGTTTTTTTGTTTTATTTTTTTTGTTTTTTTTTTTTTCCAGTTTGTAGCTGATGAACAAAAACTTTGTCATGGATCAGGGCTGATGGGCAGAGTTCAGGATGCATTCACGCCCAGGGCTCCTCTGCCTAGGTTTGGGGCTACCTTGTAGGGCTTGGTTGTGAGGACCATGGCCAAGGCTGGGTGGCCAGGGATGAAGTGTCTGTCCTGGCCTGGGCACCTGTGCTGACGTAGCCCATCCACGCCATCACAGTGGGCACCTGTGCAGTCCTTCTGGGAATGCTCCCGGTCACTCGTGGGAGTGATGGTTTTCCCACTTCCAGCCCAACCTGCCCCCACTCCATTCCGGGGCCCCCTGGGTCCTCTCCCTCTGGCCTTTGGGACCTGACACCTGAACTTGCTTTCTGCAGTTTGCCCTTTGGCATTCTTCAAGGGCTTTGGCTGATCCTGCCTTCTGACTGCTTCTGCTCCTGCCCGATCCCCACCTGTGGACCCCAGCCTGGGCTTTGTCCTCAACTGTCTGGAAACTGCTCAGAATGTTAGATCTTAAATCACCTCTTGCAGCTACTGCAGTGTGGACGCAATCTTTTTTCCATTCATGTCCTGCTGTTCTGCAACTGGGCTGAAATGACTGCATGGGGGGTGGTGAGGGAGAGAAGAAGACTGAGTCTCAAGTGGGGGCGCAATCTGTGGAAAACAACGGGCCCCAGGCCAGGGAGCAATATGGGCAATTAGCCCAGGTCTGTGTTGAAGTCTGTCTCTTGGACTCACCTGGAAGCTGTCTAAGGCAGGGATGTATTCAGATCATCTTTTCATTTTTTTAATTTCCTTCCTCCTTCCAACTCTCCATGTTCACCCCTCCCCAAGAAAACTAGTAAAGCTCATTTACAATGTATTCGTTGCTTTGAATTTTTTTTATTATTTATTATTTTGAGACGGAGTCTCGCTCTGTCACCCAGATCGGCAGAGAGCCGGATCTTGGCTCACTGCCATTTCCGTCCCCTGGACACCTCCCTCAAGGAGGCTTCAGTGTGACAAGGAAGAGGTCACACACACCCAGGGAGTTAGAAATAACTTGGAAAATACTGAGTGCTTCCAGAAAAGTCTGAAGGTTGGGCTACACTGGTTTCACCTCCAAGCGATTGGGTGATGGCCCCTATGGGTCAGTCCAGCCTGGAAAAGAAATCTCCCCACTGGGGCTCCAGCTTGTCCCATTCAGCCCTTAACACAGCTCTGAGCTGGGGGAGGAGTCAGCATCGCCAGCACGTTTTGTTTTCACAGGTTTTTTTCCCTTCAATTCTCCATTTGTCTTGGTCTGCAGGTGCTCTTCTCCCTGACCCTCCTTCCATATTCATCCTAAACAACAAGACCTTTCCTTAAAAACAAGCATCTTTTCCTCCCATCCTAAGACAAGGCTGCCCTTTGTGTGTTATTTTCATTAATTTGTTGATGCTTGTTTTCATGCTGCATTTTATTGGGCTTGTACTTAATTTGCTGAAGCACAAAGGTTGTTTAAGCAGGAGGGCACAAGAAAGTGGAAAACTCCTGACCTCAAGGGATCCACCCACCTCGGCCTCCCAAAGTGCTGAGATTACAGGCGTGAGTCACCACGCCCCGCCACAGGTCTTCCTGCCTCTGTGATCACCTTCTCATAACCTTGACACCACTGCACCTTGATGAAGTTCAGTTAATCTACAATGACTGTAGCCATCTGAGTGACTCCAGGTGAGACCAATAGAACTGTCGAAATAGCCAACACACAGCATTGTGAGAAACAATAAATCATTGTTTTAAGCCATTACGTTTTGTGGTGGTTTGTTACACAGCAGTTAACTAAAACAACCTCAAAATCTGGATAACATGTTAGGGCCCGCCTGGAAAGCTGGCTGCCCCTCTGCTCTTCCTCGGCCCATGGTGGGAACCCTTGGCTATAAACAAATCTTCACGGAGTTGATAAGTGGTCAGGATTTAAGGCGGTATTCTTCCCAGGTGCTCGTACAACTTCAAAAAAAGTAAAATTCTAAGAGTGGGATTTCAGGCCCTTATCAAGGACATATGTATGATCAGGGACCCTCCTGCCTGCTCTTCAGAAACCACATCTTCGCTTTTTCCTTCAATAGCTTCCAGCCACCTGTTAAAGATCTGCCTTTCCCAGATGAGAAGGCAGGTCTAATTCAGAGGAGATTGAGCTGGTTGATAATGCAGAAGAAATTTCAAGGAGACTCTGAAGCACATCTAGCCTTCCTTGTAGCCAAACCAAAGGAAATAATCTCAAACCCCAAAATATTACAGAAAAAAAATCAAGAAGGATTGCAAAGATGACAAAATGTTGGATCGTGCATTACAGATCATGCATTATATATAGCAGTTACCTATAGATAGTAAAAAGTCACACCTGTAATCCCAGCACTTTGGGAGGCCGAGGCAGGTAGATCACTTGAGGTCAGGAGTTTGAGACCAGCCTGGCCAATATGGTGAAACCCCATCTCTATTAAAAATACAAAAATTAGGCCGCACGCGGTGGCTCAAGCCTGTAATCCCAGCACTTTGGGAGGCCGAGACGGGCGGATCACGAGGTCAGGAGATCGAGACCATCCTGGCTAACCCGGTGAAACCCCGTCTCTACTAAAAAATACAAAAAACTAGCCGGGCGAGGTGGCGGGCGCCTGTAGTCCCAGCTACTCGGGAGGCTGAGGCAGGAGAATGGCGTGAACCCGGGAGGCGGAGCTTGCAGTGAGCTGAGATCCGGCCACTGCACTCCAGCCTGGGCGACAGAGCAAGACTCCGTCTCAAAAAAAAAAAAAAAAAAAAAAAAAATTAGCTGGGCATGGTGGCACACGCCTGTAGTCCCAGCTACACAGGAGGCTGAGGCAGGAGAATCACTTGAATCCGGAGGTGGAGGTTGAAGTGAGCCAAGATAGTGCCACTGCACTTCAGCCTGGGCGACAGAGTGAGACTACATCTCAAAAAAAAAAAAAAAAAAAAAAAAAAAAGCGATGGGTTCCTCTAGAATTTGACCTCTTCTGAGGTCTTTACATTGTTCTGAAAGGGTCTATTTGTGTTGATTTCCCTAACTAGACTGTAAGACTCTTGAAAACAGGGATCATATCATAAAGTATTCATTGGCTGGGCAAGGTGCCTCACGCCTATAATCTCAGTATCTGGGAGGCCAATGTGGGAGGATCAGTTGAGGCCAGGAGTTCGAGACCAGCCTGGGCAACAAAGACTGACTATTCTCTATTTTAAAAAAAGAAAATTTTTCATCTTTATGGCTCTAGAGCCTAGCACATTAGCACAGGGCTTTGCACAGAGCTGGCACTCAATGAATGCTGTTGAGATAAAGCACAGTTTAAACCCAAAGAGCAGGGTGGGGAGCTTAGAAGCCAATAGGTCCCATGGTTTTGAAATTCTGAAAGATTTGAAACGTCAGCAGAGGAGGGAGGAGAGCAGGGGGGTCTAAGCCCATGGGAAGTGCTGGCCTAGCCTGGTGGACTCTTGTCTGCCTCAGCCTCGCCTCAGGCCAGGAGTTTGTGCCTTCACCTGGGACACTGGTGATGTCAAGGCAGCTGCAAATCCTGAGTGCAGTGCCACCCTGAGCTCCTGTGACCCAGGGACCTCTGCTCAGAGAGAGGAGCATTTGCCTGGCTTTGAGCAAAGTGGAACCTGTCTGTGCCCCAAACCTGGAGCTCTGAAGACTGAGGACTTCCAACCCCCCGAGAGTACCAAGGCAAAGCAAACAGCTCAGAAGAAGCACAGGGAGCTGGCACACCCCCAGACACTTGTCAGCCGTGCCATCAACTCGTCATTCCCACTGATGGGTGCCTGCTCCCTCAACTCCTCCCTCCAGCATCCACCTTTGAGGCTGGGGTCCTGGGTGCTTCAGGGGCTCCCAGCCTCCTGCTGGGTGAGTGTGGTGGCCCTGAGGAGTGTGTCTCCGTTTTGCTATGACTCTAGCTCTACCTTACACATCTGGGGACAGGGCCAAGAAAGGGGTCCGTTGAGTCAAATGAACCCAACAAGTCCTGGTCATGGCCTTTCCAACCAGAAGCACCTGCCTGGCCCCTGGAGACCTTGTTTCCTATCTCCAGGAGGAAGGAAAGCAGGGGGAGAGACGGAAAGAGGGAGGGAGTGGGGAAAGATTGCCTAACACACCTTCCCAGGCTCCCCCACTACCTACACAAGGTTCAGTCCTTATTTTGGTATGCAGAGCTCCTCCCAGGCTGAGCTCACCCACAATCACAGCCTTATCTCTGCCTCTCCCTACTCTGACCTGACAACCATGGGAGTCTGCCTCACACTTGTATAGGGGCTGAGTCTGGAATGTCATTTTCCCTTCCCTGCCCATGAAGCAACACTCTCCCTTCAAGGCTTCTTTAGACTCTGCCCTGCCTTCCCTACCTCCCAGGCAAAGACAGCCTCCCAAACCCCCACAGCACCTGTTGCCCCTACCACAATCTGTCTGGTAATACAGCCGGATTACTCACTCATTCATTCACTCACTCATTCATTAAGTCCTGTATGAGCCAGGCTTTGTGCTGTGGTCCCAGGATACTGCAAGGAACAAAGCAGACACAGATCCTATCCCTTTGGGCTTAAATGCTCAGAGGTGGGGACAGCTACTGAATAAATAACTGCATAGGAACTATGGGAGCAAATAGCTGGGGGGTTGCTGTAATAGGACTGAGGCAGCTTCCCCTGAAGAAGGGAAATAAAAGCCGAATGCTAAGCTCAGTAGGGATGAATGAGGTGAAAGGAGTAAGTGAGAGGCTGCAGGCAGGACTAGCAGAAGGCCCTGAAGTGGGAGGGAACATGGTGTATTTGAGGAAGTAAGAGAGGGTGGAAGAAGGTTGGGCAAGCTCTGGCCTGCTGCTGGGTAGGCAGACAGGGAGCAGATCCTCAAGGTTCTGTAGACTGCAGTGAGGGCTTTGGTCCTCATCCTAAGAGTCGTGGGAGACACTGATGGGTTCAACCCAATGGGGGCAGGGCGATGCGAACATGACTGATTTGCAATTTTTTTTTTTTTTTTTTTTTGAGAAGGAGTCTTGCTCTATTGCGTAGGCTGGAGTGCAGTGGCACCATCTCAGCTCACTGCAACCTCTGCCTCCTGGGTTCAAGCAATTCTCATGCCTCAGCCTCCTGAATAGCTGGGACTACAGGTGTGTACCACCACACCCAAATAATTTTGGTATGTTTAGTAGAGACAAGGTTTCACCATGTTGGCCAGGCTGGTCTCAAACTCCTGACCTCAAGTGATCCGCCTACCTCAGCCTCCCAAAGTGCTAGGATTACAGGTGTGAGCCACCATGCCTGGACTGCATTTTTTTTTTTTTTCTAGTACAGTCTTGCTCTGTCTCCCAAGCTGGAGTGTGGTGGTGCGATCATAGCTCACTGCAGCCTCAAACCCCCAGGCTTAAGCGGTCCTCCTGCCTCAGCCTTTCGTGTACCTGGAACTACAGGTGCATGCCACCACGCCTGGCTGTTTTTTTATATTTTATTTTTTGTAGAGACAGGATCCTGCTATGTTGCCTAGGCTTGACTTGCATTTTTTAAAGCTCCACCCCTCGGCTGTGGGGTGGAGAAGGTGTTAGCAATGGGGGCAGGAGTGAAGGCAGGGAAATCAGTAGGCAGCTGGTGCGGTGGTCCAGGGAGGAGGTGCTCATGGCCTGCAGGGTGGCGAAGGGACGAGATCAATAGGTAGGAGGTCAGGCGGATGGGTCCAGCTTGAGGTTAGGGACAGAGAGAGCAAAAGCCGGTGTCCCAGAAGACTCCTGAGTTTCTGGCTTGGGAAGTGTCTGTCCCACTAGCCTGGGGCTTACTCAGCCTCCTATTCTCCTGCACCCAGCAAGCAGAGTAGTCCCGTGAGCGATGCTTATGGAATGGGAGTCCAGATCCTGGGAAACAGGACAAAAGGTCTAACTCTCTATTAAGGAGTATGTTAGGATTGAATTAAAGCCATGTTAGCCAACCATTTACAGAGTTCTTAAAATAAGTAGGTATTGCCGGGCGCGGTGGCTCAAGCCTGTAATCCCAGCACTTTGGGAGGCCGAGACGGGCGTATCATGAGGTCAGGAGATCGAGACCATCCTGGCTAACACGGTGAAACCCCGTCTCTACTAAAAATACAAAAAACTAGCCAGGCGAGGTGGCGGGCGCCTGTAGTCCCAGCTACTCCGGAGGCTGAGGCAGGAGAATGGCGTAAACCCGGGAGGCGGAGGTTGCAGTGAGCTGAGATCCGGCCACTGCACTCCAGCCCGGGCGACAGAGCGAGACTCCGCCTCAAAAAAAAAAAAATAAAAAAAATAAGTAGGTATTTCAGAATGCACAAAAATCGATCTCTGTTCACAGAAGAGATCTAGAGAAAAAAACAAAACATCTCTTCCAATGTGATAAATGAATGGTTTTGGAATGTAGGGCAGATAGGTGTGGTGTGTGCATTCTGTTCTCATTTTTGTGAGAGATAATAAAGGAAGCTTTTGGAAACAAACACTACATAAACAAAGAAGTCAGCCCCAAATATAAAAATGATATATGTATATATTCAAATTATACAAAAAGTATATATAATATATAAATATAATAAATGTTACAATGTATTTAATATTTTATTTTAGGCCAGGTATGGTGGCTCATACCTATAATCTCAGCACTTTAGGAGACCAAGGTGGGAGGATTGCTTGAGCCCAAGAGTTCAAACCAGCCTGGGCAACACAGAAAAAAAAAAAAAATTAGCCAGGCATGGAAGACTAGACATACCTCTAGTCCCAGTTACTGAGGAGGCTGAGACAGGAGGATCACTTGAGCCCAGGAGGCTGAGGCTGCAGTGAGCCATGATCATGCCACTGCACTCCAGCCTGGGTGACAGAGTGAGACCTTGTCTCAAAAACAAAAAACAAAACAAAACAAAATTTTCTTTTTAATTGCAAAGGTAACTGACCACTGTGGAAAATCCAAGCAACATATAAACAGAGGAGTCACAAGGAGTCACAAGTGAAGTGTCCCTTCACTCACCCGCAGAGCGACCCCTCACCAAATGTAACTACTTTCTTCTGTGCACCAAAACATGTTTTCTACTTTTTTCTTTTCTTTCTTTTTTTTTTTTTTTTGAGACAGTCTCACTCTGTTGCCCAGGCTGGAGTGCAGTGGTGCGATCTCGGCTCACTGCAAGCTCCCGCTCCCGGGTTCACGGCATTCTCCCGCCTCAGTCTCCCGACTAGCTGGGACTACAGGCGCCTGCCACCACACCTGGCTAATTTTGTTTTTGTATTTGTAGTACAGACGGGGTTTCACCATGTTAGCCAGGATGGTCTCAATATCCTGACCTTGTGATCCGCCTGCCTCAGCCTCCCAAAGTGTTGAGATTATAGGCGTGAGCCACTGCGCCCGGCCTACTTTTTCTCTTTTTAGAGACAGGGTCTTGCTCTGTCACCTAGGCTGGAGTACAGTGGTGCAATCATACTTCGCTGTAACATTGAATTCCTGGGCTCAGTAGATCCTCCTACCTCAGCCACCCAAGTAGCTACAAGTGGACGCCACCACACCTGTTTTTTGTTTGCTTGTTTTTATTCTTACCATCTGTCTAACCAGATGGATTAAAAAAATATATTTGTAGAGACACGGCTTCATTGTGTTGCCCAGGCTGGTCTCGAACTCCTGACCTCAAGCGATTCTCCCTCTCATCCTCCCTAAGGGCTGGATTGCAGGTATGAGCCACTGCACTCAGCCTACTTTTAATAAAGGTGAGATTACTCTTTTTCTGTGACTTTCTTATCTTCCAAGGATATCATATCATGTGACTAAGCCATAGGCTCTACAGCAAAATGGTTGAGGTTCAAATCTCAGCTTTGCCACTAACCAGCTGTGTGCTTTTATATGCAGCCCAGTGCATACCCCACTGTGCCTCAGTTCCCTCATCTATAAAATAGCATTAATTATGGTATCTTCTTCATAGGGTTTTTGTGAAAATTTAAATGTAAGGCAGGAAGAACAATGCCTGGTACATAGTATTTTCTCCGTCTATATGAATCCAACTCACCAACAGCCACGAAGTACAAGATGCATCAAAATTATTCAACCATATTAAAAAATATTATTATTCTAGGCCAAAGGCAGTGGCTCACGCCTGTAATCCCACCACTTTGGGAGGCTGAGGTGGTGGGTAGATAACCTGAAGTCAGGAGCTCGAGACCAGCCTGGCCGACATGGTGAAACCCTGTCTCTACTAAAAATACAAAAATTAGGTGGGCATGGTGGTACGTGCCTGTAATCCCAGCTACTTGGGAGGCTGAGGCAGAAGAACTGCTTGAACCCAGGAGATGCAGGTTGCAGTGAGCCGAGATTGTGTTGTGCCACTGCATTCCAGCCTGGCAACAAAGCAAGACTCTGTTAAAAAAAAAAAAAAATATATATATATATATATATATATACACACACACACATATTCTTATTCTTATTCTTATTTTTTTGAGACAGGGTCTCATTCTGTCACCTAGGCTGAGGGAAGTGGCACAATCACAGCTCACTGTAGCCTTGACCTCTCGGGCTCAAGTGATCCTCCCACCTCAGCCTCTTATGATGTATACCTCTGATTTCCTTTTCTTGTGTTATTAAAATGGCTAGGTACTCCAGGCTTGTTTAATAATGGCAATGGTGGCCAGGTGCGGTGGCTCAAGCCTGTAATCCCAGCACTTTGGGAGGCCGAGACGGGCGGATCACGAGGTCAGGAGATGGAGACCATCCTGGCTAACACGGTGAAACCCCGTCTCTACTAAAAAAATACAAAAAACTAGCCGGGCGAGGTGGCGGGCGCCTGTAGTCCCAGCTACTCGGGAGGCTGAGGCAGGAGAATGCCGTAAACCCGGGAGGCGGAGTTTGCAGTGAGCTGAGATCCGGCCACTGCACTCCAGCCTGGGTGACAGAGCGAGACTCCTTCTCAAAAAAAAAATAAATAAATAATGGCAATAGTACCAACCCTGTTTGTCTCAATACTGACTAATGGCAAAGATATCAACCCTGCTTGTCTCAGTATTGACTTTAAAATGTTTCTAGGCCGGGCACAGCGGCTCATGCCTGTAATCCCAGCACTTTGGAAGGCAGAGGTGGGCAGATTACTTGAGGTCAGGAGTTCGAGACCAGCCTGGCCAACATGGTGAAACCCCATCTCTACTAAAATACAAAAATTAGCCAGCCATGGTGGCAGGCACCTGTAATCCCAGCTACTTGGGAGGCTGAGGCAAGAGAATTGCCTGAACCTGGGAGGCAGAGGCTGCAGTGAGCCGAGATCACACCATTGCACTCCAGCCTGGGCGACAGAGTGAGACTCCGTCTCAAAAAAAAAAAAAAAGTTTCTAACACTCCCCCGTTAGTATAACCTTTGCTGTAGGTTTCTAATGGATACTTTATCAAGTTAAAGACATGTCATTCTCTATTTCAAAACAAAAAAAGAGTTTTGTTTTGTTTTTAATCATGAAAGAGTATTAGATTTCATTAAATGCTTTTTTGGTTGCATCAGTTGAAAAGGTCATTCCTCCCTTTTGGTTTATTAATATAGTGAATTACATTAACAGACATCCTAATGTTGACTCATCCTTGCATTATACTTTTAGTACATGGATCCAATTTGCTAATATTTCATTTAGGATTTTAAAATCTGTATTCATAAACAAATTTAGCCTTTGGTTATTTATTTATTTATTGAGAAAGGGTCTTACTTTGTTACCCAGGCTGAAGTGCAGTGGTGTGATCTTGGCTCACTGCAGCCTTGACCTCCCAGGTTCAAGTGATCCTCCTGCCTCAGCCCCCCAAGTAGCTGGGACTACAGGTGCGCACCAGCACACCCGGCCGATTTTTGTATTTTATTTTTATAGAGACAGGGTTTTGCTATGTTGCCTAGGCTGGTCTCAAACTCCTGAGCTCAAGCCATCTGCCTGTCTCGGCCTCCCAAAGTGCTAGGATTATAGGCATGAGCCACCGTGCCTGGTTTTATCTTCTGTTGTTGTTGCTCAAATCATTGTTCACTTTGATATCAGTGTTATACCAACTCATAGAGTGAGTTTGTAAGACCTTCGTGCTTCCCTAAGCTCTGAAAGTTCAAACACAGGAATTTTTTTGGCAGAGCTGACCATAGAACCACCTTGGCGTTGTGTCTTTTTTGGAGGTAGATGTTAAACCAGTTTTTTTCCATTATTGGTGGTCTATTTAGGTTTGATACTATTTCTTAAATCAATTTAGATGATTTACATTTTCCCTAAGCATTGTAAATTTAATGTAGTTGTACACAGTATGCTCTTAATCATTTAAAAGCTCTGTTTCTATTTTTTTATTTTTGTAATTTTTAAAAATTTTTGTAAAGGTGGGGTCACACCATGTTGCCCAGGCTGGTCTCGAAATCCTGGGCCCAAGCGATCCTCCTGCCTTAACCTTCCAAAGTGTTTTGATCACACCATTGTACTGCAGTCTGGGCATAGGCTGAGACCCTGTCTGAAAAAAAAAAATGCAAGCAAAGAGATGCTTTGCTATATTTGTTTTTAATCTCTAGCTTTGATGATCTGTGAACAGTATGGGTCATAAGGTTTTTATTTGGGGGAATTTACGTAAATTTTCTTGGTTACATATTACACAGGCAATTTTAAAACTAGTTCATGGGTTGTTGAAAAGAATGTCTATATGTGGAAAGTCCTATAAGAACACCGATATCTACTGAGTCCAGCTTATTAATTATGTTAGCCAAAACTTTGTTACTTAACTGATACATCAATTTTTTCTCCTCTGAGTTCTTTAGTTATTTCCTTCCCCTTGGTCTCTCCATTCTTAGTTTCTGGAATCCCTGTGTTGGTCAACGTCAAATCTCTTGGAGCTAGTTTACATGTCATTTAACATTTTTTCATTTTAACCATATCGAGAATAGAAGGATAATGATTTGGTTTTAGAATCCAAATGCCACTGAGCATGTGAAATCAGCTGGTGATTGATTGTGTAAGTACTACTCAAATGATAACATTTAACAGGTTAATAAAACAGCACAAATTAGGGAAAGCACATTGGGATGCAAATGATCAAATAGCAGAATGCTGAACTTTATGAAGTCAGTTGAGTCAAATATTTACTAAGCATTCTGTGGATGGTGTAGGCACAGAGCAGTAGAAGCTACTGGCCTGCTCTCATGACAATGCAGGCCTCTTGGAGAGACGGGACACACACCCATGCAATAAATACAGTTATGCAACATGGCATAAATTCTTTGACCAGCAGGAGATGGGAACCAATGGATGAATTCTCCCCTTTCTTTTTTCACATAAAGGGATACAGTTTATAGGGCTTCTTGGAGGACTAATCCATGGAATCAAACAATTGTACTTAACAGCAGTTGGTTTAATAACGCAACCTGGAATAGGTTCTCCTCCTCTGCTGTTTTACTCTCTTTGCCCCTCTCTCCTGCTTCCTGGGATTTCACTCCCTATTAAAGTGGTAGCAAATGATGTCAGGAGTTTGAGACCAACCTGGCCAACATGGCGAAACCCTGTCTCTTCTAAAAATACAAAAATTAGCTGGGTATGGTGGCGGGCACCTGTAATCCCAGCCACTAGGGAGGCTGAGGCAGGAGAATCCCTTGAAGCTGGGAGGCGGAGGTTGCAGTGAGCTGAGATCACACCACAGCACTCCAGCCTGGTTGAGGACAGAGTAAGTCTCGGTCTCAAAAATAAAATAAAATAAGGCCAGGCACGGTGGCGCTCGCATGTAATCCCAGCACTTTGGGAGGTCAAGGCAGGTGGATCGCATGAGGTCAGGAGTTCAAGACCAGCCTGACCAACATGGCGAAACTCTGTCTCTACTGAAAATACAGAATTAGCTGGGAGTGGTGGTGCGCGACTGTAATCCCAGCTACTCAGGAGGCTGAGGCAGGAGAATCGCTTGAACCCAGAAGGCAGAGGTTGCAGTGAGCCGAGATAGCGCCATTGCACTCCAGCCTGGGTGACAGAGTGAAAATAAATAAATAAAAATAAATAAAAAATAAAGTGGTAGCACAAAGCCCTTTGCCTCAGGCTCTGCTTATTTAGGAACCAATGCTAAGACAGCCTGTAGCTGAAAGTTCAGGTAAAGTTGATTCAGGGGCTGCTCAAAAGGCTGTTTCCAGGACTTGGTGTTTCTTGGTTTTAACTAGGTTAGCTGCATTCTCTGACAGGTACTCTCCTGGTGGTACTAAGATGGCCCTGGGAACCTCAACAGTGAAGACCTCCAGGTTCATATTTCACGGGAAAGAGTCCTTATCCCAACACCTCAGACAGAAGTCCCAGAATTGAGTTATTGGCTCTGACCAGCCATCCCTAAACCCATCACAGTACTTAGGAGAATGCCATGCTTTCCCTGGCTTTTGCCTTGGCGAGAGTCCCAGTGGAAGCTCATGGATGAAGAGGGGAGAGGGATAGGTTCTCAAACAAAAATCGCAACTGTTGCTGGAAGAAAGGGGAATAGATGTTGTCTAGGCTAATAACAAGGAAAGGTAGAAGAAACCAACCCGGCCGGGCGCAGTGGCTCAAGCCTGTAATCCCAGCACTTTGGGAGGCCGAGACGGGCGGATCACGAGGTCAGGAGATCGAGACCATCCTGGCTAACCCGGTGAAACCCCGTCTCTACTAAAAAATACAAAAAAAAAAAAACTAGCCGGGCGAGATGGCGGGCGCCTGTAGTCCCAGCTACTCGGGAGGCTGAGGCAGGAGAATGGCGTGAACCCGGGAGGTGGAGCTTGCAGTGAGCTGAGATCCGGCCACTGCACTCCAGCCTGGGCGACCGAGTGAGACTCCGTCTCAAAAAAAAAAAAAAAAGAAACCAACCCTCCTGGTGCCACAGTAGAATTTTCTGCAGAAAGGTTTTAGTTTTTTCAGAAACTCAAAAACTTTTTTGACTTATACCTTGCCACATAATATTCTCTTTTTTCTTTTCTTTCCTTCTTTTTTTTTTTTTTTTTTTGTGAGACAGAGTCTCGTTCTGTCACCCAGGCTGTAGTGCAGTGGCATGATCTCGGCTCACTGCAACCTCCACCTCCTGGGTTCAAGCAATTCTCATGTCTCAGCCTCCCGAGTAGCTGGAACTACAGGTGCATACCACAGCAGCTGGCTAATTTTTGCATTTTTAGTAGAGATAGGGTTTTACCATGTTGGCCAGGCTAGTCTCAAACTCCTGGCCTCAAGTGATTCATCCACCTCAGCCTCCCAAAGTGTTGGGATGACAGGTGTGAGCCACCGCGCCCAGCCAAAACTTTTCCTTTTGTTTCCAAGCGGATAGAAGTATTGATCTCCAGGTGGGGTCTATATCTTCCTTAAAGGACAGTAAGTATTTCTTCTTCAGAACAACCAAACAATTGAAGAATATTCCATTGGGTGATAAAACTACGTCTAGCAATTGAACACACATTGGCAGGGCAATTCCTGAGTATCAAGTACTATACTAGACTCTGGGGCATTTAGAGATAAATAAAATGTGCTCCAAACAGAATTCCAGTAATGGCATTTCCCAGCTGAAAAATCACCCAACATCTTCCCATCTGTTAAAGGCAAAATTCCAGATTTCCTAATACAAGACCCTTGGTAATCTGGCCTCTGCCTACCAACCAGCCTCCTCTCTAGATTCTCACCTCGGAACCATCCACAGCAGCCACTCTGAGCCGCTTACCCTTCCTCAAATATTCTGTGTTCTTTCACTGGATTAAGCAGCGACCTAGCAAAGTCATCAGTCAATACTGATTGACTGCAAGGCACTATAAAGCTCGTGTAAAGGTACATGCTTTCTGCTCTTAAAAAGCTTAGAATCCGGCCAGGTGCGGTGGCTCACGCCTGTAATCCCAGCACTTTGGGAGGTGGAGGCGGGTGGATCACGAGGTCAGGAGATTGAGACCATCCTGGCTAACAAGGTGAAACCCCGTCTCTACTTAAAATGCAAAAAATTAGCCGGGCCCGGTGGCAGGTGCCTGTAGTCCCAGCTACTCGGGAGGCTGAGGCAGGAGAATGGCGTGAACCCGGGAGGCGGAGCTTGCAATGAGCTGCGATTGTGCCACTGCACTCCAGCCTGGGCGACAGAGCGAGACTCCATCTCAAAAAAAAAAAAAAAATGCTTAGAATCCAACAAAGGCTAGGACATAAACACACGGAAGGTCAAATAAACTAATAAAACTAATAAAATAAACTAATAATATTATAATTAAATAATAATGTAAAACATCAAGGCGTGGGATTCTGAGAGGTATTTTGAAGGTGAAAAGGACTGAGTTGGCAACACGGTATATGACAGAAGTGTTAATAATACTTGTTTGTAGTTTAAAAGCAATTTCACATGTGTTTTTAGTTGAGCTGAATCAAATGGTACTTGAATTTCTGCCAGATATAAGAAGCAAAGAAGGAAGAGGAGGAGGAGAGAGTAGGGAAGGAGGGGAAGAGGGAGGGGGAGAGAAAGGAAGAAAATATTCATATTTTTGGGGGGCTTGACGGTTCATAGAGCATTTTCACAGGTGTCACCTCATTTGATTCTCACACAACTCTGAGGGTAATTATTGCTTCTAATTATTTATAAGATGAGGGCTGAGACTCAGAGCAGCCATACCTAACTAATACCAGGCATGGCAAGACCCAAACACAAATTCTCTGATTTTAAATTCATAATTTTTCTTCTATGCTCCACTGCAGCTGAGATAGGAAGTGGGGGCCATGTTGGGACATCCAATGTCGATACAATGGGCAAAGTCTTAAAAGGGAATATTTGAAGCAGTTATTAGTAAACAGTGTGAAATGTGACAGAAAGATCAAGAAGACAGAGGCTTAAGTAAAGACCTCTAGAACTGTTTTTGTTCGTTTGTTTTTGAGAAAAGGTCTGCTCTGTCACCCAGGCTGGAGTCCTGTGGAATGATCACTTGCTGCTTGGAAATCCTGGGCTCAAGGGATCCTCCCACCTCAAACTTCCTGAGTAGTTGGGACTACAGGTGCTCGCCACTACACCCTGCTAATCTATATATATATATATAATTTTTTTTTTTGGTAGAGACAGGGGTCTCACTATGTTGCCCAGGCTGGTCTCAACCTCCTGGCCTCAAATGATCCTCTCTGCCGTCTCAGCCTCCCAAAGTGCTAGGATTATAGGTGCCACTGTACCTGGCTTGCCTTTTTTTTTTTTTTTAAAAGCATTTATTGATAACCCAGGAGTTGGTCAGGACCTTATAAAGTGAAATAGTAGATCGAAAATCAAGGTTCTAAGCATCAAAATCACATGTTTAAAATGTTTGGGCAAGTTCTAGAGTGAGGTTTATGACCAGCATCCTGTTCAGCCACATATCTGGTACACAATATGCAAGATACTCATACAAATTGAAGCAAAACATAAAGACCTCTAAGAGAAACATGGAGAAAAGGCATAGATAAAAAATTTATAGAAACAGTAGTACAAGAAGCTGACAAACATGTCAAATTCTGTTCATCCTACATGTAATCAAAGAAATAAAAATTAAACAACAGACATCATTTTACCTACCAAATTAGCCAACGATAGAAAAAAAATTTTTAGTAGGCAATGCTGGCTAAAAATGTAGTGATTTTGCAGTGCGTAGCCTCTGGGAAGGCAAAAAAGTACAATCTCTCTGGAAAGTGGATTGTCTTTTTGTTACGAGCCTTAAAAAATGTTCCTTCTCTTCCACCGGCTAACTTTGCTTATAGAATCTAGCCCAGGGAAATAATTAGAGAGGTAGTTAAAGATTTACATATAAAAATGTCTGTTAAATATGTTTTTTTTTTTTTATTTTTTATTTTTTTTGAGACGGAGTCTTGCTCTGTCGCCTGGGCTGGAGTGCAGTGGCCGGATCTCAGCTCACTGCAAGCTCCGCCTCCCGGGTTTACGCCATTCTCCTGCCTCAGCCTCCCGAGTAGCTGGGACTACAGGCGCCCGCCACTTCGCCCGGCTAGTTTTTTGTATTTTTAGTAGAGACGGGGTTTCACCGTGTTAGCCAGGATGGTCTCGATCTCCTGACCTCGTGATCCGCCCGTCTCGGCCTCCCAAAGTGCTGGGATTACAGGCTTGAGCCACTGCGCCCGGCCAAATATGTTTGTTTTTAATACAGAAATGGTTTCAGCAACTTACATGCCCAGCAATGGTTAAATAAATTATTCTAAATCCATAGAGTGGAATATAATACGCAGTCATTAAAAATGCTGATTGTGACAAATGCTTAATGTCAGGAGAAAATAGGAAAAATGCAATGTTAAGTGAACTGCAGGATAGAAAATTGCGTATTTGATAGAAACTCATTCAGAAAGAAATGGAGCAAGATGGTTAGCACTGCGTGGAGAGATTAAAGATGATTGCTATTTTCTTCTTTATTTCTATGTGTTCCAAATTTGCTATAATGAGCATTTCCAGGTTTTATAATGAGAAAGAAGCCCTGATAATTTAGACTAGAGGAAAAAAATTTATTTTGGCTTTTTTGAAAAGTTCAGTTTTCCTTAAAAGATGTAAAATTAGTGTTTTTGCTGGAAATACTTCAGCTGCAAGTCATGGAACACTTAATGTCGGTTAAAAAGCAGACCAGACCTAGGCAGTGACTAGCATTGGTAAGAACCCCTATCCCTGTGATTAACTTGCATTTTATTCATGGTTTATTCAGCAGGAGCTGCTGCAGCTCCTGCCATGAGATCCATGTTCAAGGCAGGAAGAAGGGAGAAGTGACCCAGTGGTGATTTTTTTAAATGGCCTCAAATTCTTTGGCACTCCTCCTTGAGAGGTGGTGGTTATGTCCCCTCCCCTTGAATCTGGCTAGTGGTTACTTTGACCATTAGGGTGTAATGGAAGTGGTGCATTGTTACTTATGAGACTGGGTCATAAAAGGCCATGCAGCTTCCATGGTGGCAGCTTCCATGGTGGCCAGGCATGGTAGCTCATGCCTGTAATCCCACTGCTTTTTGGGAGGCCAAGGCAGGAGGATTGTTTGAGGCCAGGAGTTTGAGACCAGCCTGGGCAACACAGCAAGACCGTATCTCTACAAAAAACTTCAAAAAAAAAAAATTGTTCTAATTTGTAAAAAGTTCAACCAGAAACTCCTCTGCTTCCTCTCAGCAGCCACGCTGTAAGAAGCCCAAACCACAGGGGAAATTCAGAGGCCGTGTGGAAATGTTCCAAAGGACAATGCCAACTAAGCCCAGCCCTTGAGTCACTGCAACCCAGGTGCTAGACATGTGCTTTGAAAAAGCCTCCAGGTCCATGCTGTCCAATTCAGAAGATGCTGTCCACATGTGGTTACTTAAATCTAAATTTCATTAAAACTAAATTAAAGTAAAAATTCAGTTCCTCAGTCACACTGGCCACATTTCAAGTGCTCAAGAGCCACATGTGGCTATTATATTCGACAGCATGGATACAGCATATTCCCATCACTGGAGGAAGTTCTGTTAGACCTGCTTCAGATGATACTTGAGCATTTGAGTCTTTCCAGCTGAGGTTCCAGACATTGTGGAGCAGAGATAAGCCATCCATCCCCTTGTGCCCTGTCTGAATTTATTTTTTCTAGACGGAATCTCTCTCTGTCACCCAGGCTGTAGTGCTGTGATACTATCTTGGCTCACTGCAACCTTTGCCTCCTGGGTTCAAGTGATTCTCCTGCCTCAGCTTCCTGAGTAGCTAGGACTACAGGCACAAACCACCACGCCTGGCTAATTTTATTGCATTTTTAGTAGAGATGGGGTTTTGCTGTGTTGGCCAGGCTGGTCTTGAACTCCTAACCTCAAGTGATCTGCCCTCCTTGGCCTCCCAAAGTGCTGGGACTACAGGTATGAGCCACCAGACCAAGCCTGAATTTCTTACCTACAGGATCCAAGGGTATAATAAAATGGACCTCTTGTGCCACAATAAATGGGTATTTTGGATAGTTTTTCATGCAGCAATAGTAACTAGAACAAACCCCTCTGATAAGAAAAGTATTAGCACGCTCAGAAACCATCCCAGCTGACTTCTGTTTACGTCTTATCTGCAGAACAGTGTCACAATGCCACCTCTACTGCAATGAAGCCTGGGAAAACATGCATTTAGCTCTTCTAGCCTCTTTAGTTAGGAAGACAGGGGAACGAGGATGGGGCATGGGAAACGGGTGAGCTGGCAACAGTGTCTGCCACAATTGGTTATATATATAAAATTACATTCTATTTTAGTTAGCAGAGCTGCATAATAACATATGCAACCCATGCTTTAAATGTATTTAAAGTACTCTAATAACATTTGCTCTCAGATTACTTTATATAAATGTTCTTTGTACTTAGAATGTCATGAACACTGTATCACTCCTAGAATCCGCACTATAATCTCTTTACTGAAATCAAAATCTTCCTCCTTGGCTAATGGAAAGAAATTGCAAGATTTGGTTTGGATTTTGTTCATCAAGATAATAGAAAGTGAGCAAATTATAAGGAGACATTCTCCTATCAGACCACGTTGCTTTAGTAGGCTTGTTCAATGTTATCTAGTTATCTTTTAATTACAAATGTCTGTGTGCCAGTGTCTTCTGGAGACTGTATAGCCCTCCACTACAAACCCATGTGAAAAGCCACAGGAAACCACACTGAGGTTTCCTCAGACGTAACTGGATTGCCTTTTTTTGAGAAATGTTTAGAAAAGAACTGGTTTACTTGGTTTTCAATAACTCAGTGATTAGCGCATGATTTAAAAAGTTAATTTTAGGCCAGGCACAGTGGCTCACACCTGTCATCCCAGCAGTTCAAGACCAGCATGGCCAATATGGTGAAACCCCGTCTCTACAAAAATACAAAAATTAGCCAGGCACGATGGCGGGTGCCTGTAATTCCAGCTACCCAGGAGGCTGAGGCAGGAGAATCGCTTGAACCCAGGAGGCTGCAGTGAGCTGCACTCCAGTCGAGGCACAGAGTGAGACTCCATCTCAAAAAAAAAAATTTAATTTTAAAATGTGTGTGCTATGATTTATGTTGCATGACCATCTAAAAAGAAATAAATAAAAATCACGATAAGAACATTATGGGTTGGCCGGGCGCGGTGGCTCAAGCCTGTAATCCCAGCACTTTGGGAGGCCGAGACGGGCGGATCACGAGGTCAGGAGATCGAGACCATCCTGGCTAACACGGTGAAACCCCGTCTCTACTAAAGAAATACAAAAACTTAGCCGGGCGATGTGGCGGGCGCCTGTAGTCCCAGCTACTTGGGAGGCTGAGGCGAGAGAATGGCGTAAACCCGGGAGGAGGAACTTGCAGTGAGCTGAGATCCGGCCACTGCACTCCAGCCTGGGAGACAGAGCAAGACTCCGTCTCAAAAAAAAAAAAAAAAAAAAAAAAAAAAAAAAAAAAAAAGAACATTATGGGTTTTTGTTTGTTGTTTGTTTGAGACAAGGTCTCCTTCTGTTGCTCAGGCTGGAGTGCAGTGGTGCGATCACTGCTCACTGCAGCCTCAACCTCCTGGTCTCAAGAGATCCTCCCGCCTCAGCCTTCCAAGTAGCTGGGACTACAGGTGTGCTCCACCACGCCCAGCTAATTTAAAAAATAAAAATAAAATAAAATAGAGACAGGGTCTCACTATGCTGCATAGGCTGGTCTCGACTTCCTGGTCTCAAGAGATCCTCCCACCTCAGCCTTCCAAGTAGCTGGGACTACAGGTGTATGCACGACCACTCCCGCTTTTTTTTTTTTTTTTTTTTTTTTTTTTTTTTTTTTTTGAGACGGAGTCTCGCTCTGCCGCCCAGGCTGGAGTACAGTGGCCGGATCTCAGCTCACTGCAAGCTCCGCCTCCCGGCTTTACGCCATTCTCCTGCCTCAGCCTCCCGAGTAGCTGGGACTACAGGCGCCCGCCACCTCGCCCGGCTAGTTTTTTTTTGTATTTTTTAGTAGAGACGGGGTTTCACCGGGTTAGCCAGGATGGTCTCGATCTCCTGACCTCGTGATCCCCCCGTCTTGGCCTCCCAAAGTGCTGGGATTACAGGCTTGAGCCACCGTGCCCGGCCGCCACTCCCGCTTTTTTTTTTTTTTTTTTTTTTTAATAAAATAGAGACGGGGGGGGGGGGGGTCTCACTGTGCTGCATAGCCTGGTCTCGAACTCCTCAGCTCAAGGTTTCCTCCCACTTCAAGCCTCCTAAAATGCTGGCATTATGAGCATGTGAGTCACCCCACCCTGCCTGTCTAATATTCAAATAAAGGTAAAAGGTTGATTCCTTAGAAGTGAAATGAGTCAGCTGGGCGCGGTGGCTCAGGCCTGTAATCTCAACATTTTGGGAGGCCGAGGTGGGCAGATCACGAGGTCAAGAGATCGAGACCATCCTGGCCAACATGGTGAAATCCCATCTCTTCTAAAAGTATAAAAATTAGCTGGGAGTGATGGCACACGCCTGTAATCCCAGCTACTTGAGAGGCTGAGGCAGGAGAATCACTTGAACCCAGGAGGCGAAGGTTGCAGTGAGCCGAGATTGTGCCACTGCACTCCAGCCTGGTGACAGAGCGAGACTCCATCTCAAAAAACAAAAAACAAACAAACAAAAAATGAGTCTTAATAATCACACACCATGTGATAGCTATTCTCCTGTAACCCTGTCTCAATTTACAGGGAAACATAAGAATTAGAAAGCTTAGGATGTCTCTATCTCAGAAGTCAAGGTGTTGTGTGTGTGTGTGTCCTTGCGTGGATTAGGTAATAATTCAAGGCATTTTCAAGAACTGTATTTTACGAAGATATTGGAAGTTAATTTTTAGCAAACGATTACCTTTGTTGTAAGGGCCCACTGGGAATTGTGTAGAATGTAGGGATGTGAAAGGCAAAAGGTGTAGTTTCTAGTGACTGTCATTTGCTGAGAGAGAGGAATACCTCTTGATTGTGATACACTTGGAGCCCAATATCAAATATTTTTCCTCCATAAGTCTAATTCCCTGCACAACTAGCAGTTAGCCCTCCACTCCCCTGCACAATTCCAAAGTAAATGTTAGATAGTAATAAGCCATATGCAAAACTTGGATAAAGAACATTTTATACCTCGTGACTGGCAATGTTCAGAGATGTGAATCGGTTTTCCCTTGTATTTGCAATCCATATATATATATGTATAATGTATATATATATTTTTGAAACAAAGTTTTGCTCTTGTTGCCCAGGCTGGAGTGCAACGGCGTGATCTCGGCTCACTGCAATCTCTGCCTCCCAGGTTCAAGCGATTCTCCTGTGTCAGCCTCCCGAGTAGCTGGGATTATAGGCATGCACCACCATGCCTGACTAATTGTGTATTTTTAGTAGAGACAGGGTTTCTCCATGTTGGTCAGGCTGGTCTCGAGTTCCCGACCTCAGGTGATCCACCCGCCTTGGCCTCCCAAAGTACTGGGATTACAGGCATAAGCCACCATGCTTGGCCTTGCAATCTGTATTTGAAAAAAGAGCTGCATTATGTATGTTAGGAACATTGAGGGTTTTTTTTTTTTTTTTTTTTTTTTTTTTTTTTTTTTTTTTGAGGCGGAGTCTCGCTCTGTCGCCTGGACTGGAGTGCAGTGGCCAGATCTCAGCTCACTGCAAGCTCCGCCTCCCGGGTTTACGCCATTCTCCTGCCTCAGCCTCCCGAGTAGCTGGGACTACAGGCGCCCGCCACCTCGCCCGGCTAGTTTTTGTATTTTTTTTTAGTAGAGACGGGGTTTCACCGTGTTAGCCAGGATGGTCTCGATCTCCTGACCTCGTGATCCGCCCGTCTCGGCCTCCCAAAGTGCTGGGATTACAGGCTTGAGCCACCGCGCCCAGCCAGGAACATTGAGTTTTAAGGGCAGATTTTTTTTTTTTTTTTTTGAGAGAGAGTCTCGCTCTGTCGGCCAGCTGGAGTGCAGTGGCACAATCTCAGCTCACTGCAACCTCGGTCTCCGGGGCTCAAGCAATTCTCCTGCCTCAGCCTCCCAAGTAGCTGGGATTACAGGCGTGTGCCACCACACCCGGCTAATTTTTGTGTTTTTAATAGAGATGGGGTTTCACCATGTTGGCTGGGCTGGTCTCAAATTCCTGAGCTCAGGTAATCCTCCCGCCTCAGCCTCCCAAAGTGCTGGGATTACAGGCCTGAGCCACTGCACCCGGCCAAGTGTGGAATTTTTTTTAATTGAAGGAGACATTAGACATGATCTAATTCAACCCTTTTGATACGTGAGAAAACTAAAAGTTGATAGAAATTGGTGTGAAACTCAGATCTCCCAGTACCCACCCTTCATTGCTTTTTCCAGTATGCCATGGGGCCTTCATGTGTGTGTGTTTGTGTGTTTGCGTGTGTGTTCATATTTGGTCAGACATCTTCTTATACTCCTGGGCTAAGCAGCAATAACTCATAAATTTTTGACATCTACATTTCTGACTTAAAAATGCTTTTAATGCTGCTGATATTTAATCAGTACCTATCAGATGACTGCCCTCATATTTTATACCTGGAATTACAGATTGAAGACATTCAGAAAAGAGAACTTGTCCCTTCTCTTGAGAGAATTCTTGAAAAGTACAGATAAGTGTGACAAAATTACAATTCATGTATCTTTAGACATTTTAATCTCAGCCACGCCTAATATGCAGCCCCCAAATATAAAATTACTAATCAAGACACATGGTCCCGCAATTCTAGATGTTTAGTATAGTACCATTATTTGCCTAATGGTAAGAGAAGTTGTGCTTCTAGAACATGTGAAAAATTAAGTGTTTCTTTTGATAAGGCATTCCAAGAATATCCTATCTAGTTTCTTGAAACTTCTGTGCTTAATTAGAAAATGTAACTCACGGCCGGGCGCGGTGGCTCAAGCCTGTAATCCCAGCACTTTGGGAGGCCGAGGCGGGCGGATCACAAGGTCAGGAGGTCAAGACCATCCTGGCTAACACAGTGAAACCCCATCTCCACTTAAAAAATACAAAAAATTAGCCGGGCGAGATGGCGGGCGCCTGTAGTCCCAGCTACTCGGGAGGCTGAGGTAGGAGAATGGCGTGGACCCGGGAGGCGGAGCTTGCAGTGAGCTGAGATCCGGCCACTGCACTCCAGCCTGGGCGACAGAGCGAGACTCCATCTCAAAAAAAAAAAAAAAGAAAAAAAGAAAATGTAACTCACTTTTATTACAGATGGAATTGTCATTACAGAAAACCAAAAACAAATAATAAAAGGAAACTGAACAAATCATTTATATTTGACGTTTTGATGCCATTTCAATGCAGAGGAAGGGACATTTGCATTTAAATGCTTTCACAGGTTCGCCATACTTTCACAGTTCAATTCCACTCGTTTGCAACTAAAAAACCCAAACACTAAAAAAACACATTAATCATAATTTAAGGACTTAGTAAAACTGTGTTTTAGGAATTTGTACAATAAACATGAAATAAGTCACCTGATCACTCCCCACGCTCAGCCCATTCCACAAACCCATCTTCCCTCCCCTTCTCCTACGCATTGAGCCTTCAGAAATACCCTTTCTCAATGCGGTTCCTTCTAAAAGGAAGAGGCGGGAGAGTCAGGGTAGAGAAGGCGGCTCCAACCAGATTTTGCGTTCCTAAAGCCAAAAGCTTCTAGGCCTGACATGTACAGCGGGTTTGTCCCCGAGGAGCACAGCTGGTCTACACGGGCCCGCACCGTAGACACCCTACTTCTCGGTGAGCTGCGGTTTAACTTCCTTATAGCAGGTTGAGAGTGTAGGCCCCGTTTGGAGGGGAAGGCGGCGCCCCAAAGGGTGTTTTCCCAGGAAGTGCTCCAAGAATGGAGAGGAAAGGGGAAAGGGGAAGGGGGAAGGCCAGGCGATGGGCGTTTCATTCATTGCTTCTTTCTCCCCATCCCCTCCTTAGTTCCCCCCCGACTTTCCCCTTTTCCCAGTCCGAGTTTGACGTCGGTCTCCTGGATACCAGGCAGCCAATCGCTTGGTTGCGAGGGGACCAGCGCGGCCAATCAGGGGTCGTTGCTACCTGTGAGTAGTATTTTTAGCTGAGAGGGACGCTCGATTCCACTCTCCATGTAATTTCGAGTATTTCTCTGGGGCAGGTTGCGAAAAAGGCACTTACCCGCCCCCCGCCACGAGTCCCTCTCTTACCCCACTCCCTAGGTACCCGCACATATTTCAGCAGAGAATGATCTTAAACGCACTCTACAGGCAGGCACCGCGTTTATTCTGTGCACCTGCGTTCCAGCAAGCTCTAGAAATGCACACATGCGTGTGTGTGTAGACATGGACACAGATACATACGCAATTTGGCCTCGTGTCGCCACACCCTGGGCACGGCGTGGGCTGGGACATTTGGAATAAACGGATCCGAGTCGCAGCCAGGGTCTCACCGGGAGGCCTGAGGCTGCGGAAGCAGTTAAACTGCCGGCGGGGCGGGAGCTGTGGCAGCCTACCTTCCCCACCCCCAGCCCGGCTCCACGGCTTTGAGGGTTCTGCAGCTGCCACTGTCTGGGTAGCGGTTGGCCTAGGCCTTGGGGTGATTAGTATTCAATTAATCGGGTGCAGGAATCCCGGTCACAGTTTGCCCTTTCTCTACACCGCCCTGGGGTGGGCTGGAGGCTGATTTAGTAGCTATTCCACGAGCGGGATCCTCCTTGGCTGCAGCCCCAAGCGGAAAGGGCACTTTCTGGGTACCCTTGCCGCCCTCCCGGAGTCCTGGGCTCCTCCAGCCCCGGTTCTCCTCGGCCGCTTCGCCACCGGCTTCGCCCTCCTCCCCCACTGCCCGGCGCTCTCCGCCTAAACCGGGCGTCAGCCGCCCTACCCCACCCCTTTCTCTCTTTGGCACGTCTCCCCCCACAGTCCCTTTCCAAACGTTCTCTTCATTCCGTCCCCAGTGCTCCGATTGTCGGTTCATTGGCCCTCCTGGAGCCCGGAGGGTGCGGCTTCCCCACCCCTGCGTCCACCGCGCGTCCGGACAGGGGCAGGCGGGACTTGGCCAATGGCGTCGGGGGACAGGGCAGGGGCGGAGCCGGCCGGCGGGGGACCGGGGTGCGGGGCGGGGAGCGCGGGGAATGGCTGCGCCGCGGGAGCTGTGTGACGCTTGGCGGGCGCGCGCACCCCGACGGAGGGGGATGGGGGCAGGGAAGAGGCCATAAAACGAGAGCCGGGGCGCGCGCCGCGGCAGAAGGAGCGAAGCTCTGGCCCGGCGTGGAGCGGGCGCACTACGGGGACGCTGGGCCGGGCACCGGGCTGTGTGGAGAAGTGAGCGCGCTCGTCTGACCCCCGTGCCCGCCACCCCGAGCCACCATCGGCGAGCTCCCAAGGCCCGCCCGAGGCCTCCGTCCTCTGCCCTCAGCCCCGCAGCGGCGACGTCTTGCACTCGGCGAGCTCGCCGCTCCCGACCCTCCCGCGCCCCCGCCCTGCCGCGCTGCTCCCCGCCCAGCCGCGGGTCTGTGGTCCAAGCCGCCCCGAAGCAGCCAGTAAGTATCTTGGGGCGCCGGGCGGGGTTGGCAAGGAGACAAGAGCCCCGGGCCCAGGCGGCGGAGGAGGGGCTGCAGCGGCGTGGAGCTCCTGGCCCTCGGGAGCTCGGGGACGGCGGGGTCGCGGCCCTGGGCGCCAAGGGGGCAGCGCTGAGACCCGAGGGGAGCGGCTCCGAGGGGCTACCGACGCGTCGGGCTCGGCCCGGGCAGTTGACCGGGGACGGTCGGCCCGGGGCGTGCTGACGGGAATCGGGGGGTTGGGGCGCCCGGAGGAGCGACGAGCTCGCGGAGGAACGCTGGGGTTCGAGGGGCCGGTGGCCGCGAGGCTGAAAATGGTGCCGGGGAACCGGTGCTCCCCCAGGCTCTGACCGGGTCCCTGGAGCCCGGGGCGGGGGCCGCGGGGCGGGGAGCGGCGGGTCGGGTTACGGCGGGGGAGGGGAGCGGCTGACCCGGCGCCCCGACCTGCTCGGTGCTGGGTGCCCAGCCGGGAGAGGTTGCTCTTCCATTTCCCGGGCCTTCCTCCTCCTTCTCCGAGGAGGCTCGTACTCTCTTCCTCCTCCACCTCCACCTCCTCTTGCTGTTGCTGCTGCTGTAGCGCTTGGGCTCCGAGGGCTGTGAGCAGAAATCTAATGAGATCTAACTGGCTGTTTATGTAATTCTTCACACTCCTGCCTGTCTTAAGGCGTTGCTTTGTAACTACCTTCCACCGAGCCTGAATTTTGCTCGGCTGCACCTTCGAGCAATTGGGCTTAATCAGCTGCCTCTGCCGGCACTCAGGCTTTTGACTTGGAAAGTGTAGTTTGGGGGCAGCCAGGGATTCTTTTTCCCTTTGTTACCACGAATATGGAAAATAGAACAGACGAATTAAGACCAACTTGATTTTTAAACGTCCTTTTAAATCAACTTCAGTGTGCAAATAGATCCCTTTCGCAAATATCTTCTGTTTGCCCTTGATCTTTTCTTATCCCCACCCAGTGCTGATCCAGCAAACGTTTAAAGGTCGACCTTACCATACTTGCTTCTCCGGCTGTTACCGCGGAGGGAGGGAGGGAGGAAGGGAGGACGGACGGAGGTTTTTTAAAATCAGACTAAAACTCAGAAACCCTGGCCTTTAAACAGAATAATCAATAGTTTTAATTTGTGTCGTTGCTTTTGTTATACTTGCTGCCTAATAGGTATTTTCAGATTTAGAAAAATACACGTTGAAAACAAAAGACCCAGAGAAGCTGGATTTTGTTGTGTTGTATGCTCTTTATATACTTAAGGCTGGAACTATATAGAATAATTTGGTTCATAATTATTCACTGGGAAGAAATTCATTTAGTACTCAGTGTCTTTAATTTTAGCATCATGTACTATGGAAATTAAAATGATTTTCCTAACTTACCAGATTTTTAAATGTCAATGACAGAGCAGATTTAAATAGTATATGTCCGAAGTAAACTAAAACGTGGATTCACTTCTAAGTTGGTGAATAACAATAAAAATTACTACCTAAAAGTGGCATCTATATATATGGGGGTGGGGGGAGGATGCTGAGTACAATAAATATTCTTGTGAGAATTGAGGGGAGAAGAATACGTGTTCTAGAGATACTTCTTCTTAGAACTCTATTTAGAAACAGGTTTTTAAAAACATTATTTCATCTGTAAATCTACATTTTCCTGTGTGATTTTAAACTTTAATCAACAATTTTCTATTTATATTTTGTACTATTTACAGTTTCCAGGCTTTCTGTCCTAGTAGACATTTTCTTCTTCTTTTTTATCCTTAGTAAACTAACACTAGATATTAGACATTTTTTAAGGTGAAGTTACTTTGTGGGGGAAAAGGTCATGGGACTTATATTACCTTTATCTTATTTGGATATGTTTGCTTTTGTTTTGTTTTAAGGAACAAGATCACTCAAGGTGAAGGATAATCTACTAATACCAGCACTTTGAATGAAAATTTGTTTCTCTGCCACAAACTGAACATTTTTTTTTTTTCTTGGTGGGGGAGTTGAAACCTAATTTTGTGGCGTAGCAGCTATGCAGCTTGAAATCCAAGTAGCACTAAATTTTATTATTTCATATTTGTACAATAAGCTTCCCAGGAGACGTGTCAACATTTTTGGTGAAGAACTTGAAAGACTTCTTAAGAAGAAATATGAAGGGCACTGGTATCCTGAAAAGCCATACAAAGGATCGGGGTTTAGATGTATACACATAGGGGAGAAAGTGGACCCAGTGATTGAACAAGCATCCAAAGAGAGTGGTTTGGACATTGATGATGTTCGTGGCAATCTGCCACAGGATCTTAGTGTTTGGATCGACCCATTTGAGGTTTCTTACCAAATTGGTGAAAAGGGACCAGTGAAGGTGCTTTACGTGGATGATAATAATGAAAATGGATGTGAGTTGGATAAGGAGATCAAAAACAGCTTTAACCCAGAGGCCCAGGTTTTTATGCCCATAAGTGACCCAGCCTCATCAGTGTCCAGCTCTCCATCGCCTCCTTTTGGTCACTCTGCTGCTGTAAGCCCTACCTTCATGCCCCGGTCCACTCAGCCTTTAACCTTTACCACTGCCACTTTTGCTGCCACCAAGTTCGGCTCTACCAAAATGAAGAATAGCGGCCGTAGCAACAAGGTTGCACGTACTTCTCCTATCAACCTCGGCTTGAATGTGAATGACCTCTTGAAGCAGAAAGCCATCTCTTCCTCAATGCACTCTCTGTATGGGCTTGGCTTGGGTAGCCAGCAGCAGCCACAGCAACAGCAGCAGCCAGCCCAGCCGCCACCGCCACCGCCACCGCCACAGCAACAACAACAGCAGAAAACCTCTGCTCTTTCTCCTAATGCCAAGGAATTTATTTTTCCTAATATGCAGGGTCAAGGTAGTAGTACCAATGGAATGTTCCCAGGTGACAGCCCCCTTAACCTCAGTCCTCTCCAGTACAGTAATGCCTTTGATGTGTTTGCGGCCTATGGAGGCCTCAATGAGAAGTCTTTTGTAGATGGCTTGAATTTTAGCTTAAATAACATGCAGTATTCTAACCAGCAATTCCAGCCTGTTATGGCTAACTAAAAAAAAAGAAAATATATGGTACAAGTTAAAATGCACGGGCCCAAGGGGGATTTTGTTTTTTTTTTTTTTAACCTCCTTGAGAATTTTTTTTTGAAGCTTATAGTAAGGATACATTCAAGCTTGGTTAAAAAAAAATAATAAAACATGCATCATTTTTCATTTGCCAACCAAGCACAAAGTTATTTTATACTGACTGTATATTTTAAAGTATACTCTCAGATATGGCCTCTTACAGTATTTAAGATATAGCAAGGACATGGCTGATTTTTTTTTTATAAAAATTGGCACTAATAAGTGGGTTTATTGGTCTTTTCTAATTGTATAATTTAATTTAGTACAAAGTTTGTAAAATATCAGAGGATATATATATATTGTTTCTACGACATGGTATTGCATTTATATCTTTTTACTACAGTGATCTGTGACAGCAGCAGCTTCATGTTGTATTTTTTTTACTGAAATTGTACAATATCCATCTTAAAGACATCAACTATTCTAAAAATTGTGTACAGGATATTCCTTTAGTGGTGGAATTAAAATGTACGAATATTTGCTTTTTCAAAAAAATGTATTTTCTGTTAAAAGTTTAAAGATTTTTGCTATATATTATGGAAGAAAAATGTAATCGTAAATATTAATTTTGTACCTATATTGTGCAATACTTGAAAAAAAGGTATAAAAAAGTATTTTGAGTCAGTGTCTTACATGTTAAGAGGGACTGAAATAGTTTATATTAAGTTTGTATTAAAATTCTTTAAAATTAAAAACGCCTATTGTGGTCTTTGTTTTTAAGTGTTTTCTAAAGGTCGACCTCTGGAGTTACTATGTTGTAAATGCTAATGATGGAAAAAGGCCTGACTCATTGAGTCAGGAAGGAATAATGGAAAGCAGTTGCTCTACTAATGCACCAGATCCTGGTTTGCCACATAAAAAATGCTATCAAAACTATAGCCTGACCAGAGCTTGGGACAACTTTATTTTTCTTTAACAGCCCACTTCAGTCCACATTTGTCTACCCCATGATAGAGATGGTATGGTAAGGTTAGCTATACAGCAAGTTTCAAAATGTCATGCTGACATGGGGGAGTCAGGTGATAAGATGAAATTTCTTCGTGTAATCTGAGATGATTTGTTTGAAATTTATATGGAGAGAGCATTGGATCAGTTTTCTGTTTTTGCTCAGACAAAGCGGCTGACTGAACTTTAAAAAGAAAAATTTACATCAGTTTACTAATCTTTAAAGTTTAGCCATTGCACGTAGCTAGAGAACTTAAGGTCAAAATCTATTCACAGTTGGACAGATTGTTAGGATTTTCATTTTCCCAGGAAAAACGCTTATGTATTTAATTTTTTGTGAGTGGGTATCCAACCTGCTGGTTTGAAGGATTTAGAGAGATTGACTTGTATCAAATTGGAGTGACTTGCTGAGGATGAAGGTTTTTAAAACTGAAGAGTTGGAAGACCACTAAAGTTAAATGAGTCATTTCACTAAATGTCAATTGATACAGTATTGACATAGTATTGGTGAGAAAAGTTAAAAATGTCCGTTGATACAGTGTTGACACAGTATTGGTGAGAAAGCTGTCTTTAAAAACTTTATATGTACTTTTATAGTAAGAAACCAGCACTGCCTGGGTTACCAGTGAAATAAATTTGGTCTCATGAGCTTTCTGGACACGTCTACAAAAGCCTTTTGTCATTTACCCATGCAGTGTAGAGCAATAAAAGGTTTTAAGGAAACAAGCACTGGAAATAACAGAGCTAAGCTGTTCGTCAGCTCCATGGTGAGGCTTTTGTTCTTTAGTGGACAGAATGAGGCTATGAAGAAGTATTGGAATACTGGGTGCAAGCAGCAGAGATCTGGTCTGCCAACACCACTTACATGCTTTTGTGATCACGAAGTTTGAATAGCTGTAAGAACAATCAGGGTAATGGCTTTAAGCACTAGTTTCTGCTACAGACTTTGATGATAAAGTTATAAACTTGGGAGAAAACTCTACTTATAAATGAAGAAAGGCTCAAGTATAATGGTGCTTTTTCTGAAAATCATAAGGCAGCTGGACAGTACATAAACAATAGAATTTTTTTTTTTTTGAGATGAAGTCTTGCTCTGTCACCCAGGCTGGAGTGCAGTGGCACCATCTAGGCTCACTGCAACCTCTGCCTCCCGGGTTCAAGTGATCCTCCTGCCTCAGCCTCCCGAGTAGCTGAGACTGCAGGTGCCTGCCACCACGCCGGCTAATCTTTGTATTTTTAGTAGAGACGGGGTTTCACCATATTGACCAGGCTGGTCTCGAACTCCTGACCTCAAGTGATTCCCCCCGCCTCAGCCTCCCAAAGTGCTGGGATTACAGGAGTGAGCCAATGCATCCGGCGAGGACTTAATAATTTTTTAAAAAATGAACAAGGGGCCGGGCGCGGTGGCTCAAGCCTGTAATCCCAGCACTTTGGGAGGCCAAGACGGGCGGATCACGAGGTCAGGAGATCGAGACCATCCTGGCTAACACGGTGAAACCCCGTCTCTACTAAAAAATACAAAAAACTAGCCGGGCGAAGTGGCGGGCGCCTGTAGTCCCAGCTATTCGGGAGGCTGAGGCAGGAGAATGGCCTAAACCCAGGAGGCGGAGCTTGCAGTGAGCTGAGATCCGGCCACTGCACTCCAGCCTGGGCGGCAGAGCGAGACTCCGTCTCAAAAAAAAAAAAAAAAAAAAAAGAACAAGGGCCCTGTTTTCATACCCTTTTTGTTCATTAGGAATGGGAATTTTTTAAAAGGTGCTTTTGTCTAGCACATCTGAGAAAAGCTTACATCTTAGTTCCAAGTCATTTTCTCCCCATGGTGCTATCACGCTTTTGACTCTCTGTGTGGAGACTGTTTTGGTTGACAATTTGATGAATTCATTATTTTCATAGGCCTTTCCCATTTTTTTGACTCCTATAACTACAGATACTGTAGCAGCCTCTGAATACCCTCAGTGTCCAAAATGTTGCCTTACAGATTTCATAGCTCATGGATGAGTAAGGAATATTATACCAAAAAAATGGCTTTCTAAGTTTAGTGTATTCCTTTTCTGCCCTGCCTTGTCTTTTGTGAAATCAGGTACATTGTGAAATCTCCTTTCACCTATAATAGATGGCAAATGTAAATATAGGCCTTCTTCCAAATGCCTCCTTAAAGATCATATATACTGTGATTAACTTAGCTTTTGAAGGTGAAACTAAAGGTACTCTGAGTTTAAAATGTTTTTCCAGGGCAGGTGCTATGGCTCATACCTGTAATCCCAGCACTTTGGGAGGCCGAGGCAGGTGGATCACTTGAGGTCAGGAGTTTGAGACCAGCCTGGCCAACATGGTGAAACCCATCTCTACTAAAAACACAAAATTAACCAGTGTGGTGGCGTGCGCCCATAGTCCCAGCTACAGGCTGGGAGGGTGAGGCAGGAGAATTGCGTGAACCTGGAGGCGGAGGTTGCAGTGAGCCAAGATTGCACCATTGCCTTCCAACCTGGGTGGCAACAGCCAAACTCAGTCTCAAAAAAATAAAATAATGTTTTTCCAATTGGGTGTGAATCCCATTCCCACATACATGTCTTAGGTACTGGCATTTTAATTGAGAGACTTAACAAATTTTCAGGACTTCGATTATTTTAAAATAAGTCACTGTAACACAGAAAGAAGCAAAGTATGTCTCATTGGACATACTTAAGCTAATGAAGTAAGATGCCAGTTGGTAACCTTCCTTTATATCCTTTCCCTACACAAACAGAAAATAGCATAGGCATGGAACATCAGATATGTACCCTTGCTTGACTGGAAATGCATGTTTTTGTCAGACGCTGGGTAACAACTCTAGTGCAAAAACAGATACAAGGAAAACAGAAGACAAGTATATAAAATGGTCACTGCTGAATAAAACCCATTGCATTGTTAAGTATATCAATCAGTTGATGCGTAATCAGTTTGGCCCAGGAGGTCATTTGAGATCAGAGTGCTTTAGTTTTTGTGGTATATTAGGAAGATTACATCTTGCTGTTTAAAGGATTTAGGATCAATTATCTGTGGGCATACAATTGGAAAATTAGCACATTTTCCAATTGCATGCCCAGTTTGAAGCCATTTTTGAGTGGCTTATGTAAACATGTAGTTGGAGCCATTTTTTTTTAAATATTTTAAATCAGAAAATAAACATATAGCACTTACTATGTGTCAAGTGTAGTTCTAACCCAGTTTATAGACTGGGTTGGGGGCAGAGGGGTGGGACTGAGGCACAGAAAGCTTCACCGACCCAAGATTGCATGGCCAATACATGGCAGACTTGGCGATTCAAACTCAGGTAGTGGGTTCCAGAGTTCATGCTCTTAAGCACTATGCTTTGTTCCCTCAGATTAGTTGTTATTCTGATTTGAAGTCAGGGTAATAGCACCATTTTTGATGTATTAGCTATGTAATTTGCAGAATCTTTACAAAAGTGTTAATGAGAAGGGTCTAGTGGAAGGCTGTTAACCATGCTCAGAATATGCCATGATGATGTTTTGAGTGAGACTTTATATTTCCATTGGTTATAAACTGAACTCATAGGCAATAGGGAAATGTTTTTAGAAATCATTGTTATATCACTGCTCTAGTTTTTTTCTTTTCTTTTTTTTTTTTTTTTTTTTTTTTGAGATGGAGTCTTGCTCTGTTGCCCAGGCTGGAGTGCAGTGGTGCAATCTTGGCTCACTGCAACCTCCACCTTCCAGGTTCAAGTGATTCTCCTGTCTCAGCCTCCTGAGTACCCGGCTAATTTTTATATTTTTAATAGAGACAGGGTTTCACTATGTTGGCCAGGCTAGTCTCAAACTACTGACCTCAGGTGATCCGCCCGCCTCAGCCTCCCAAAGTGCTGGGATTACAGGCGTAAGTCACCGCACCCAGCAATGCTCTAGTTTTGTTGGTTTTCATAATTCAGTCATATAAATTACATCTCTTTTCAGAACCACTGGATGATTCCCTGACTGTAGATTTAGTGGCCGGTTACAAGTAAAGTTGTAACCGTTAACCTCCTGTGGCTATTTTCACAACCATTCCTTGTCTGTGCTTATTGATAAACATTCTAAAGCAAGGCCAAGTGACCTACCTTCGAACAATGTGTTTCTAGTACCTATGATTTGTTTTTAAATTACTTTGAAAAGCTACCTTAAGGATTTCTGTACATATAAATATTATGATTCATGGTCTTTTTACTTTTATTTCAAAACATTCAAAACTTTTTTTAAAATTATAGTTTTTAAAGTAGATTTGGGGTCTCACCATGTTGCCCAGGCTGATTTTGAACTCTCCCAGGCTCAAGTGATCCACCCACCTTGGCCTCCCAAAGTTCTGGAATTACAGGCGTGAGCCATCGTGACCAGCCTGTTTTAAAACATTAAAGAAACAAATTGACTTCTCATTTCAAACTCATTCTGAAAGCCTTTCTTGAAAAAAAAAAAAATACAATTTGGTTTAAAATAAAAAGTCACATTTTAGAAGCATCAGCTGTTGTGGACAAGCTTACATACCTTTGATTGTTGCTATTAGTTTTGAACATGTTTGCACAGTAAAGAGAAAAGCCCATTTTAAAAATGGCTCAGGAGAATTTCTGTAGTTTCTATGTGGATTCAATCCTGTTTATACTAAATACTATTTACATTGTTGGGTTAGTTGGCATTTGATTGGAGCAAATATTGCTGACCCCTTAGGTGAGCTTTAGGTGGTTTAGATTGGGCTGAAAGTCTTATTAATGGAATTTGACTTGTAAGTATTAATAGTAAAACCTATATTAACCATTTCTCAGTATTTGAGTTTTA
This sequence comes from Rhinopithecus roxellana, assembly GCF_007565055.1. Classification (NCBI taxonomy): domain Eukaryota; kingdom Metazoa; phylum Chordata; class Mammalia; order Primates; family Cercopithecidae; genus Rhinopithecus; species Rhinopithecus roxellana. The sequence continues at coordinate 7,828,528 of NC_044567.1, read as the reverse complement.
AGATTTTATATCTTAGAGGACTTGGTTTGTATATATAGTCTGTTAGTGAGAACTTTGAGATTATCTCACAACTAGGCAAGCCTCAGACGAAAACATTTAATCAACAGGCAGTCCCTGTCTAGTGGCTAACTGAAACTATGGGTCTAAATTCCTTGCTTAATTGTATTAAGTCATTTGATTCAGATGGCTCAGTTTATTCATCTGCAAAATGAGTACAGTGATGCCAATATGCTTCCTTGAGGAGCTATGAGAACTAATCATCTGCTATTAAGAGTTGTCAGTGAACTAACAGAACATGTGTCCATAGGGGCTCACAGTATTTAGAAGCCATCAAGTCCAGAATTCTAGCCACGTTTGCTGCCCTTTGAAATCAGGAAAGTAAGTGAAGATCATAACTGCTTTCTTATATGCACATTTTGCTGTCAGTTATTTGAGTCAACAGAAAATTGAAATTCTACAGTCGTATTCTAAAAGCTCATGTTTCATAAAATACGTATAATTATTTTCATAAAAATAAATATCATGGAGTTTGTATTTCTAGTTTTGAGGCACTGAAGGAAACCAGTGCATTCTTTTTCATACAATTGGCAAGTTGATTATTTCATACAATTGGCAACCCAGTATACTAGTTGACATTTCTGTTTGGGAGCAGCCATAAGAGTTTGCTAAGTTAAAATGTCCATGCTGTTGTGAAAAATATTGACATAGTTGTTCTTATTTAAACAATATTGCCTGAGGAATAGTAGTTAAAATGTAACTTGGTGGTAGATACGTCATATGGATAATGGTGCTAGCTTTATTTTAGTGCAGGTAGAAAAGAAGAGGAGGTTTGCTTTACCAAAGGGAAAAACATAGAGGACTTGGAAGGAAAAACACATTCCGTCTGGCATGATGCATACTTACTTCACTGATAAAATATGACCAGTGTGCAGTACAGAGAACAGGTGTAAAATATTTTTAGACAAACCTTGGCATATACCGTAGGTCGCATCCCTTCTGCCTATACGCTCTTCAAGTGTTTCAAAAAATAATTGTGGAAAAACCACATTGACAAAATGAGCTAGACATTGATTTTATTTCATTTTATTTTTTTGCACTGAATGTTAAACATAAACTTCCTTCCCAGCCATCAGGTTGCAGCTATTTTTAAACGCTGATTCTCTACATGCCCTTCTACAGCTCTTGAGGTCTTTTTTTCATCTTTCTTAGTGCTAGTGAGAAAGCTGGAAAATTATGGTGCACACCCTTTTGGAGTGGGAAGGCTGACTTAAAACAATTTCGTGCTTCCTTTAGGCCAGAAAGAAAGAGTGTCAAGAATGGACATGGCATCAGTCTAGCTTGTTTTCTAGCAAATGGTGAGTATAAGTGGATGACTTCTGGATACTGATAGAAAGGAATACTATCAGTATCATAACAGTATGGTTTAAGAAATGGAATTATTGGCCTGGTGTGGTGGCTCACGCCTGTAATACCAGCACTTTGGGAGGCCGAGGCAGGTGGATCATGAGGTCAGGAATTTAAGACCAGCCTGATCAACATGGTGAAACCCCATCTCTAATCTCTACTAAAAATACAAAAATTAGCCAGGCATGGTGGCATGCGCCTGTAATCCCAGCTACTGGGGAGGGTGAGGCAGGAGAATTGCTTGAACCCAGGAGGCGGAGGTTGCAGTGAGCTGAGATCGCAACACTGCATGCCAGCCTGGGCGACACAGCAAGACTCCATCTCAAAAAAAAAAAAAAAGAAAAAGAAAAAAGAAATGGAATCATCACGCCCTGCAAATATTGTACATTTTAGTACAGGGTCCATATACCTTGTGACACAGGTTCAGTAGTTCCTAGGCATAGGAACATCTTTTTCTGTTTTGCACTAAGTGTAGGTATTCCTTTCAGATGGCTTTCCCTTGCCACCCCTCCACTAGCCATCAATGCATTTCTTTTTTCTTTTTCTTTCTTTTTTTTTTTTTTTTTGGTGGGGGGACGGAGTCTCGCTCTGTCACCCAGGCTAGAGTGGCACAATCTTAGTTCACTGCAACCTCCGCCTCCTGGGTTCCAGCGATTCTCCTGCCTCATCCTCCTGAGTAGCTGAGACTACAGGGACGTGTCGCCACGCCCTGCCAATTTTTGTATTTTTAGTAGAGACGGGGTTTCACCGTATTGGTCAGGCTGGTCTCGAACTCCTGACCTTATGATCCTCCCACCTTGGCCTCCCAAAGTGCTGGGATTACAGGTATGAACCACTGCGCCTGGCCCCATCAATGCATTTTTAGTAAGGATGAAGGTTGAATTTTGTTTTGTTTTGTAATGAGAATGCCTGTTCTTTCTTCACTCTGATTATCCAGATTTGCCTACTGCCCTCAAAGCTCTTTTTCCAAAAAAACTCTCTAGTTTTGCAAACTACCTGCCATTCTAAAGTTTTGTGGAGACTTGGTGACTTACTTTATTCTAATTTCTTTTTATTTCCAGAAAACATGATGGGAATCTCGTAAACCATTTTAATACAAGGCTTAAGATAGCTGCAATCTTTGCAGTCGATCTTTCTAGAAACTAAGGTGTCACCAGAGGCTCTTTAAAGATTTTGAGAACAACCAGTTTTCACACAGCTATAAAGGATTTTACTTGGGGAAATTCTGCTTTGTGAATCTTGAAAAAGTCTGGAAGAAAGGAAGGAAACTTTTTTTGGTGACTTAGAAGGAAGATTCTTGTTTATTTTCTGAACCACTGAAGTTCAAAGAACTTTTTGTGTTCTGTGTAAAAGAAATAGAGAGATGGAAGTGAGAGCTTATCTCCTCAGGAGCATCTGCCAAAGGAGAAGGGTCTGGCAGTGGGCAAGGGACCAGGGTGTATGTCCTCTATCTGCTTTTGCTTCCAGGGCCTGGGAAAGGTGGAAAGGATAGTAAAGGAGAGAGCTTCTGCATACACTGCCTGACAACTTGCCCTGGAGATCAGTTTCCCTGGAAGGAGGCTTTGCAGAAGTTCTGACACCACAGTTTCCTGAAGATTGTGTGTATGCTTTTTTCCAGATTTTCAAGGAGGATGGGGAGCTGCTCCTATGTAAAGCACTGCCCATTTGAAGGATGATTTTTATACTATCACAAAGTCTTACGGAATCCAGAGGGAATGACCAGCCCCAAAAGCTCAGTAATAATAATGGCAACCCTTATATGCATCTGCTATGTGCTAGATACTGCCCCATTTAAATTTAGTTCAACTTCATAACAACCCTCTGAAGGTTGTACTGTTTCTCCCATTTACAGATATGTCAGTGGAGGCAGAGAGCTTGCAGCAGTCACAGCCAGTGGAGCTAGGATTTGAACTGTGGGATTCTGTTTCCAAAGTCCGTGGTCCTTAACCATTACACTATCCTGCTCCTTTGGTTGACCTCAACAGGTCGATTTTCTAAAAAGAGCCACACTTGGTTGTTCAGAAGTCATCTAAGCTGCACTTTGTGCCTGGTCCCCCTCTCCTGCAAACCTCACTTGTGATTGTTCGCTCAGCAATCCCAAACTTATTTTACTATCAGCCTTTGCCAGGCACAATTAGGAAAGGGAAATCGGTTACAAAAACACAATGGAATAAGATATGAGTTTAAGAGCTACGTGCTAGCTTTACTTACTTACATCACTACTGCTCTCTGGATGATTAGATTTGTTGAGAAGCAGCTATACACACTTCACATACTGAAGTCTTGGGTCCTGAGCTTTACTAGTACTTGTGATAGCAAAAGGGTGATGTTGACTCAAGTGGCTGCCCTGGGGTCAGATTCCATTCTTGTCCCTAAATTCTTTCTCAAACAAGGTGAGATATGATTAGAAACAGCTCCTGTATTCATCCACTCAACACATTTATTAAGCATCTCCTGCGTTAGGAACTGGTAGTGATATATATACTCCTTCAGAACCTCTAAAGGAGCTTACACTCTAGCAAAGAACAACACACACGCCCAGATAATCATAATACACAGGAATATGTAGGGATATGAACAAAAAAAAAGGGAGAGACTGTGCCTATCTAAGAGATTCTAGATCTGGGAGGAGATATCAAGCTATGAAGAATGGGTACAGTGTCCACTGGAAGCACCTGGAGAAACCTGGGCTCCCTCAAATTCCCAGCTCCAGTAGAAGAACAGGGGGTTGAGAGGAAAACCTTGGTCCTGGTGTGTGTGTGTGTGTGTGTGTGTGTGTGTGTGTGTGTGTGTGTTCTTCATCAGATGTATCCGCAGTAGGAAGAATGTGTGCTGCTAACCCTTGGGGAAAAGGCAGAGGAAGTCAGAAATAGAAGCTCTGCTGCCAGCCCATCTCCCCTGGGAGAAGCTGCTTTGAATTTGAACATTTTAACTTATTTTTTCACTGTTTCAAGCTTTGTACAGAAACATTATGAAAGAGAAATAGTTTAAAACTTCTTTATTCATCAAACCCAGGAGGGAGATGGGGAGGACCGGTAAGAAGTCCAAGGAAGGAAGAGGTGGGAGTGAGAGGGGCGTCAGGCTGTGTCAGAGGGATGTCAAATTCCTTGCTTTCAAGACAGTTTCAGTTTCATGCTTAATCTAGAAACCTCCTCAGGCTAGAAGCTCCCTCTAGGGGTCATCTCATTTGTTTTCCTACCTTTAGTGACAAAGCCTCTTTTGGTTTTGTGATGTCAGGGCTCACAGCAGGTACCACCCTTCCAGAAGTTGGTGGTGGTGGAAAGTGTGTGTTCATTGCAGAAACTCAGACACCCCCAGCTCACTCCCAGTTGCCACTCCCATTGCCACACCCAACCCCTGGCCGAGGTAACAAGTCTGTGGAGCTCAGTAGTTTCCTTTTCCAGTTTGGCTTTTTGGGTGCCTGTAATATCTTCCGGTTTGAACATAAATCAAAGAATGAGGCTTTGAAGGGAAAGCTTTGTATAAATTTCAGCCAGAAATTAACATTCCCAAATAACTTTTCGCCTGGGTCGCTTTCCCGGGCAATGCCCTTCCCCAGGCTTCCCTAAGTTCTCTGTGGCTGAACACTCTGTCATCCACTGAAAATACCACCACAAGCTGGCCAAGCTCCTTCATGTGACCTGGGACTGTTTAGGGAGCATCACTACTCTGTACAGAGCGTGGATCCTGCTTTGGCACAGAAGACACCAGCGTCTGACCCTTGTCTCGCACCCACTGGACCAGCAGGGACACATGTTTCCACTATTTTCCCTGCAGATGTAAGAATGCTCTAGAGTGGTGTAGGGCACTTCATTCAGCCTCCAAATAACATTACTCCTAGTGATCCTCTATGAGAAAGAACATGGGCTTTGGGGTCAGAGTTTTTTCCTTTTTTTTTTTTTGAGACAGAGTCTTGCTCTGTCACCCGGGCTGGAGTGCAGTGGCGCAATATTGGCTCACTGCAACCTCCACTTCCCAGGTTCAAGGGATTCTCCTACCTCAGCCTCCTGAGTAGCTGGGATTACAGGCGCCCGCCACCACACCTGGCTGATATTTTTGTATTTTTAGTAGAGACGGGGTTTCACCATGTTAGCCAGGCTGGTCTCGAACTCCAGGCCTCAGGTGATCCTCTGCCTCGGCCTCCCAAAGTGCTGGGATTACAGGTGTGAGCCACCATGCCTGGCCTGGGGTCAGACTTTGAATCAAATCCCAAACTCAACCTTAAATAGCAGTGCACTGTTAAAACGATTCCACCTCAGATTTCCTATCTGTAAAAGGGTTCTAAATTCTACTTGTTAGGGTTGGTGTGATGAGTATGTAAGATAAATAAAGCATTCAGCATCATCCTCTTCCCTACATTGAATAACCTGAACTCTCTTTACTCTGGTGAGAGAGGGCTCAAATCATCCCCTTCTCCTGCCATGGCTTAGCCTCAAGGACGAGCGCTCACCTATTTAGGGGAAGTCAACTGGCCATAAACGTGCCTTTTCATCAGAATCCTAGGAAGTAAAACTTCTTGGTATATTAGCAGGGAGAAGGAAGGACACAAAAATGAGACGAAACCAGACTTGACTGTTCTTGAATCTGTGGTGGAAAATACCACAAATGCGGTTGAGTATGTGGCCTTTGGAGTCCTGTAGACACACCTAGGTTTGGTTCCCTGCTTGGCCAGGGACTTTAGGAAAATTTTTCAATCTCCCTGAGCCTCGGTTTCATTATCTCTGAAATGGACAGACTATTAAATGGAGGTGAAAATATATACACATGACAGGGTTGTAAATATTTAATGAGATAATGCATGTTGAACACATATTAAGTGCTGTAAGCTCTTAGTAACAGAAATTATTAACCCCTGCCAAAAGGACATCTAATTGGTAAAGGGTGCCCACCTTCTATGAGGCCTGGGACAGGGATGGGTTACCATCTGTGTGAGTCTCACTAAAGCTGTGTTCTAGTCATCCATAAACACCAGCTTCAGCGCTTATTAGGGTCACGAGGTAAAACTGCTGGTTGTAATGATTGTGAAGATTGCTTTGAGTCTGTTACTGATCACACCAGGGTTCTAAGGCTGTTTCCCCTTTTATTCTGTTGCCCCTTGTGGTACATTGAGATGGAGAGTGGCACTTGAAATAAAGGGTCAATGAGAGCTTCGTTCTGTACCCCGAGGTATTGGAGCCGGGAATGAAGAGTTCAGAATGTTCTTAGGGCCTCCATGGAGGTCTCAGAGGTTCCCCATCTCTAAACAAATTACTACACTTTATCTCTGCTTCCTGGGCCTCCAACTGCACAACCCCAAGTGTGTGCGTATGTGTGTATGCATCTTCCTGTCCCTCTTCTCCTTTTTCTTCTTGTTCCCTCCCTCCTCCTCTCCCCGTCTCTTCTCCAGCTACCCTTCTCCTGGACTCTTTCCTTGTCAGCAAAGGAGACTGAATCTGTTCTGGCTTTGCTCTGGGAGAGGGGTCTGTTCTCCCCTCCTGGTTCTTGCTCCAATCATGGGCAGGGACGTGCAACAGCAGTTATCGCCAACAAGCTGAAGCAATGAGGCCCAGGACCAGCTACCCTGGAGAGGCACTATGGCTACCATTATTATTCTGTGGTATAGATGATAATACTAAGGCACAGAGAAGTTAACTACTCAAAGTCACAAAGCCAGTATTTGAGCCCATGCTCTGCCATGACTGTGATCTTTTCTCACTGCCACCCACTCTGGATAGCAAGGAGATTTGGGGACCTTGAGGCCTAAAACATCTGGTCCCTTATTAATTAATTAATTAATTAATTAATTGCTTAATATGTTGATTGTCTTTATCTGAAAAATCCTCATAGAAAATTGTCTGGGGTCGGGAGTGGTGTCTCACGCCTGTAATTTCAGTACTTTGGTAGGCTAAGGCAGGCGGATCAACTGAGGCCAGGCATTTGAGACTAGCCTGGCCAACATGGCGAAACCCCGTCTCCACTAAAAATACAAAAATTAGCCTGGTGTTGTGGGGTGTGCCTTTAATCCCAGCTACTGGGGAGGCTGAGGCAAGAGAATTGCTTGAACCTGGGAGGTGGAGGTTGCCCTGAGCCAAGATCGCACCACTGAGCTCCAGCCTGAGTAACAGAGCAAGACCCTATCTCAAAAAAAAAAAAAAAAAAAAAAAAAAAAAAAAACAGAAAAGAAAATTGTTGTTTGGTTTAGTCCTCAGCAGCCTGCTCCTTTACTCTCGTGAGAACGGGCTCAGAGAAAACAAGCTTGCCTTCTTTTGAGCTACCCAATCTTTCTTCTGGGCAGGGGACATTTGGGGACGGTTCTATCTCTTCTTTTTAGCTTCGTTCTCGGGCTTCTTCTCATAGACTGGTGATATGGTTTGCATCTGTGTCCCCACCAAATCGCATGTGAAATTTTAATCCCCAGTGTTGAAGGCGAGACCTGGTGGGAGATGATTGGATCATGGAGGTGGTTTCTCATGAATAGTTTAGCACCATCCCTCAGTGCTGTTCTCGTGATAGTAAGTTATTAGGAGCTCTAGTTGTTCAAAAGTATGTGGCACTTCCCCCCTCTCTCTCTCTTCCTCTTGCTCTGGCCATGTAAGACGTGCCTGCTTCCCCTTTGCCTTCTGCCGTGATTGTACGTTTCCTGAGGCCTCCCCAGAAGCAGAAGCCGCTATGTTTCCTGCATAGCCTGCCAATTAAACCTCTTTTCTTCATAAATTATCCAGTCTCAGGCTTTTCTTTATAGCAGTGCAAGAACAGACTAACACAGCTAGATTCTCTTCTATAGCAGCATGAGCTTCCTTACACATGTCCTCCACTATGTCTGGAGTTATGCTGTTCTTTATGTGTTGAGAGAACTGTTTCTTGTAAGCATCTTTGTCTTCTTCCATTAGGTAATGCATCCAATCTGCAACATTCTGACCCGTGATGTACTTCTGATGCACTTCTGCTTTCAATTCCTTGCTTTCAGAATCATAAACAGGGAATCATTTGGTACTGTGAGGGATAGACAAGCCTCCATCCACAGCTCCCTTCAGGGCCCCAAAAACTTTATTGCCAGTGGTAGTTCTGACAAAGCCTGTATGCAAATAGCAGGTGAAGGCACCGGGCTGACTATCAATGCTTTCCACATTATAATTCATCTCTGGTCACCTTCACTTGGCCATCATAGATCTTGTCCATGCCAAACCTATTGAGAAGCCTGCGGGCCAGCACTGGCTGGTACAACAGGCTGCAGTGTCATCTGTCAGGCCAACCTTCACACTGCATTTTGGCAGTTCATGTGTGTAAGCTGTATAGACTATCATATCCCCTTCTATATGAGCATAAGTAATCTGACAAATTTTATCTCTACTAGTTACATGACTTTTCCTGTATTTGGGCATGTTGTACTTGTTTTTATCCTATATCACCAAGTGTTTCCAAGGATAGCAATCAGTTTTACCCTCTTGTCATCTTCTAAATTTCCTGTGCATCTCTTAAAGTAGGCCTTGTTCTTGACATCTTTAACCACCCCCATCCTGCGGAACAGAGCCCCCGGGCCCTCTTTTTAAATGCTTATGCAGCTCACTTATAGCAGCAATGACCACTAACAAAATAATTATTAGACTTTTAGTCAGCACTTCCATGCAAGAAACAAGATGACAGCTGCAGCATAGGTGTCTCTGAAGAGCTGCTGAATAACTGGCCTGGTGGCAGACTGATTCCTAGGAGGCAGCAGCCGTCATGGGCACTGCACTGTGCCATGGGAGGACTTAGCCTCTCATTCCCACTGTCTCCCTCCTATCAGCAGCTCCCCTACCATATTCAGCTAAAAGTTTGGAGAACTCGTCTTCACCTGCATGTCGTGACTGTTGGTGCTGCGTGTTTGTGTGTGTGTGTGTGCACGCGCGCTTATTTGTGTCCATCTTTGGGAACTCTGGGGTATTGAGGGAGGCCATCAAGAACTTTATTTGCATGAAGATGTGTAAGCCTGGCCTAGTGCAGTGGCTCACGCCTGTAATCCCAGCACTTTGGGGGGCTGAGGCAGATGGATCACCTGAGGTCAGGAGTTCGAAACCAGCCTGGCCAACATGGCATAACCCCGTCTCTACTAAAAAATATGAAAATTAGCTGGGCGTGGTGGTGGGCACCTGTAATCCCAGCTACTTGGGAGGCTGAGACAGGAGAATCACTTGAACACAGGAGGTAGAGGTTGCAGTGAGCCGATATTGCGCCACTGCACTCCAGCCTGGGTGAGAGAATGAAACTCCATCTCAAACAAAAAAAGAAAAAAAATGTATAAGCCTTTCAGGAGAAAAGATGAGGGGATACTGAGGCTGAGACCAGGGTCATGAGACAATGGGAGTAAAGAGAATTTCGTGTCAATCTTTTTTATAACAGGGGTGTGCAATAGAACTTCCTGTAATGTTGGAAATATTCTGCCTGTTGTCCAATATGGCAGCTACTAGCTACATGAAATGTGGCCCTTGAGACATAACTAGTGTAACTGAGGAACTGAATTTTATATTTTTATTTAATTTAAATTCATTTACATGAATTCAGTACTAACAATATTGGAGAGTATGGCTTTATAAAACTTCTAGAAACCCTTGGTACTCCCAGAGGTCAAGGACCAGTTGGAAGTGGTGGTTATGGGTGTTTAGAAGGGGGAACTGCCATTTGGGGTCCTCAACCTTTAACTGCGATGGTTAAAATACATATGTGACATCATGATAAGAGTATAGGCACCAAACTCAGACAGACTTGGCTTTGAATCTTGGCTCTTTCATTGAATGACCCTGTGGCCTTGGATTCTTTAAACATTTAGAGTCTCTGGTTCAGCACCTGTAAAATAGCACCTAAGAGGGTCTCTTTTCCTCCATAAAGCCTGTAGGGCTTGCCTCATTCATTCATCCATTCATTCAACAAACACCTAATGAACATGGTCAGGTTTGTGTTTGGCGTACAGGTGAACAAAGCATGGTCTTTGCCCTCCTGAAGGTTGCAGCTTAGAGTGTGATCTGCCAAGTGGTGAAATAGTAAAATAATATGGTGCCTTCAGAGGGTTGGGAGGATTCAACTGGACATTCCATGTAAAGTGCCTGGCGCAGGGGTTAGCATCCTCACGTCCACCCCACTGCTGGCACTGTGCTTCTCCCCTGCCCAGGGTCCTTGAGAAAACCCCAGGCCCCTCCTTGCTTCCAGGCTACCCATACAGAAAGGAGATAAAGTCACCACCCTCTGCTCTCGCTTAGACTATGGACAGAATTGGATGCATCCCTCACACCAAAACAGAAAACAAGTTATTGGGGTGGGTCCACCTCCTCCCATCGGGTCTCTGGCAGTGTCCTCAAGACCTGAAAAAGGCCAAAAGCACACAAGTGCCCGCTTTGCCCCTGACAGACACCTGGGAAGAGGCCCCACCTCCGGGAGAGGCTAGTCTGTGTTGGGCTGGGTTCTGCTTTCCCTCATCCAAGTGTGGTTGAGGGTGGCCAGAGTATTGCTGGAGACCTAGTGGAGTTCCGTGTCCCGGGGTAATTTGGGACGGAACCACAGGGACTCCAACGTGACCCTGAAATGGGCCGAGGGCCTCGGGAGCCTGGGAGGCAGGCAGGAGAGGGGTGAGGGGTTTGCCCACCTGCCCACCCTGCCCTCTCCCTCAGGAGATGCCGGCTGGAGGTTTACTCTTCCTTCCTTCTGACACAGCCTGAGTGAGGAGTGTCACCTGACCTCAGGGCACATTCCAGAATGAGGCCACAGCCAAGAATAGGGCCCAGGAACCCTGCCACCCTTCCCGCCTGCATTAATCACAAATTATCCAGGGTAGGAGGGAAGCTTCAGACTCCTCGGAGAGGTGGGAGGAAGAGGAGGAGGAGGAGGTAACAGGAAGTGGAGCTGGAAGAAAGAGGGAGGACCCCAGAGAGGCCCCTTCTAGGCTTGTGGTTGTTCAGTGCAGCAGCACTGCATGGACCCTGCTCCCAGGACCCTCTGTTTCACCCAGCAGGCCCCTCCATGCGCTCTCAGAGCTGGGCCCACAGCTTCCTGGAGGCCCTAGGCAATGATTCTGATCTGGATCAGCACAAACAGAGGGAGAGGGACTCAGAGAGGAGTGCTCACACAGCTGGGGGACAGCAGAGGCGTCCCCAAGGAGCTGAGTCTTGAAGGATGAGTAGGCAGAAGGCTGATGAATGTAGGCCAGGACTGCTTGTGTGTGTGATGGAAATACTTGTCACACAGGGAGGTTGTAAACAGCCCTGGGTGGCATGTGTGTACTGACGGGAGGCAGCCTCTTTAGAGACATTCGGGGTCCTAATGGGACTCCAACTGCCCAGCCCAGAGCAGGGTGTGTGTGTTTGTGTGTGTGTGTGTGTGTGTGTGTGTGTTGTGTGCTAGGAGAAACAACATAACATGAGCATTACGAGCTCTAGGCTGGGCGCGGTGGCTCACGCCTATAATCCCAGCACTTTGGGAGGCCGAGGCAGGTGGATCACCTGAGGTCAGGAGTTAGAAACCAGCCTGGCCAACATGGCAAAACTCTGTCTCTACTAAAAATACAAAAATTAGCCAGGCATGGTGGCACATGCCTGTAATCCCAGCTACTCAGGGAGGCTGAGGCACAGGAATCGCTTGAACCCGGGAGGCGAAGTTTGCAGTGAGCCGACCTCACGTCGCTGCATCCAGCCTGGGTGACAGAGTGAGACGACATCTTAAAAACAAAACAAAACAAATCAACAACTCTGAAGTCAGACTGGCAGGATTCAAGTCTGCTCTGCCACCCACCCGATTTGGGGCAAGTTTCTTATCCCCTCTAGCCTTAGTTTTCCTACCTACAAAATAGCCTTCTGTCTCCTCCAGTTGCAGTGGACCTTGCAAGAGCTGGTACCTGGCACATAGGACGTGCTCACGCATGCTGCTGTTTTACAACAGGACAAGGGGACGGAGGGAGTTCCCCACGGCTTAAGGCAATCACCGAGGCTGTGGACTTATTCTCCCCCTTCCCTAGTCGGGGTCCACTCGATCCCTGGTCTCCAGCCCCACTGTCCGGGGGATGACATCAGACTACAGAGCAGCTGGCTAGACAATGGAGCAGAGTGTCCTAGCAGGCTGGAGGTGCTGGGGGAGGCAGAGGGTGGACAAAGCCAAGCTGCCCTGCCTCAGAGGCCCTAGGGACTGATCTGGAGACAGGCCGCTCAGGAATAGGCCTCTGAAGAGGCATACTGAGGGTCAGAGCAGGAAGGAGAGAGCCAAGTGCATGCAGGAAGGTAAGGAGTGAGTATCCCAGGCAGATAGGAGACAGGTGAGTCTAGCCTAGATAAAGGGGCCTCAATTTCGTTATGTCCCGGGACCTAGGCTGGGGCCAAATCTCCTCGATTTGACTGAGCAAAGCAACCTCCTGAGTCTGGCTGGCAATCAGGCCCTGGGAGCTCCATCCACCCTTTCCTGAGCTCCTGCTAGATGCCAGCGTTTGTATAAGGCCTAGGATAACAGAAAGAAAGAACTCTGGCTTGGTTTCAAGGATAGAAAATGAATGCCAGGTAGTAGGTCAGAAGTTATAATAGGTTCGAAACCACCCATTCTCTAAGTGCCCATATTTTCTGAACCCCACCTCAGCTTATAGTGGTGCTCGGATTGGATATACTCTGTGAGCAACAGAATAAAACATTTGAAGCTGCAAAGCCCAAGACCCAGAAACGCGAGGGGCGGGCTTTCAGTTCTAGGGTTTGTTCTGAGTGGAGAGCTGCTGAGGGTGGGAGGGGGCAGCCACTCGGCGCCAGGCCCTCCTTCCTGGGCTTTCCAGTTGTACCCAGTTAACAGGGCCCAGCTCCTGAGCCTCTTGTAGAGTGATCTTACTACCCTCTGTTCTACAGATGAGGAAACAGAGACTCAGAGAGATCGCAGGTAAGCAGCAGAGCCTAGATTCAGACCTAGGCAAGTCTGACTTCACGGGCTGAGTTTTCTCGCTCTGCTAGGTGGGGCTGGAGTGTGACAGGCACCCCAGGTCTGGGGCTGTGAGTGGGCAGTGGTCTGGTTAGAGGGAGCCCCGAGATGGGATTTTCTTGAACCTCACACCTTCATCAGGGAAGCAGACGTGCGACTGGGGGCCTTGCTGTCCTGGCCCAGCCACAGTGCTCAGGTCCCATATCTGTGCAAATGGGGGTGAAAGGGAGGTGACAGGCGCTGGCATGTGGACACTTGCCCCCACAGCTTCCATGGTAATGTGTTAGAGCTCGAGCTGGAAGCAGGTGCACAGAATGTCCCTGGGTCTCTGAGGTCAGGGTGAGACCATCCTCACCTTCCTTGGTTACCTGACCTGAGCAGGGTGGGGGCCCGTGGCTACTGCCCACACCACTTTGGTGGCTCAGTTTTTTTTTTTTTTTTTTTTTTTTTTTGAGATGGAGTCTCGCTCTGTCGCCCAGGCTGGAGTGCAGTGGCTGGATCGCAGCTCACTGCAAGCTCCGCCTCCCGGGTTTACGCCATTCTCCTGCCTCAGCCTCCCCAGTAGCTGGGACTACAGGCGCCCGCCACCTCGCCCAGCTAGCTTTTTGTACTTTTTTAGTAGAAACGGGGTTTCACCATGTTAGCCAGGATGGTCTCGATCTCCTGACCGCGTGATCCGCCCGTCTCGGCCTCCCGAAGTGCTGGGATTACAGGCTTGAGAGGTGGCTCAGTTTTGTGCTCAGTGTTCTCCCGATGTCCACTTGAGAAACCTTGGATCCTCTGCCTCTGTTCTTCCTGCTCCCGACCTCCTCCTCGTGCCCTTATTGCAGATGAGATGGGGTGGGCCAGGCTAGGCTGGGCCTGGATTCTTCTTTTGGGTTGGAGCCCAGGAAAACACAGGCAAGTGTGCAGGGGAGTGGCATCTCTTGGGGACAAACAGGCTGTGCAGTGTGCCACGGCTGCAGGGCTCCTGAACACGTCTCCAGGGCTGGGGAGCTGCTGTGGGCCTCCCTGGGGCCAAAGGCACTGCTGTCCCCATTCTGGGAACTGAGCCCTGTGACCTGAGCATACCTAGGGCTTTGATGCAGAGTCTTCCTGGGACCAGGCCTCACCTAGAGGCCCCCTAGTGAGTCACAGCTGGCAGCTGTCCTTGCCTGCTCCGTTCCCATCTCCTCCACCTTCTCACCTCTGAACTTGACACCATTGGTGGCAGGGTCTGGACCTGACCAACTGTGCTGTCACGCTGGGGTGACAGCAGGTTACAGAGCAGAACACCTGGACTGGGCCCCACCCCTTCCTGCCTTTGTGTTCTTGGCAAGCCACCTCACCTCTCCGACCTCAGCTTAACTCACAGAGCTGAGCTGAGCATCAGTTCAGGGCCTTGGAGCTACAAAGGGGGCCCAAATATTACCAGCGTCTCTCCAACCCCCAAAGATGCTCCCACTGGCCAGACTTCCCTCTTGTAAGGTCACCAAAGCAAATGACACTACCCACCTCCCTCCCTTCCCCATCATAACCCAAATGAAACACACAAGCAGGGCCATTGATACTATGAGCTTTTAATTGGTATCTTCCTCCTTATATTTGAGGAAGAAATGAGGATGCCCCACAAGGACCTTCTTCAGCTTGGAGGGGCAGGGACAGAATAGGGCAGAGGAGGGTCGTGGGGGCAGATGCAGAGCTGACAGTGCGGCTTCCCAATCCTCTCTCTAGCGGCGGGATGGCCAGGCCTACACAGGAAGTCTGGAAACACACAGAAAAATCACCAACGAGCTGCCACATCCTTTGCCCAGGTCTCACAGAGAGCCTCCCTCCAGGTTCCCATGGGCTCCCAAGGCCGCCACCAGATGGGAGCATCGAGCAATGTTCCTTTTCCTTCTCCAGCCACCTCCCTCCTCTCTCAGTCCTTTACTACCCCCTTCCCTGCCTGCTTTTTCCTCTTCCTTCATTTCTCCTGCTACCAAACAGATCCCGGGGCTTTTGTCTGCTCTATGTCCAAGGAAGCCAGTGGCATATGGAAGCACACCATCCATCAGATAGAAACTCCAGACAGCTGTGAGTCCAGCAGAGGGGTGCATCTGGGGGCCCTGGGACGAGGGCATCTGTGTTGGGGCACTAAGAGCTGGGCAGTGACTAACATCTCTCTGTGGTCCTGGCACCCAGTAAGCATTCAGAGAACGTCCACTGAATTCAACTGAACTAGATCGACAAACCAATGCAGCCAGGGAGAAGAAATACGTATTCTGCTGGTGCCGTGATGGCCTCAGCAGCAAGTTGACCACCACCCAAAGGCACCCATTCCAGCAGCTTCCACTCAGGGCAAGTCATGTGCTGGGCTGGACTCTGCCTCCAGCTTGCCACTGCCCATGCCCCTAACCCCAAGTGGCCTCTGCTCACAGCAATTGAGGACGCTGTTGGAAAGGTGTCCCATTAGTCCCTGGGCCCTCCAATCTCTCCCCACCTACGCCTTTTGCAAGCCAATCCATTCAACTGTTCCTGTGACCAGCACACAGCGACCATCTCTTAAACCCTTTCTGGGAGACTGGCTGGGGGAGGGTGGCTGAGAGAGCCAGGGGTGTGGGGCCAGTGAGGGGAGGAGGAGAATGTCTGAGCAAGTTGGTGGTCAGGAATAACTTCCGTGTGTCCACTGACTTCTTTTGTCCACCTGAGCTAAAAAAGATATGAACCCCTTATTGAACCCAAAGAATAGATGCTGATCTGAGACCCTCTGTGGCTTTTTCTCTGACACGCCGGTTGATGTTTCCCTGCTGGCCCAAGCCTGTCTAATCTGACCTCGCCCAGTCTGCTGAGAGGCATTGGGGTGGATAGGTGGAAGAAGGCCAGGGAGGGAGCCGGGGAGGTCGGGGGGCTTCAGTGCAAGCCAAGAAACTCCTTGAGGACGTCACAGGTCTTCTTGTGCATGACCTCGCGGAGCTTCCTGACCCGGCGGGCACTCGACACGCCCACAAAGCTATCGGGGCGCAGCATGGCCATGCCGCCGTCCACCTCCCCCATGATGATGAGTGGCGTCTCGCTCACGGTCACGTTAGGGCAGGGGCATGCCCAGTCCACGTGGAGCAGAGTGACCTCCAACGGCTCCCGGCCCAGGAACTTGAGGCCCATTTTCTCATCCTTTAGGACCTCGTCCACAGTCACCAGGGCGCGGCCCGAGTCAGGCTCCTCAGTCAGCTCAGAGACTCGGCCCAGGATGACAAAGTCGCTGCGACAGAAGCTGGTAACGAGCTTCTGCCGAGGCTTGCAGGCCCGACAGCGCTGGTTCCCCCTAGGGAAGGGGCACGACTCCTCGCAGGCCTCACGGCTCTCAAAGTTGTTGCCATTGCCCTCGCAGCCACCATAGACAAAGGACTGGCACTGGCCCGTCTGGCTGTTGTAAGCCCAGCGAGGCGCGTAGGCTTTGCAGGGCCCCTGCAGGGCGGGCAGGCTGCACGCGGCCAGCGGCCCACTCATGCAGGCCAGCATGCAGGCCTCATAGGTCTCAAAGTGGTTGAGGTTGCGGTGGCAGTGGCCAAAGGTGAAGGTCAGGCAGTTGTTGGCCTGGGCGTCAAAGTGCCAGCGGGTCTGCTCTTCACCACAGTCCTCGCTGTCGGGGGGCTTCAGGCACTCGGCTGCCGGGAACGCCGTGCCATTAGGGCTGCTCTCTGAGGTGGCCGCAGCCTGATGTCCCCTGACCACCGACAGTGGGAAGTCGGCCCTCAGGACCCCGGCCGCGTTCCGGGCCGTGCAGGTGTAGATCCCAGCATCCTGCAGCTGGGCGTTATAGATGACCAGCTGGGCAATGTTAGTGACCACCACGTTGCCACGCACATGGTTGGGCCGCATGACCACGTTCTCCCGATCCTCCAACTGCTTCTCCCAGGTGATCTCAGGCCGGGGCCGGCCCACCACATCACAGAGGAAGCTCACCGTCTCACCCATGGTGACTGACTGGTGCACAGGGTGGTTGAGCAGCGCCGGGGCCGCCATGTCCAGCTCAGGGGTCTCTGGGGAGGCTGTGGTGGGGTGCATGGTGGTCTCAGATGGTGGGGGACTGGTGTTGGGCCAGGTGAAGTGATAGCGGCAGGTTACAACGGCCAGGCTGATGCCTTTGGAGCAGGCCTCGGCATCCATGTAGCAGCGGTTATAGTAGGTGAGACCGTCCGAGGCGCAGGTAAAGCTGGGCTCCTTCTCACAGCGGTCTTTGCACTTACACACAGGCTGGCCGTCCCAGATGTCACACTCAGAGCCCTGCTGCAGACACATGAAGTGGTCACATGTGGCCTCCTTGGGCATGCCCACTGGGCCCTTCTTCCCTTTCACGTCCATGTAGCGGGCCGCCACACAGCTCTTGGTCCCACACACATTGGGGCAGCACTTCTCATAGGCCTCACACTCCTGAAAGAGCCAGAGAGAGTGGCCTGAACAGGGAGGAGGGGGAAAGGAGGGGCTCCCTATCCCACCCCATGGTTTGTGGGGAGGTGAACTAACATGTACTCACTATCTAGTGGGAGCAAAACATTTAAAAATAATGACGAATGCATACATAGCATCTCCTACGTGCCAGGCCCTCGTGTAAGAACGTTGACATCCGTGAGCTTGCTATGCTCATCACAAGCCAGAGGAGGTTACAGCCATTATCTCCACTCTACAGACGATGACTGAGGCACAGAGAGGCTAAGTAGCTTTCCCAAGGTCACACAGCTGGCAGGGTCGGAAGGGGTGGGCCAAAGACTCTAAGAGAAGTTTTCCTACAACCATTTGACAGATGAGACTGCAGACACTCAGAGAGGCGATGCCCAGGTTCACAGAGATGGGAAGTGGCAGAACAAGGCTCCAAGCTCCCAGTGGAAGGGATCGATAAATGGCATTTTTTTTTTCTCCTGCATCATATAGCACAAATGAGGTCTAGCTTGAACAAGTAGGCCTGCCTTTCATCTCTTTCCTATGGGAGCGAGGATGCCTTGCCGACTAGAAGAGGTCACGTCAGAGGCTGAGAGGGGAATGCCCCGGGACTTTATCCAAGGTGATCCACACCTCTCCTCCCGTCAAGGAGACCGACACACACGGGGAACAGAGGCTGTGAGAGAGCCCAGACCGATCCACAGCCAACAGTCAGGGCAGGCATGACAGGTCCCCCACGCTGGGTCTCAGAGTCACAGGCTCTGCCAGGCCCAGGTGTCAGCTCCATGTAGGACCTTTCACGGGGAAAACAACATGAAAAAAAAGTCCCCTTGTGTGGCAAAGGTCAGCAAGGCCGTCAGCGAGGACTTGCCAGGCCGTAATCCCCTCTGATTTTCTGTGGAGCCACGTAAAGCATTAGTTTAATTCCTCGAAATTAGCAACATGCTCCTGGAGCCGACACAAACAAGGATTTCATGTGGTGTTTTCGACAATAACACATCGTACCCACTGGGCAGGCAGGCAACACTCCTAATCCTCCACCAGGTAGTAACTCTGTGAATTACTCCCCACCAGGGCTGGCCTCTTGTCATTCCAACTTTTATTTCAGCCTCTTTGACATTCCACATCAGCTAAGAGGGGGGAAATATCCCCCCACCCTGGCTGCATGGAGCCTGCCTGCTTGACTTGTTTACTGTTCTGCCCCTTTCGGCTCAGAATGGGGACTTTGTTTTGCAGCCCTTATTTGGCATAGTCTTCTAGGCCACACCAGGGGAGGCTTTGGGACAGGGATGGGCAGCTCTCAGAGCTGGGTCTAAGGGAGAGGGACCCCACAGGGAATGGAGGGCAGGAAAGGGAGTGGGAGCAGGAGAACCTTCTCTTTGGCCTGAGCCTCATCCCATTCCCTAAGACGTTCAGGACCTGGAGGTCCATGAAAGGCTGGGTCCTTGGGCACCAGAGGAAAGGTACTTCTGGCCACAGGAAACCTAGAGGGGGTCCTTAGCACACTTCCGTGTAAGGAGGTCAGAATCTCCCCAAGGGCTGTCTGGATCCCCAGCCCTCCACAGGTGCCTTCTCCCCAAGATACACAAAATCCACCAGAGTCTCAGCATCCCCAAGCCCTACCTGGTTTATCAGGCCAGCCTGTGCCTGCAAATGTAGCCAACTAATGGCATGACCTTGGCCAGATGGGAGCAGCCACCACTCCTCCTGACTTCTCATCTTCCTTTCACTTGGCACCACCATTGCCCAATGGGGGCATCTGTCCTGGGAGGCCTAAGAATTGTCCCTGGGCACTGTGAGGTTGAGGCCACTCTGTCCAGGTCAGCCCTCTGCTCTCCTGTGGGTACACCAGGCATCTACGGGGGCACCATTGTCTCTCGTGTTCCCTGGAGATGCCCCAGCCTGGACCTGGAGTCCTGGGAGACTCCGTGCTGCCCTCAGAGCTGGCCAGACTGGGCAGGAAATAGCTCTGC
This sequence comes from Rhinopithecus roxellana, assembly GCF_007565055.1. NCBI lineage: Eukaryota > Metazoa > Chordata > Mammalia > Primates > Cercopithecidae > Rhinopithecus > Rhinopithecus roxellana. Next base: position 7,808,858 of record NC_044567.1, on the reverse strand, counting down.
CTGGAGCAGGTACAGGTCCCACAGCCTGCTGCCCCAGAGGGGGTGGGCAGGAATGGCCCTAGGGAATGACTCGGGAACCAGAAGAGAACCGGCCCTGCCCTGTGGCATTGCCCTCTGATACAGAGCAGAAGGCAGGACCAAGGAAGCTGACAGGCTGAAACGTGGTTTCCTTCCTCCCAGGGACACCAGAGCATCCATTCAGAGCTGCTCCTGCTTGGCCTGCCATCAGCCTGGTCTGCTCTCAGGCTCAGGGTCCAAACTCCTGGGGAAGTGGCCTAGAGTCCAATGCAACCAAAGCTTTGTTGTTAAACATGGGTTCCAAGCCCACCGTTCCCTCACTGGCCGTGGCACCTGTGCCCTCCCTGCCTGACTCTGTGTCCACTCTCTCACCTGTGAGTGGGCTTCTGATGCCCACCATGCTGATCTGTCATGTCGACACACATGACATGCCTGGCACGGTGCTGGCCCACAGCAGCCCTCAGCATGCATGAAGGAGGAATCCTCAGGCTTCAGTCCCTGATGAAGTGGGACATCGCTCCCACCTCTCCTTCCAGGCTTCGGTGTTAATAGACAGGATGGTGTCCTGTTTCTCTCCAGGTGGATGGGGCCTGTGTTCCTTCACCTTCCTGGGCCCTGCAGGGCACTACTGCATGGTCCCCACCCTGCGGCTCCCACCCCCATCACTCACAGGCTCACATGGTCCATCTCTGGCTTCTGGACCTCACTCACCTGGTCTGCCTCACACTCCAGCTTCTGGACCCCACTCACCTGGTCCACCTCACATTGTGGCTTCTGGACCCCACTCACCTGGTCCACCTCACATTGTGGCTTCTGGACCCCACTCACCTGGTCCACCTCACACTGCGGCTTCTGGACCCCACTCACCTGGTCCACCTCACACTCTTGCTTCTGGACCCCACTCACCTGGTCCACCTCACACTCTTGCTTCTGGATCCCACTCACCTGGTCCACCTCACACTGCAGCTTCTGGATCCCACTCACCTGGTCCACCTCACACTGCAGCTTCTGGATCCCACTCACCTGGTCCGCCTCACACTGCAGCTTCTGGATCCCACTCACCTGGTCCGCCTCACACTGCAGCTTCTGGATCCCACTCACCTGGTCCGCCTCACACTGCAGCTTCTGGATCCCACTCACCTGGTCCACCTCACACTGCAGCTTCTGGATCCCACTCACCTGGTCCACCTCACACTGCAGCTTCTGGATCCCACTCACCTGGTCCGCCTCACACTGCAGCTTCTGGATCCCACTCACCTGGTCCGCCTCACACTGCAGCTTCTGGATCCCACTCACCTGGTCCGCCTCACACTGCAGCTTCTGGATCCCACTCACCTGGTCCGCCTCACACTGCAGCTTCTGGATCCCACTCACCTGGTCCGCCTCACACTGTAGCTTCTGGATCCCACTCACCTGGTCCGCCTCACACTGCAGCTTCTGGATCCCACTCACCTGGTCCACCTCACGCTCTCACTTCTGGACCCCACTCACCTGGTCTACCTCACACTGCGGCTTTTGGACCCCACTCACCTGGTCCACCTCACACTGTGGCTTCTGGCTCCCACTCACCTGGTCCACCTCACACTGCGGCTTCTGGACCCCACTCACCTGATCCACCTCACACTGCGGCTTCTGGACCCCACTCACCTGGTCCACCTCACACTGCGGCTTCTGGACCCCACTCACCTGGTCCACCTTACACTGTGGCTTCTGGACCCCACTCACCTGGTCCGCCTCACTGCCTCACACTCCCACTTCTGGACCCCACTTACCTGGTCCGCCTCATACTCTGGCTTCTGGATCCCACTCACCTGGTCCACCTCACACTGCGGCTTCTGGACCCCACTCACCTGGTCCACCTCACACTGCGGCTTCTGGACCCCACTCACCTGGTCCACCTTACACTGCGGCTTCTGGACCCCACTCACCTGGTCCGCCTCACTGCCTCACACTCCCGCTTCTGGACCCCACTCACCTGGTCCACCTTACACTGTGGCTTCTGGACCCCACTCACCTGGTCTGTCCCACACTTTCACTTCTGGATCCCACTCACCTGGTCCATCTCATACTGCGGCTTTTGGACCCCACTGACCTGGCCCTCCTCACACTCCCACACAGTCCCACCCCCATCCCTCACAGGCTTACGTGGCCCATCTCTGGTCTCTGAACCCCACTCACCTGGTCCGTCTGACACTCCCGCCTGCAGGTGCTCTGTGCGTCCACCCAGAGGTTGGGATTCATGTCGTTGGGGCAGATACCAGCGTGGGAATAGCGGATGGGTGGCAGCGCCAGGCTTCGCGGGGGCACCCCGAGCAGCAGCAGTAGCAGCAGCAGCGCTGCCACCTGCTCCCAGCAAGACCAGAACTGGCGACACCTTAGGGCCCACATGGTGCAGGCTGGGGTGGCTAGAGACCTCCCCTGAAACGATGCCAGGATCTGGGGCCCACCAGGACCTTCCTCTCAGAGGCTGCAGGCACCTGCCCTCCCCACCCCAGCAGGTTTCCTGCTCAGGCTGCTGCTCAGGCTGCTGCCGCTGCTGCCTCCACCAAGTCAGCACAGGCTGCAGGGCTGTGCGGCTTCAGATAAAAGAAAGGTCTTTGGAAGGAAGCTCCCTCTCCTGAGTGTGCAGGGAGAGGAGCCGCAGCAGGGGCCCGCGCCCAGATTTATATCCTGGGCGCGCCACCCGAGTGGGAGCCAGCTAACCTGATGCCTGTCACAGGCAGGCTGCTGGCGCCTCTGTCCCGTGGCTGATCACAGACTTATTGCAGAAGGGGGAAAAAAAAAAGAAGCTGGAAGCAGTTTAGGCAGCGTATCTGGCACGGTGGGACACCTGCTTGTTTTTGACTCCAGGAGGCCTTTAACCCCTTCAAGGGCCAGAAATGGCATGTGCTTTGCGGGGAGCTGGCTCCAGGACACGCAAGCTCACTCTGAAGGAGGGCTTGTTTCCCTTTCCCCCACCTCCTTGGGGCCGGGCCCCCTCCTCCCCTTTGGCCACCTCTAAAGAACACACAATCGCTTGTTACGAGGAGGGACCTGCAGCCGCCGGGTTAGCATCGCCCGGCTTGATAGTACATTTGAGAGCAAATGACGTGGAAAAACAACAAGTTCACGGCCATTCCAGGGCGGGCCTGCGCCACGCTGTGCCCTGTAAGCCGACTCCCACCCCGGCCCCGTCCCTTTGTAGGGGGTGTGCACACGGACAGTTCCCTATCTCTGTGTCCAGGGCAGTTTGCGGCTTAAGTTCCAACTTCAGTTAATTTTCCCCAAATCATTCCAGAGACACATACCAGATATGCTCTGGCTCCCCCGGCGGCTGGGACGGATCACATTCCTCCCATCGATATACCAAGAAAACCTCCGCGGTCACAGTGTCTCAGGATTGTGCTGGAGTCCAGCTGCCCTCGCTGGACTCTCCACAGTGGCCACTCTTCGGTGAGCTCCTTCTGAGCTGCCAGCCGTGTCTGGCCTCCCCCACTTCCCAAAGGAGTTCTGTGGTCGAAGAAGGAGAGCGACTTGCCCAAGGTCACACACACCGAGCAGTCCTGCTGGCACCAGCTGCCAGATGCACTGGGCTCTTCACACGTGCGGGTTCTCTGAATGCATCATCTCGTTTAATCCTCACAACAAACTGCACCTCCATTTCAGATCTCAGGAGAGGACGCACAGAGAGGCTAAGCAACCTGCCCATGTCGCACAGCTACCCCACCACGGTACAGGAAACAGGGACACCAGCTTGCTGGGTGTGGGCAGGGGCCTTTTAAAACCACCCCTCCCCCATCCATCTGTCAGAACTGCTGTCAAGGCACAGCCCAAACTCTGGTTTTCACAGACTGGACAAGAAATTTTTGAAACATCAGGGGCTATATTTGTGGAGGGGCCGGGAAGAGAGCCAGAAGCTGCCAGGGGCTGGGGGCGATTTCTCCCCCATTTGGCAGCAAATGGCTTGTATCTAAAATGCCACAGAGCAGCCTGCAGTCTGAGTGTTTTCGAGTTGGTCACTCGATCCTGGGGGTGGGGGGTGGAGGCACATAGAGCCCCGAAAGAGAGGTACCTTTCCAAGGCCAAACCACAAGGGCCTTGGGGACAGTTGGTGGGGTGGTCCCCACACGCATCAGAGACAGAAGGGATCCTGAAGGTAATCTCGCTTTACAGCTAAGGAAACTGAGGCCTGAACCCAGGCCACTCCTTCCCCCACGTCCACTTTCCCCTTCAGGAACACAGCTCTCCATCTCACAGGACTGTAAAACAGCCATGGGACCCTTGCTTCCACGCCCAGACCCTTCCCCTTCCCAGCCGGGCGGGTGCTGCCTTCTCCTCGCCTGAGCTGGTTCCTTCCCGTTGGGCGGCCATTCTGCAGGATCTGTCTTTTCTGCTTATGTCAAATCGCTAATGAAGGGTGTCAGATCCTAATCCTCTAAATTATTGGAATAAACTTCCCTTCGAGGCCAGTCCCCGTAATGAAGCCAGACAGCGGGCGACGCCGGCTGCTTTGAATTCCCTGTAATTTCATCAGCCCGTGTTCCAGCTGCTCTGCGCGGGGGCCTTCACACAGCCCTTGGACAAACGTGGTTTGCGCAGCCTCCTTGGATAGCACAAAGGGAAATGGACAGTGACACATTTCTAAGCAGGACTTAGAAAAACTGTCACAGCCCCATTAGGCCAGGACAAGTATCCAAGGAGAGGAGGCCGATTTCTGGGCAGTCCCAAGAGACCATTAGAGGGCGTGGGAGAGATGAGAGAGGGTGGGAGGAGGGGAGGTGCCCAGCAGAGGTGTGGGGGTGCTGAGGAGAGCGGGAGAGGGGCGCAGGGCAGGGCAGGGGAAGCTTGGCCTTCCCACCCCCACTGCTGGTGCTCATGGAGAAAGCCCGCGCACCCAACCTGGTCCTGTCTCAAGCCATGGGCCTCTCCTTTCCAGGCCCCGTTCCTGGACATTCTGCTAGGAGAACTCTCAAAGCAGCATCGGGGAAGAGAGGGGCCCAAAACACTCTGACTCTCCCTCCAGCCCTTCCAAGTCTCCCACCAAAACACAGCTCAGAATAATAAATAACATCTGATCGGCCTGGAGCCCACACAGCGTTTTCACCTGCACATTGCTGCTGACCCCACCGCAGCCCCAGGAGGGTGCTCCCTTGTGCGGGAGAGGAAACCAAGTCACAGAGAGGTTAGGCTGGGCCCTCCTCCCGCCCACTCCAGGCCTATGGCCTCCACACACCCCATGCAAGCTTCCAGCCCCTCCAGAAAGCGACCCCCAGCCCACACTGGCCGCCCCACCCACTGGCTTGTTTATAAGCTGTTTGGGAGTGCTTTGAAGTCTCCTCCTCCCTCCCAGAGGCCCTTGGAACTGGCTCCGGATCTGCCTCCTTCTCTCTCTCCCCTCGGTGTGTCTGTCTGTCTGTCTGACTTTGTGTCCCTCACACTCTTCCCTGTGGGTGGTGTGGGCCCCACTCTCACCAAACCCACGGTACCAAAGGTGGGCCCAGCGGGAGTGGCTCAGCGGCACATGCCCACTGTCCACCAGGCCTCCTCCACTCGGGCCACTGGGAGCAGAGGCTGGGCTGGGTCTCCTGAGCAGAGGCCTGGCCTTGGGTGTGATCTGCCTTTTCCCATTTCCCCTTTCCCCTTTCCCCTTTTCCCAAGGACACCAGGCACAGCTCTCCTACCTCTCAGGATGAGAGGTCAGAGAGCGCTGGGCTCAGCCCCATCTTGGAAGAGCCCCTCCATACCCCTCCATTGTCACAGGGTAGAAAACCACGGACTCTTCACACCCCCCAGGGTGGGTTCAAACCTGCTCTAGGAGCCGTGGGAGGAGGTCACCAGGTCACTCTGTGTGACCCTTGACCTCAGGTTCACCCTGACATTAACAACTCCTGAGCTGCTAGGGTCTTGACAGGACAGCACAGCTGACACCATTTCCCAAGTCAGCCAACCCCCAGCAGCCACGATGGGGAGGCACAGAGGTGCCACAAGAGTATCTTGGGTGCCACGTGGCTTATGCATACCCCACACCCACACTCCTACCTCACACTGCACCTGCTCCCTCTATTTCTTTCCACAAAGGTTTTTTAGAGCACCTACTATGTGCTAAGTTCTGGGCACATTGAAACCAGTAACAGGCCGGGCATGGTGGCTCACACCTGTAATCCTAACACTTTGGGAGGCGGAGGTGGGTTGATCACTCGAGGTCAGGAGTTTGAGAGCAGCTTGGCCAACATGGTGAAATCCCGTCTCTACTAAAAATAAAAATAAAAAAAAAATAGCTGGACGTGGTGGCATGAGCCTGTAGTCCCACCTACTTGGGAGACTGAGGCAGAAGAATTGCTTCAACCCAGGAAGCGGAGGTTGCATTGAGCCAAGATCACGCCACTGTACTCCAGCCTGAGCGGCAGAGCGAGACTCCATCTCAAAAAAATAAAAGAAAGAAAGAAAGAAAGAAAAAAGAACAACCATCTTTGTCCACAGGGCGGGTACCATCTAGTCTAGAAAGCCAGCATGCAGAAATAAGAATGGTGAATGCTGGTGGGGAGCCCTCTCAGGGCTGGGGAACAGAGAAGAGGGAGAGGCCTGGGGTCTGCTTTTGCACAACCATGACATTGGGTGGGGCTCAAGCCTGAACAGAATCTCAAAGGAGAGAAGGCGTTTCCTACACCTCTCCTTGGAAAGGCCTGGCCCACACCACAGTCTCCTCCGCCAAGGCCATTCCTCCACAGCGCCCAGGCCTCCGGAAAGGGGAGGTGACAGGGACGTCAGCAGGTTTAGGAGATGGGGTGGGGGTGGGAGCTGCAGGTCTTGCAGGCACTGCATGGGGTGGCCCCAGCAAAGTACACCCCAGCGGCCCATTCTGGTCTACCCTGCTCGGGCCCCAGACCTGAGCCAGCCACATTTTCTCCCAAATGGATGGGGGAAACCAGCCCCCCAGGAGCCCCTCCCGCCCTGATCTTGGTCATTTAAACATGTTTGGGGAGGAGGGGCAGGAACTGGGGTGCTGAGAAAGAAGGAAGTCCTAGCCAGGATGCTGAGACGGCAGCCCAGGTTGCCTCAGCTAAAGGCAGTGATTAGTCAGACCCAAGCCAGAGAATTCAATAAAGCCAGCGGCTCATTACCCAGCTGGTGAACCCCTGCCTGCGCGGCCTTGGGCCTGGGTTACATTACAGGACTGCGTGAACTCTCCCCTCTGAGTGAGGCTGCACCGGGCCTTGGAATAATTATGGGGCCTCAGCAGATGGTGGAGACGGATGGGGGAGGCCTTCAGCTGTGAGACACGTGACCCATCTGCATCTGTGTGGAACAGGACATAGGAGGGTCCTCGCTGAGCAGAGAGGTAAAGCAGGGCCAGTCCTGAATCCAGATCTGAGAATGATGGGGTTGTCAGGGGTGAGGCATGGCCCAGTGTCCTGCGCCAGCTGGGCCTCCTTGGAGACCCTTGTCTGGGCCAGGGAGGTCTACAGGTGCAGTGAGCCTCTGGAAGCTGGAGTCCTGCAGTTTGTGTGTCAGGAACCCAGAAGAGGAGGCACTTCTGGGACAGCACAATTCTGGGCTCCTTTGGGCATTCAAATGTCTTCCTAGAGGATTTGGAGCCTGTATCGGGTTCCTCACCCACTCGGGAAGCTCCATGGTCCTCGGGTTGAGCACTGTGCAAGGAGTCAGGGGCCCTGGGCTCTCCTGCTGGTTTGCCATCATTTCACTGTGGGACCACCTCTATTTCCCCATCTGAGGCCCCTTCCAGCTGCCTCTTCTGTGATCCCGTGTCCTGACTCCTCCAGCTTTGCCTTGATGGAATCAGCTTCCAAAAGCCCTGTGCAGCTCTTAGCCAAGACAAACACCAGAGTGCAGAAGCCAGAAGGCCGTGGGGCTGCGGCGCTGGGGCCGGCTCCACACCCTGTTCTGCTGGGACACAGCGAGGGCGGGTTTCCACTCTTCCCAGGCCTGTAGGAATGCCACAAACAGAGGCATGGCCTCTCTCCCGCTCAGGTCTCCCCCACTCTAAAAGCTTCCCCAGCTACTCTACCCTCCACACTCTGGAGCTCCTGCCTTCCTCCTTTCTCCCTTTGAATGATAGGGAAGAGACAAGGTCTGAGACTCTTGGGCCTCTCTGCTTCCCTGCATGCTGCTGGGCAAAGGAGGACAAGCTCTCTAAAGTTAAATGCACCTCTCACACTCATTCCAACAATACAAAATGTCCAATGAAGCCTGGGTGCGGTGGCTCACACCTATAATCCCAGCACTTTGGGAGGCCAAGGTGGGCAGGTCACCAGAGGTCAGGAGTTGGAGACCAGCCTGGCCAACATGGTGAAACCCCGTCTCTACTAAAATTACAAAAATTAGCCAGGCATGGTGTCGCGCGCCTGTCATCCCAGCTACTTGGGAGGCTGAGGCATGAGAATCACTTGAACCTGGGAGGAGAAGGTCATGGTGAGCCAAGATCGCGCCACCACACTCCAGCCTAGGTGACAGAGCGAGACCCTGTCTCAAAAATAAAAATAAAAAATAAAAGCAGAATGTCCAATGGCTGCGTGGGGGTGAGCTGGAGTAGGGATGAGAAACAGGTTTCTTTCTAACTGATCATGATTCCAAGACTTGTGGCTTAAAGACAGCTTCCCCATGCCTTCGAGAGGAGGCCAAAGCATTTTTCTGGACTGCCGTGACCTTCTGCCTCAGTTTACTTCTCCGGTCTTATCATTTGTCCCTCTTACTCTCAAACTCTGGAGGCTGCAACATCGTGCTTTCTGACCTTTAAAATCTCTACACAGTACTCCCCCTTCCACCTCACACAGACATTGTCCTCTGTGCTAAACACTCTCTCACTCCTGGCCCGCTCTGTCTTCTCCCAGCCCACTGCTTCCTGACCCACTTCAGAAACAACATCTTTCAGGAGGCCTTCCTGACTTTAAATGACAAAGCAAAACAAAACAAAAGCCACAACTGGGTTGTAAAATACAGGTAAAGTTTAAATGTTCAATGTAGCGGGCTGAGTGGTGCTCCCCCCGCCCCCCACCCCTGCCAAATATATCTATGTTCTAACCCCCAGAGACAGTGACTGTGACCTCATTTGGGAAAAGGGTCTTTGCAGATGAAATTAAGGATCTTGAGATGAGATCATGCTGGATTACCGAGGAGGGCCCTAAATCCAATGACGGGTATCCTTACAAAGGCAGTGAGAGAATGGAGACACAGAAGACGGGAAAGTCATGTGCAGATGGAAGCAAAGATTAGAGCGATGCACCCACAACCCCAGGAACACCTGAGCCCCCAGAAACTGGAAGAGGAAAAGGAGTCTCCCCTAAAGCCTCTGGAGGGAGCGTGGCCCTGCCAACATTGTGGTTTCATACCTCCAGCCTCCAGAGCTGTTAGATAATACATGTGTGCTGTTCTAAGCTACCAAGTTCCTGGTCATTTGTCAAGCAGCCCCAGGAAATGAACACACCTGCCTAAAACTCTTCAATGGCCTCTCCTGGTCATAATAAAATGCCACAACTACCCTGAGTTGCCCCTTTTAGGTTCATCCTAAAAATACTCAATGAACTGCCTCTCCAGAGTGTGGTGTTTTCTGAGAACTGTGCTTTTTTAAGCACTGAGTTGATAGACTTAGTGTTTTAAAAATCTAAAAAAAAAAAAAAAAAAAAGCTGTGGTTGTTGTTGTTTTACTCTTTAACAGAAACCGAGAGTCAAGATGACCTCAAAGTAAAGACACTCCGTAGAATGTGGGTGGCCAGAACAGTTGAGAACTGAGCTCAGCTGCCGAGAGCTTTGATTCACCCCACAGGGCCAGAGGCGCTGGTGGCATGGGACAAACTTTTGGGAGGCAGGTACTGAGCGAGGGGCTGAGCTGAATGGAGCCCACCTCTCATCTGTAATCCTCAGGGAAGAAAACCCCTCTGCGGCAGGGGCTTTCAAATGTTTTGAGTCCAACACATAGTCAGAAATACTTTTTTTTTTTTTAATTTGAGATGGGGTCTCGCTCTATCACCCAGGCTGGCGCAATCTCTGCTCACTGCAACCTCCACCTCCTGGACTCAAGCAATCCTCCCACCTCTGCCTCCTGAGTAGCTGGGACCACAGATGCACACCACCATGCACAGCTAATATTTTGTATTTTTGATAGAGATACGGTTTTGCCATGTTGCCCAGGCTGGTCTCGAATTCCTGGGCTCAAGAGATCGCCTGCCTCAGCCTCCCAAAGTGCCGAGATTACAGGTGTGAGCCGAGGCACCTGGCCAGAAATACATTTTTCACTGTGATTCAGTACACATATTCATGTGAATAACTGAAACAAAAGTTTCACAAAACCGTAGTTGCCCTTTCTATACATGATGCACTCCATCCACTGGTGTGACTTTGCTAGGGCCACCCGTGCAGAGCCGGCAAGAACTGCAGCTCCCAGCCCCACCCTGTCTCCTAAACCTGCTGACTCCTCTCTCATCTCCACTTTCCAGAGGCCGGGGTCCCATGGAGGTGGGGGCCTTGGCCGAGGAGGCTGTGCTTGGGTCAGGCCATTCCAAGGAGAAGTGTGGGAAATTCCTACTCTTCTTTGCATGCAGATTCCAAAAGTCGAAGATCACAACCAAAGGCCAAAGGTTTGGGGGCTTCTATTGTCATCATCTAAAAAGCCAAGGTGGCAGGATACAAAGTTAATATACAAATGTCAGTTGCTTTCCTTTATATCAGCAATGAACAATTGGAATTTGAAATTAAACAGAAACCACTTACATTAACATAAAAAATACTCAACGTATACATCTTTTAAAAATATGTGTAAGAGGCCGGGCGCAGTGGCTCAAGCCTGTAATCCCAGCACTTTGGGAGGCCGAGGCGGTCGGATCACGAGGTCAGGAGATCAAGACCACCCTGGCTAACATGGTGAAACCCCGTCTCTACTAAAAAAATACAAAAAACTAGCCGGGCGAGGTGGCGGTGCCTGTAGTCCCAGCTACTCGGGAGGCTGAGGCAGGAGAATGGCGTGAACCCAGGAGGCAGAGCTTGCAATGAGCTGAGATCCGGCCACTGTACTCCAGCCTGGGCAACAGAGCAAGACTCTGTCTCAAAAAAAAAAAAAAAAAAAAAAAAAAATATATATATATATATATATATATATGTGTGTGTGTGTGTGTGTGTAAGAGCTATGCAAGAAAAACTATACAACTGATAAAAGAAACCAAAGAAAATCTGAATATGGAAAGTCATGTTTCAGCTGGGTACAGTGGCTGATGCCTGTAATCCCAGCACTTTGGGAGGATGGGGTGGGCGGATCACCTGAGGTTAGGAGTTCGAGACCAACCTGGCCAACATGGCAAACCCTGTCTCTACTAAAAATACAAAAAGTAGCCAGGTGTGGTGGCTCACACTTGTAATTCCAGCTACTTGGGAGGCTGAGGCAGGAGAATCGCTTGAACCTTGGAGGCGGAGGTTGCAGTGAGCCAAGATTTAAAAAAAGAAGAAGAAAGACATGTTCCATGTTTATAGATTAGATTAGATTCAAAACTATCAAGATGTCAGTTCTTCCCAACTAGATATATAGATTCACTGCAACCCTGATCAAAATCCCAGGAAACTATTTTGTGATATCAACAAAACGATTCTAAGTTTATATGGAAAGGCAAAAAACCAGAACAGCTAACACAATCCTGAAGAAGGAAAATAAAGTTGAAGGACTGACGTTACCCAACTTCAAGACTTGCTATATGTTAAGCTGCAGAAATCAAGGCAACATGGTATTGGTTAAAGAATAGACATATAGATAAATGAGACAGAATACAGAGCCCAGAAATAGACTCATACAAATGTAGTCAACAGGTCTTTGACAAAGGAGCAAAAGCAATTCCATGGAGAAAGAACAGTCTTTTTAACAGACAGTGCTGGGCCAAGTGGACACCCATATGCAAAAAAAAAAAAAAAAGTCTAGACATAATAGACCTTACATCTTTCACAAAAATTAACTAAAAATGAATCAAGAGCTAATTGTAAAACACAAAACTATAACATTTCTGGAAGATAACACAAAAGAAAATCTAGGTGACCTTCATTTTGGCAGTGACTATTTATTTATTTATTTAGAGATGGAGTCTTGCTTTGTCACCCAGGCTGGAGTGCAGTGGCGCAGTCTCAGCTTACTGCAGCCTCCATCTCCCAGGTTCAAACGATTTTCCTGCCTCAGCCTCCCGAGTAGCTGGGACTGCAGGCGGCCGCCACCATGTCCGGCTAATTTTTGTATTTTTAGCGGAGACAGGGTTTCATCATGTTGGCCAGGCTGTTCTCAAACTCCTGGCCTCAAGTTATCCACCCACCTCAGCCTCTCAAACTGCTGGGATTACAGGTGTCAGCCACCGCGCCCAGGAGCAATGACTTTTTAGATACCATAGCCAAAACATGATCCATGACAGAAAAAATTGATGTTACTTTTGCCCTGCAAAAGATATCATTAAGAGGACGAAAGCCTAGGCAACATGGCCAAACCCTGTCTCTACAAAAAATACAAACATTAACCTGGCATAGTGGCACCATGCCTGTAGTCCCAGCTACTTGGGAGGCTGAGGTGGGAGGATTGCTTGAGCTCAGGAAGTTGAGGCTGCAGTGAGCTGTTATTATGCCACTGCACTCCAGCTTGGATGATGGAGTGAGACCCCGTCTCAAAAAAGAAAAGAAGAAAAACACGAGCCACAAATTGGCAGAAAGTATTTGGAAAGCATATATCTGATAAAGAACTTGTATCCAGAATTCTAGAATATGTAAGAACTCTCAAAACTCAATAATAAGAAAATAAGCAACCAGTGAAAAATGGGCAGAATATTTGAACAGACACTTCACCAAAACAGATATATAAATGGTAAATAATTGTAATAAAAGATGTTTAACATTGACGGGTGCTATGGCTCATGACTGTAATTCTGTAATTCCAGCACTTTGGGAGGCTGAGGCAGGTGGATCACTTGAGGTCAGGAGTTCGAGACCAGCCAATATGGCGAAACCCTGTCTCTACTAAAAACACAAAAATTAGCCGGGTGTGGTGGCTCACGCCTGTAATCCCAGCACTTTGGGAGGCTAAGGCAGGAGAATTGCTTGAACCCGGGAGGCAGAAGCTGCAGTGAGCCAAGATTGTGCCACTGCACTCCAGCCTGGGTGACAGAGCAAGACTCTGTCTCAAAAAAAATAAAAAATAAAAATAAATAAAAGATGCTCGACATCATTCGTCATCAGGGAAACGCAAATTGAATACACATAAGAAATCATCACACACTAATTAGAATGGTTAAAATTTAAAAGCCTGGTCATACCAGGTGTTGGCAAAGATGTGGAAGAACTGAAACTCCCATACACTGTTCCGGGGAAAATGAGTGCATTTGGTACCGTTGTAAATGGTACAATTACTTCATAAATCAGTTTGCTTCTTAAAAAATAGGGAAGTTAAACATACTTCTACCATTCCCTTCCTGGGTGTCTACACAAGAGAAATGAAAAGATGGTTCACAGAAGGCTTGAACATGAATATTCATGGCAGCTTTATTTGTAATTGCCAGAAACTACAAACAACTTCAAAGGTGAATGTTTAAACACGTTGCAATGTAGCCATACAATAGAATCCTACTCGGCAATAAAAAGGAATAAACTACTCATACATGCAATAATACAGGTGAATCTCAAAATAATTATGCTGAGTGAAAGAAAATTGACCCAAAAGAGTATACTTTAAATATGTGCAGTATATTGTTTGTCAGTTGTACATAAGTAAATCTGGTTTTTGTTTATTTGCTTGTTTGCTTGTTTTTTCTTTGAGACAGGATCTTGCTTTGTCACCCATGCTGGTGTGCAGTGGTACAATTATGACTCACTGCAGCCTTGACTTTCCAGGCTCAAGAGATCTCCCAACTTCAGCCTCCCAAGTAGCTGAGACTACAGGTGCATGCCAGCATGCCTGACTAATTTTTACTTTTTTGCAGAGATGGTATCATTATGTTACCTAGGCTGGTCTTGAACTCCTGGGCGTACGCTATCCTCCTACCTTGGTCTCACAAAGTGCTGGGATGACAGGCATGAGCAGTCACACCCAGGCAAATCTGTCTTTTAAAATGTCAAACTCTGACCTTATCTATGAGTCTGCCTTTTCTGACCCCATCCAGCCTCTCGGTCCTTATTCTCTCCCTCTCTGCTACCACTCTGCTGCAGCCTCATTGGCCTTCCCTCTCAAACATGATGGCTGTGTTCTTATCTCAGGGTCTTTATTATTAATACTATTTTATTTTTTGAGATGGAATCTCACTCTGTCGCCAGGCTAGAGTGCAGTGGCGCGATCTCAGCTCACCGCAACCTCCGCTTCCTGGGTTCAAGCGATTCTCCTGCCTCAGCCTCCTGAGTAGCTGGGACGACAGGCATGCACCACCACACCCAACTAATTTTTGTATTTTTAGTAGAGATGGGGTTTCACTATGTTGGCCAGGATGGTCTCGATCTCCTGATCTTGCGATCGGCCCACCTCAGCCTCTCGAAGTGCTGGGATTACAGGCGTGAGCCACCATGCCCGGTTGCCTCAGGGTCTTTGTAATGTGTCCTTTCTGCCCAAAGAGCTTTTCCCATAGTGGTGTTTTCTATTCATTCAAAGACTTCCCTCACTTCCTTGTCCATTGTTACACACACACTCACGCCTAGATTTTTGCCACCCTCTCCCCAAGTCACATGACACTTCACCCTGTTTTATTTTCTTAAAAGCATTCACCATTGCATCAAGTGAGGTTCTTTTGGCTGCAAAAACAGTAATGGAACACTCACCCAAACTATCTCACATGTCAAGGGGTCTAAGAATGGGCAGTATCAGGGCTGGTTCAGCAGCTCAACAACACTAGGGCCTCAGGTCAGCCTTCCTGGAATTCTCTTGATCTTCTCCTCATGGTCACAAGATGGCTGCCATCTCCGGAAGTGCTCACATGACAACGTTCAAAGGCAGAAAGACAAGATGTGGCAGAGGCCATTTGTGCATGCCAACCATCCCATGTGCTCCCTACATTTCCCAGCCTTCCTTGCAGTTAAGTTGAAGCCATGTAACTAGTTCTGGCCCATAAACTGTGACTGGAAGCAATGTTGGTGGGTGGAAGCCCTTAGCAGGAGCTTGAGGTCTTCATGTGTTGCCTGATTCAAGCTCCCATGCTGGTATTTGGTGACGCCTCCAAACTGTTTACTCTCCACATGAACACCAGTTTTAAGGGTTATAAGATGATGAGATGAAGATGATGATAAGGGAAAGCCACTGCTTTGCCCAGGAATATGTCAGACCGTAAGGCATGCACTCAAGTTAGAATTTCAAGGTTTAAAGTAAGCAATTATGGATAAGCCCTGGGAGTGTTCCTATGGGAAGCTCTTCCAAATGCAGCCTGAGGCTCTCATCTCTGGTTCAACAGTGCCAAATTAGGCATTGTGGTGGATTAAAGATGGTCACAAATTCTTTGCCACTCCTTCAGTAGAGAGATGGGCTTTCCTTCAATCTGGCTGGTCCTATTGACTTTGGCCAACAGAATGTGACAGAAGTATAACTTCCAGGTCAAGCTTTAAAGATCATGACTTCCACATTTGCCCCTCTTTGAAGGTTTCCTCTTAGAAGCCAGCACTGTGTGAGAAGTCCAGCTACCATAAGACTACCAGGTCATGAGGAAGTCCCAGCTAGCCACTTAGAGAGAAATACTTCATGGATCTATGGAGGAGCACCAAGATACCAGACATGTGAATGCATTTTCTTGGACCTTCCAGCCTAGCCCAGCTACCAGCTATGTAGTTAAATGAATTTAACTATTATGTAGTTGAATGAATGATCCCTAATATTTTTACCATTAGAAGTAATGGCAAAAACCACAATTACTTTTGCACCAACCTAATGTCACATAGGGCAGAAGAACAGCCCAGCTGAACTCTGCCCAAACTTCTGATCCATAGGATCATGAGCAAATAAAATGTTTTATACCACTAACTTTTGGGATAGGTTATTACAGAGCAATATACAGGCTGGATGTAGTGGTTCATGCCTATAATCCCAACACTTTGAGAGGTTAAGGCAGGAGGATCACTCGAGCTGAGAGTCTGAGACCAGCCTGGGCAACATAGCGAAACCCTTGTGTCAATGACAAAAAAAAATTTCTTTTAAATTTATTTAAAAACAAAAAATAAAATGTAGAGCAATATACAAATGGAATAGATATGAGGGAACTGTGGTGGAAGCCAGTTTCAGCTGCTTAGCTTCACTGCTCATGACGAATCAGGAGGCAGAGACAAGAATCCTGCCAGAGTTCTCTTTAAGATATAAGATAGAATATCTGGGGCTCTTCTCAAAGCCTGTGCCCCTAGCAATGCTCATGACAGGGGTCTGGAGTGTGGGCTTAGAGCAAAGCACCATCAATAACCTCTAAGCAAACAGACCATGATTATGATCCAGACCATAATGTTGACTGGAGTAGACTTGAAATATGTGGCCAGCTCAGATTCTAGGGAACAGTATTAGAGGTTAAAAGCCCTATTTCCCATTAAAAGCAGAGGTCAGGTAAGGGCTTCTAGAGGAAGTGACATCAATACTGAAACCTGAAGAATAAATCATAGTTAGTTGGACAAAGAGGGGATATTATATGCAAAGGCTGTGAGATGGGAGGTGGCACAGAGCATTGGAGGAACTGGAAGACAGCCAGGGTGGCTGAAGAGGAGGGAGTCCACACAAGTCCAAGCGGGACTCAGAGGGTAGAATCTCTCACCCATGCCTACACCACCATCAGGAAGGAGGCTTTGATTTTACCTTCTATTTTAGAAAGGCTTGCTTTGCACTTTGAACTCTGTTTCGGGTAGCTTGGGAGTGAAGATTTGAGGGAAACAACAACAACAGAACAGTATGTAGCTAAGTGAAGAGCTAGACCACAGAAAATATATATTAGTCACCACTCTAGCTTGTAGTAAGCAGATTGAAAGTCTCACAGGAGGCTGGGTGTGGTGACTCACGCCTGTAATCCCAGCACTTTGGGAGCCCAAGGTGGGCAGATCACGAGGTCAGAAGTTTGAGACCAGCCTGGCCAATATGGTGAAACCCCATCTCTACTAAAATACAAAAATTAGCCGGGCGAGGTGGCGGGCACCTGTAGTCCCAGCTACTCAAGAGGCTGAGGCAGGAGAATCGCTTGAACTTGGGAGGCAGAAGTTGCAGTGAGCCGAGATCGCGCCACTGCACTCCAGCCTGGGCGACAGAATGAGACTCCATCTCAAAGAAAAAAAAAAGTCTCATGGAAAAGGTTCCTTTGTCCCCCTCAGAGGGTATGCAAAGGGCGTGTGACTCACTTCTTCAGTGCCGCACTGCTCAAACCTCTAGGGGAACATACAGATGGGCAGGCTGTGGGGCTCTGACCCCACGGCAGTGTTGAGGCATGAATGTTTACAGCTGAAGCTCCAGTGGGCGTGTGTTACAGGATGCTCCTTTAGTTTTGCCATCTATAGGCAGCTTGGGTTAGTCAGCTCAATTAGACCTTCTACTTTGTCACCAGGACAGAGGATTTTCTGTATCCCGGGGTTTCTTGCCTTGGTGTACCAGAAGAATCAGATCACATGTGGGCTTGGAGAATAAGTGCAAGGTTTTATTGAGTGGAAGTAGCTCTCAGCCAGAAGGGAGATGGTTTTCCACTGGAGTAGGGCTGCTTGGTGGCCCAGGCTCTCCTCCAACTGCCCCAGCCAAACTCTGCGTCCTTCTGCTGGTCAGTGGCCTGCTAGCATGACGGTGCCAGTGCGTTCCTCTTGACATCCAGCCGCCTGTGTGTTCCTCGGCCAATATGCTCCTCTTGATGTCCAGCCGCTTCTGCCTCTGCACTGCTAGGGTGTCAGGTTTTTATAGGCACAGGATGGGGGTGTGGTGGGACAGTGTGGTCCTGGGAAATGCAACATTTGGGCACGAAAGCAGGAGTACCTGTCCTGACCTAGGTCCATGAGGGTGGAGCCCTAGCCAGGGACATGCCCTTCCTCTCCCCAACACTTCCCTTCCCCTCTTCCGTGTCATTTAAAGGGACCATGCTCTTCCCTTCCCAGCGCTTCCATATCAAAAGCAGAAGAACCCATGACTGTCCGCATTTGGGCCAAGTGAGCATGCAATAGTTGAGTGATAGAAAGCTACTGCACGTTTCATGGTGGAATGATTGGGGGCACTGCTGGGAACACAGGATGGGCAGAAAATGGGCCAGGCTCATTCTTCAGGAGCCACCAGGAGGACTTTCTGCCAACGAGGAGCCGGGGGAAGGTGCTTCTCTCCCTAAGTCCAGCAGGCAGACACCATGGTAGATGGCAGGAGAGGTGTTTCCCAAAGTTTGGAGAGGCTCTGTTCCTAACTCTGAGTCAGCAGAAGGGAAACAGGAGGGAACTGGAGGATAAAGAGGGGGCCCATGCAAGGGAGCCAGCCCGTCTGTTCCTGCAAGGCACAGGGCAGGTACAACCTGACCACTGTGGCCTCAGGTACATGAGGATCAGAAAGGCAAAGACCCCTCACTGAGGGCAGAGGGTGTTAGGGTGCTGGGGTGAGGGCTCAGTGCCTGAGTATCCCCTTCCCTCTGGCGTTTCTCAGGGAGGGAGTCATCTTGGCGCCTGAGCCCTGCCCCCAATGCAGAGACCCTTAGTATAGTAGACCCTGATGAACCATGGGGCTTAGGCCGGCAGGCTTAGGCCAGGCTTCAACCTTCCAGCTTCCTTCCCCAAGGGTCCAGCCACAGGTGGAGCAGATAGGCCAGAAAGAGAGGGTGGCCAGCCCCTACACTGCCCCAGCTAACTCATCACTGGGACAGTGGCTCCAGGTCTGGCTGCCATGAGGGAGACAGGAAAAAAAAGAGAGGACATAGAGGGAGGCCTCTATCAAGGCCACATGCCTCTGAAGATCCAGTCACCACAACCATGAGTAAACTCTGGGTGATAGATGTTCTTGACCCCCACCAAATAAAATGAGCCACCCTGCCCCCACCACACCCTCTCCACCTTCCACCCTGTTACAACTCAGGAGCTGTCCCTCCTATTTAAGGTCAATGCTGCCAACAGTGTGTTGGATCCCAACACTTCCCTTTCCTTCCACCTCCTTAGGAACTTCATACCATTAATTACAACTTCTCTCTCCCAAATACCTGCCACCTTTAGACACGTTCATATCTCTCTCATCCTCAACAGATCATTACATCATTCCCTCCACCCCACATTCCCCCTCCATGAACAGCCCTGCCTCTTTCCACCTTCCAAGTCAGTCTGCATCCTGGCTCCATTTTCTCACCTCCCAAGTCCTTGAATTCATTCTCCTAAACTCTGTGATCCAGCCTCCCACACATCACTTTGCTGACAAGCCTGCTGCTAAAGTCACCTGTTGCTAGTGACTACCATGGTCTTAAATGACACAAACAGTCCTCGTTTTCTTGCCTCTCTGCAGCTTGTGACCTGTTGACCACATCCTCCTTCCTGACCACTCTCCCCCTGCATCTGTGTTGTGACCTTTTTTCTCCTGGCTTTCTACACACTTCCCTGGTAGTTTTTTCTTCATCTCCTTTACAGAAGCTTCCCCTTCCACCCAGACATTGCACCCCAGCCCCAAACAAGTAATATATCAGTTGCCAGAGCGGTTGCTACATGTGGTAGCTTTAAGAAGCTCCAGCCGGGCGAGGTGGCGGGTGCCTGTAGTCTCAGCTACTCGGGAGGCTGAGGCAGGAGAATGGCGTGAACCCGGGAGGCGGAGCTTGCAGTGAGCTGAGATCCGGCCACTGCACTCCAGCCTGGGTGACAGAGCGAGACTCCGTCTCAAAAAAAAAAAAAAAAAAAAAAAAAAAAAAAAAAAAAAAAAAAAAAAGAAGCTCCTAGGTGGCCGGGCATGTAATGACTCATGCCTGTAATCCCAGCACTTTAGGAGGCCAAGGTGGGTGGATCACTTGAGGTCAGGAGTTTGAGACCAGCCTGGCCAACATGGTGAAATGCCATCTCCACTAAAAACACAAAAATTAGCCGGGCGTGGTGGTGCATGCCTGTAATCCCAGCTACTCGGGAGGCTGAGGCAGGAGAATCTCTTGAACCCGAGAGGCAGAGGCTACAGTGAGCCGAGATCATGCAACTGCACTCCAGCCTGGGCGACAGAACAAGACTCCGTCTCAAAAAAAGAAAAAAGAAAAAAAACTCCCAGGTGATTCTTACGTACAGCCAGGGTTTCAAGCCACCACCTTCAAAGTTGTATCTGCAGCTCCTGGAACATCGAAAGACAACTCTGCTACCCTAAAGGCATCCACCCAGATCCAGTGATTCCTTCTCCATTTGCATGTAAGCCATTACGGAGACTGACACAGAAGTTATGCAGGGCCTTCCCGTATCCGTAAATAATCTGAATACACATTTCCATAGTGGACTAATTAGGGAAGTAGTTCTCTTTGAGACCTTAGTCATATATCTAGAAACAAATATATTTTAATCTCTTGAATCATGAATTTTAAAGATAATCTGGAATGCTAAAATGCCTATGCCCAAATTATGATGCTTTGGTTCAGTTCTCCACTTCCCTCCACCCCCCACCAGAATTGTCACTGCTCTCTGCTTTCTGACTTCCTATCCCTGGGGAGTTTTCCTGCTCATCCTGCTAGTCTCCTCCTGGTGATTCCCCAGATTCCAGCCAGGTAAGGCAGGCATGCACTTCCGGGATCCCTACGTGAGCGTAGCGTTTTGCTTTTCCTAGCATTCATCACATTGGAATGTGTTGACACGCCTCCCCAGCCAGACCTCAACGCAGGAACTGTGTCTTATTTACCCCGGCATATCTGGTGCCTGGCATAGGGCGTTTCATAAAGTTCTATTGAACAAATGAATGAATGAAGATTTATCAGGTGTAAACACAGAATAAGCCATTGCTCTGTGGTTGGTTCACCTGAATGGATTGTTGAAAGAGAGATGAGCCCACAAGCAAGAGGCTGCAGCGCAGAAGGCAGAGGTGTGGTGTCTGCCGAGCATGAACTTGAAGGAGGGCCGTGTGGAGTCCCAAGCCTGGGCATGAGAATCACCTGGAGGCCTCATGGACTCTGTCATGGTTCCATTGGGATCGTGTCCAGGAATTTGCCTTTTCACACGCTCCCTGGGTGGTTATGAGGCGGCCAGTACAGCACTAGCTGCATCCCAAAATTGGGGAGCCGTCCAGACTCCCCAAGAGCAAGTAATCCTCTGCAAAGTAAACTGAGGAAGAAGACACCGCAGCAAGGTGGAAATTCACAAGCAGCCCAAGTAGGAGAAATTCACAAGCAGCCCGGGTAGGAGAAAGGACCCTGGAACCCGACTTGTCTCAGCGCCCTCTGCTGGGGGGAGCCCCGCGTGGGCTCAACCCGGTGTTGCTGACGGCGGCACCGCGGGGCACGGAGCTCTCAGCCTCCCCTGACCGAGGAGGGGACCTCCTGTCTCCCCGGGGAGGTTTGAAGAAGCTGCCTGAGGCATAAAGAATGTGGGGCTGTGGGGCAGAAAGCTCGGACACTGGATAATCTCACCCCTAATGACCCTGTGGCTGTCAGTCCTGCAGCACTCACCTCAAGCCCTCACCACGGTGTGGAAAACCACAGATGGGGTTGACAGGTGACTCAGGGGCTGCAGTACCCCCAGCCACACCCCAAGGAGCTGGCATCGTTGTGCTCCTGGTTGAATTTCCTGGTTGAATTTTTCCAGCCCCCAGCATACATCTGCTCTGTCATGGAGCCTCCACTCCCTTCCAGTTCCTTCAAGAACAGATACAGAAATGTGGTCCATCCACACAATGGAATATTACTCAGCCTTATAAAGGAAGGCAGTTCTGATACACACCACAACGTGATGAACCTTGAAGACATTATGCCACGTGAAAGAAACCAGACACAGAAGCCCACATATTGATTCCATTTACCTGAAATGTCCAAACAGGCAAATAGGTGGAGACAGAAAGCAGGTTAATGACTGCCAGCAGCTGGGGGAAGGAGGGAATTGGGCAGGGAGGCCTGTTGATGGGTAACAAGTTTCCTTTTGGGATGGTGAAGATGTTCTGGAACTAAATCGTGGTAATGGCCACACAATGTTATGAATGGACTAAATGCCACTGAACTGTACAATTTAAAAGTTACCACTTCAGGTAAATTTTACGTTATGTGTATTTGACTGCAATTAACATAACAGATATGATTGCTCAGGCTTAGATGGTCTCCTGGCTCTAAGAGGACACCGAGGGCTTGGGCACCAATGGCCACTCAAAGGCAGCTGTATAGAAGTTTAGCCCAGGGGCAGTCAGTTCCCCAAACCAGGTCAGTGGCCACAGCCCTCAGAAACAGGAAGTACCACTGTCCCTCCCAGCCACTCACCATCAACAAACCATGTTGAATACCCATTCTGTGCTGCTCCAGAGACAAAGAAGAAGCGGGGAGGAACAAGTGTGGAAAGGAGAGGAGTGAAGATTCTATTTGGACAAAGCTAAATTCAAGATGTGAATTTTTGGCTGGGCACAGTGGCTCATGCCTATAACCCCAGCAGTTTGGGAGGCTGAGGCGGGCAGATCACCAGAGATCAGGAGTTCGAGACCAGCCTGGCCGACATGGCGAAACCCTATCTCTACTAAAAATACAAAATTAGCCAGGTGTGGTGATCAGCACCTGTAATCCCAGCTACTCAGAGGCTGAGGCAGAAGAATCGCTTGAAGCCGGGAGGCAGAGTTTGCAGTGAGCTGAGATCGCACCATTGCACTCCAGACTGGGCAACAAGAGTGAAACTCCATCTCAAAAAAAAAAAAAGTATACTAATTTTTTATTTTTTTATTTATTTTAGAGACAGGCTGCTCACTGCAGCCTCAGGTGAGACTCTGTCTCTCCAAAAAATTAAAATATTAGCCGGGCACAGTGTGCACCTGCTACTTGGGAGGCTGAGGTGGGAGAATCACTTGAACCCAGGAGGTTGAGCTGTGACCACGACACTGCACTCTAGCCTGGGCGACAGGACAAGACCCTGTCTCAAAACAAAAGAAAGGTATTTACAGCCACGGCCTTGGCACTGTCACCAGGTGGGTGAAGAAAAGGGCCTGTCCCACGGTCCAAGACACTGCTACATTTAGAGGTCTAGAGAAGAAGGAAAAACAAGCAAAGGAGAGGAGGAAAGCCAGGAGATGGTGGAATCACGGAAGGCAAGGAGACAAAGCACTTAGAGAAGGAGAAAGTGGCCATGCTTTGGTTGATGCTGCTAGGAAGTGAATAGAGGAGGGCAGAGTCGTGGACCCCGGGTTGGAAGAGGGGATCCGTGTGCAGCGCCAAAACCTTATACAGTATGGGGAGATGGGCAGGCTCTCCTTATGAAAAATAACATAAACTTACAAGTAAAAGTGTGTGTTAAAGTTTTTAGAATACAAAAATATTCACAAATTACACATTTTAAAAAACTGGTAACACAAACCTCACCAAATCTAGAAAATTAACACAATGTTTGTTTGGTTTTTTTTTTTTTTTTTGAGATGGAGACTTGCTCTGTCACCCAGGCTGGAATGCAGTGGTGCGATCTCCGCTCACTGCAAGCTCCACCTCCCAGGTTCACGCCATTCTCCTGCCTCAGTCTCCCGAGTAGCTGGGACTACAGGCACCCGCCACCACGCCCAGCTAATTTTTTGTATTTTTAGCAGAGATACGGTTTCACTGTGTTAGTCAGGATGATCTCGATCTCCTGACCTTGTGATCCACCCGCCTTGGCCTCCCAATGTGCTGGGATTACAGGTGTGAGCCAATGCACTCATCCAGCAAATTCTTTATTCCAGAAAAATCTATGAATCCTCCTTTCATCCTCCTCCCTATCCAAGAGACCACCAGATCCTACTGGTTGTACATCTAAAATATCTGTTGCCTGTCTTCTGTCTTCCTTGTTATGAATTAGTTTATGATGCCATTGCCCTGTCTGGGATTGACTCTCCTACTCATTCCTCTCCACTCTGGTTCCTGCATCTTTGTCACCAGGAGTCATAGTCTTCCCCTGAGGACCAACCCCAGGGCCTCTTAGCTTCATCTTCCTTCTCCTCCTCCTCCCAGGGATCTGCTCCAAGATGATGGATGTGACCAGGCCTCTCTGTGGGAGCTGCCACCTCCTCCTTGCCATGTTGCCTTGTTTCTCTCCTCATGGTCACAACATGGCTGCAGCAGTTATTCTGTCTATCTATGTTTCTATCTATCTATCTATCTATCTATCTATCTATCTATCTATCCATCCATCCTATCATCTATCTATCCACCATCTATCTAATATATCTATCATCTATCATCTATCCCTTAATCTATCATGTCTCTCTAATCCATGATCTATCTATCCATCACCTATCTGTCTAATCTATTATCTATTATCCATCTAATCTATATCTATCTATCCATTATCTATCTAATCTATCATCTATTATCTATCTATCTAATCTATCATCTGTCTATCCATCATCTATCAAATCTATCACCTATCTATCATCTATTATCTATCTATTATCTATCATCTATCTATCTAATCTATGTATCTATCTATCTAATCTATGTATCTATGCATCTATCTATGTATCTATCATCTGCCTACCTATTTATCATCTATCCATCCACTCATCCATCCATCTATAATGAATTTTACTCACATGAAGGTAATAAACACTCAAGACTCATCACTTCCTAATTCTTCTACTACCTGGAACTAGAAAAGGAATAAGAGCGAGCGTACTGTCAGCAGAAGGGATGCCTACACTAACAGATGTTAGTTAGCATCATTCAAAAGTCCTCCTGATCTGGCTCCTGCCTACTTCTCCAGCCCCATGTCACACCCCTCGCCCTGTTGGACACAGTTCCACGCCATACTGGTCATCATTCAGTTCCTGGAATTCTCCAAACTCTCACTCATCCCTGGGCATTTGCATGTCTTCCCATCCTGCCACTGACTCCTATTCTCTGCTGGGTCTTAGTTCAGATGCCACTTTCTCCAGGGAATCTTCTGCGACCTTCAGACTGGGCTGTTGACCAGCTATGCGCTCCCATATCTGTCTCTATCTTATTTAATAAATATGTATTTGCCACCTTGTCTGTGCCAAGACCTACTGCCCCACTGCTTGTTCTTGTCTGTTTCCCACTGGAACATATGCCCTGCAGGGGCCAGCATCACATACACCTTCCTCATCAGCACGTCCCATGACAGCTAACGGCACACAGAGCACAGGCCACAGTGCCACACATTTTTGTTGGAGAAGAAAAAAATGAATTAATTGTTTTAGTTGAGGTGAAATTCATACAACGTAAAATCAGCCATTTTAAAGTGAACAATTCATGGCCGGGCAGAGTGGCTCATGCCTGTAATCCCGGCACTTTGGGAGGCAGATCACCTGAGGTCAGGAGATCGATACCAGCCTGGCCAACATGGCAAAACCCCATCTCTACTAAAAATACAAAAATTAGCCGGGTGTGGTGGTGCACACCTGTAGTCCCAGCTACTCGGGAGGCTGAGGCAGGACAATTGCTTGAACCTGGGAGGCAGAGGTTGCAGTGGGCCGAGAGTGTGACACTGCATCAAGCCTGGGCAACAGACTGAGACTCTGTCTAAATAAATAAATAAAGTGAAGAATTCAGTGGCATTTCGTACAGTCACAGTGTTGTACAACCACCGCCTCTGCCTAGCTCCAAACATATCCATCACCCTCCAGGAAACCCTGCATCTATTAAGCTGTCACTCCCCACTCCTCCCTCCTCCTGGGTTCAAGTGATCCTCCCACCTCAGCTCCTGAGTAGCTAGGACTATAGGCATGCACCACTACACCCAGATAACATTTCGATTTTTTGTGGACTGTGTTGCCCAGGCTGGTCTCAAACTCCTGGGCTCAAGAGATCCTTCTGCCTTGGCCTCCCAAAGCACTGGGTTTACTGGCATGAGCCACTGCAGCCATCTTGTTCTTCATTTTTAAAAGGAGACTGGCCGGGCGCGGTGGCTCAAGCCTGTAATCCCAGCACTTTGGGAGGCCGAGACGGGCGGATCACGAGGTCAGGAGATCGAGACCATCCTGGCTAACACAGTGAAACCCCGTCTCTACTAAAAATACAAAAAAAAAAAAAAAAAAACTAGCCGGGCGAGGTGGTGGGCGCCTGTAGTCCCAGCTACTCGGGAGGCTGAGGCAGGAGAATGGCGTGAACCTGGGAGGCGGAGCTTGCAGTGAGCTGAGATCCGGCCACCGCACTCTAGCCTGGGCGACAGAGCAAGACTCCGTCTCAAAAAATAAATAAATAAATAAAAAATAAAAGGAGACAAAAAATAAGGCAGTTGTGTCACTTTGCCTCTGAGTCTGAGGGTCTGATGCCTGGAACTACAGGAACTCTCTCTGAGGCCAGGAGCAGCGGCTCACGCCTGGAATCCCAGCACTGTGATCCCAGGGCAGAAGGCTCGCTTGAGCTCAGGAGTTTGAGACCAGCCTCAGCGACATAATAATACCCTGTCTCTACAAAAAAATAAAAAACATCAAACATCAGCTAAGCATGGTGGCATGTGTTGTAGTCCCAGCTACTTGGGAGGCTGAGGTAGGAAGATTGCTTGAGGCCAGGAGATTGAGAGATTCAGGCGCAGTAAACCGAGATTGCCCCACTGCACTCCAGCCTGTGCAACAGAGCAAGACCCTGTCTCAAAAAAAAAGAAAAAAAAAAACAACTGTCCTTGAGTCCAGGGGAGCAACCCAAGAGGAAAGACACGAGGCAAAGGGTACGAGGGACCAAATGAGGTTTCCGTGGTATCACAGAGCTGCTACATTTACCAACCTTGGACCTGCCCTCACTCCAGGCAGGGTTTCAAATTTGCAGTGGTTTCATATATGCAAGCGCATCACCAATTCATCTTTCCGCGGGTGTTTTATGCTGCCCTTTGCTCTGTCACTCCCCGTCTGTGGGCCTCAAGTCCCTCTGTCGACTCTGAGCATCCTTGCAGCAGCTCCGGTTCCTCATCACTGTTCCAAGCCTCTCCCCACCCCACGCTTGTTTTAGCATCACAGTTACCCCTCTCCTGTTCCACTCCATCAAGAAAGAAGTCACCATGAAGCCCCACAGAACAGTGTCACCAGGTCCATACACTGGGTATGAAATGGTTAAGCTTGGGTTGTGCTAGGTGGGTGTGGGGGAAGGGGATTTACCTGGAGTTGATAGATCCCTGCACAAGGAGGAGACCTTTTAGGTTGTCACTCAACTGGAAAGTTGTTCTCTTCCTGCCATAAGTCAGGGTGGTCTCCACAGCCCCTCCTATGGCTAGGAGGGAAGCAGAGACAAAGCCCAGAGAAGTGTCCAGTAGCTGGAAGCCATAGCAGGGGAGAGAAAATATTTTACCATGCTCAGCCTCCTGCGGATGGGGTAGGAAGCACAGCCCCCAGAACGTCAGAGCACAGTGGGTGAGACTAATCACGTGATGAGGTTGGGGCTGTAGGAGATCAATGCCAGGCGGCTAGGAAGTGTCTGTGCTGTGCTTGCCCAGTGCAGGCCACTGAGAACAGACAGAAGGGTCTGTGGACAACACAGAGCCAAGAGAACCAAGGATGAGAGGATCCCAAAGGCCAGCCTGGATGGGGGCAATTTACTCAGGCTCCTGTGCTGCAGCTGTGCTGGTCATTTCTGGGCAAGTGTTTGCAGTTAAGAAACAAACTGCCTTCCCAGTTACTTGAAATCATGCAACTATATAGTGTGCATTGGATCAGCCATGCTCCTGGAATCTCGTGGAGTCCCCCAAGTCCCCTAGGCAGACTCATTAGTTATCTCTAACCACCCTCTTTCCCTCTCTTTCCCTTCCAGCCAGTCACCAAGTCTTCTCAAGTCTGCCTAGGAAAACACGCACACGGCCGGGCGCAGTGGCTCACGCCTGTAATCCCAGCACTTTGGGAGGCGGAGGCAGGCAGATCACCAAAGGTTGGGAGTTCGAGACCAGCCTGACCAACATGAAGAAACCCCCGTCTCTACTAAAAAATACCAAAAAATTAGCTGGGCATGGTGGCGCATGCCAGTTATCCCAGCTACTCGGGAGGCTGAGGCAGGAGAATCACCTGAACCCAGGAGACAGAGGTTGCGGTGAGCAGAGATCACACCATTGTACTCCAGCCTGTAGTGCAATGCAAAACTCCATCTCAAAAAAAAAAAAAAAAAAAGAAAAAGAAAAAAACACACACACACACAGACATACAAATGCACACATATATACACAAATGCATGCACACACACACCCACACACACGTATATGTACACATGGATACAAACACACAAATGCACGTATACATATACACATATACAAACGTGCGAATACATGTACACACATACACAAAAGCAAATACACACATGTACACAAGTACATACACATATACATACACTTAAACACAAATATGTAGGCATGCACACACATACATACACATGTGCTAGGCACATACTTGGGGTGCTGGTTAGAAATGGAGATTCCTTCATCTCACCCCATCTAGGCTGGAGGATCGGGAAGCTGAGAGGAAAGTCGAAATCTATCTTAGTCTGTTTCTGCTGCTACATCAAAATACCATAGACTGGGTAATTTATGAACAACAGAAATGTATTTCTCGGCCATTACAGTGGCTCACACCTGTAACCCCAGTGCTTTGGGAGGCTGAGGCAGGAGAATGACTTAAGCCAGGAGTTTGAGACCAACCTGGACAACATAGCAAGATCCCATCTCTATAAAAAAAATTTTTTTTAAATCTTTTTAAAGAAATGTATTTCTCACAGTTCTGGAGGCTGGGAAGTCTAACTTCAGGTGCCTGCAAGATTGGTGTCTGGGGAGGGCTACTGTCTGCTTCCAAGAGGGCGCGTGTTGCTGCAACCTCCAGAGGAGGTGAACGTTGTGTCCTCACATGGTGAAAGGGGTGGAAGGGCAAGGGGAGCTCTCTTCAACCTTGAGCCCTGTAATAATAATAGGCCCTCAAGACTTAATCACCTCCCAAAGGCCACACCTCTTAATACTGTTGCATTGGGGATTACGTTTCAACATGAATTTTGGAGGGGACACCATCAGTCAAGTCATATAAAAACTTCCCTTTCAGAGCCCTAAAGCTGCTCCTGCGCCACACAGCAAACTCTACACATAAACAGGCCTCCAGACGGCATGGCACTTTCACAGCCTCCATTCTGCACCACTAGCCTTGACCTCCCTTCCTGGTTTCTAAATTCCTATTCTACTGTCAATAGCCTTATCCCACTGTAGCCTGACACTTGGCCTTGTTTCTCTGAGAACTCTTTCCTCTTCCCCCACAATCCAGACTGTAGCTCTGGCTCCAAATGCCTTTATCTCCTGGAGAGGCACAAGTCTACAAGTGCACAGTCCCAACAGTACTGACCTCAACCCTACAAGCAGGATTTTGTTCCCTCAGAGAACCTATCAATGTCGCCTGACTGGGAACAGGGGATCCAGTGAACTGAAAGAACATTGCCAAGTTCACCCACTTCCAAGACAGCAGCAGGAATGATCTCTCCTGGCCCCATTCCACAAGGGGTACCGTTCACCCAGATTAGCCTCTCTTGGTGTGAGTTGGAGTCCACAAAGTTGAGGTCTCTCTCTCTCTCTCTCTCTCTCTATCTCTCTCTCTCTCTCTCTCTCTCTCTCTCTCCCCGCCCCCAAGTACCTAAGGCAGAGGTTCTCATGCGTTAGTGGGCTAGAGATTCCCTCAGTATCTTCCCAGATCCCTGGCCCTGCCCAGGCAACCAACAGACTCTCTGGAGCTTGAGAATCAGGCCTGTGTGTTGGACAAGGGGAGCAGGAAAGGGAAGAAGACAGAGTTGGTGACTTACACGTCTCAGAAAGAACCCAGGAATCTTTGTTGAGGTTGTTGCTGGGATGGTGGTGCAGATGTGGCTGGGGGAGGCCCGGCCAGCCCCTGTGGGACTGTCTCACTTGGTGCACAGGACACCTAGTGATGGTCATCAGTGCGCCAGCGTGGAAGAAATCTTCCTGGGGCGCATGGCGTGGACCAGCCAGGACCTCTCAGAAGCCAAAAAAGGCCCAGCCCACTCCCCTTTTCTGAGGGTCCTAGTATATTTTTTTTTTTTTTTTTTTTTTTTTTTGAGACGGAGTCTCGCTCTGTCACCCAGGCTGGAGTGCTGTGGCCAGATCTCAGCTCACTGCAAGCTCCGCCTCCCGGGTTCACGCCATTCTCCTGCCTCAGCCTCCCGAGCAGCTGGGACTACAGGCGCCCGCGACCTCGCCCGGCTAATTTTTTTGTATTTTTTAGTAGAGACGGGGTTTCACCGTGTTAGCCAGGATGGTCTCGATCTCCTGACCTCGTGATCCGCCCGTCTCGGCCTCCCAAAGTGCTGGGATTACAGGCTTGAGCCACCGCGCCCGGCCGGTCCTAGTATATTTTTTAAAGTCAACACATTTCAAAACAGAGTTTCAGCCGGGCGCAGTGGCTCAAGCCTGTAATCCCAGCACTTTGGGAGGCCGAGACGGGCGGATCACGAGGTCAGGAGATCGAGACCATCCTGGCTAACATGGTGAAACCCCATCTCTACTAAAAAATACAAAAAACTAGCCGGGCGAGGTGGCGGGCGCCTGTAGTCCCAGCTACTCGGGAGGCTGAGGCAGAAGAATGGCGTAAACCCGGGAGGCGGAGCTTGCAGTGAGCTGAGATCCGGCCACTGCACTCCAGCCTGGGCAACACAGCGAGACGCCGTCTCAAAAAAAAAAAAAAAAAAAAAAAAAAACAGAGTTTCTAAAACGATGGCATATTTTAAATGTTTTAGATGTTTTAGTTATTAAATTAGTGGTTTTAATGCATATACACACAAACAATGAAATATTATCTCTGCCCAAAAAAAGTATGATAATATAGTTTTGAGTGACCCAAAATGTCAGGTTTGCAGCAAAATTACATTTATTCGACATTTTTCTTTTTCTTTTTTTCTTTTCTTTTTTTTTCTTTTTTCTTTTTCTTTTTTTTTTTTTTGAGACAGGGTCTTGCTCTGTCACCCAGGCTAGAGTGCAGTAGTGTGATCATAGCTCACCGCAGCCTCCACCTCCTAGGCTCAGGTGATTTTCCTGCTTCAGCCTTCCAAGTAGCTGGGACTATGGTGCTTGCCATCACGCCTGGCTAATTTTTGTGTTTTTGGTAGAGACGAGGTTTCACCATGTTGGCCAGGTTGGTCTCGAACCTCTGACCTCAAGTAATCTGCCCACCTCGGCCTCCCAAAGTGCTGGGATTACACAGCCTAATTTTACATTTTTAATAAGACAGAATTTTATACTAATGATGGTTTCATGATAACTGTATTAGTTTCTGGTGGCTGCTGTAACAAATTGCCAGAAACTCAGTGGCTTCAAACAACAGAAATTTACTTTCTCGCAGTTCTGGAGGCCAGAGCCTGAAATCCATTTTTACTGGACCAAGGCTCATAGGCAGAATCCATCCCTGGCTCTTCCAGCTTCTGTTGGCTCCCAGCACCCTGACCACCTCACTCCAGTTTCTGCCTCTGTAATTTGTTGCCCCCTCCTCCTCCTCTCCCTCCTCCTCCTCCTCCTCCTCCCCCTCCTCCTCTTCCTCTTTTCTTTTCTTTTTCTTTTTCTTTTCTTTTTTTTTTTTTTGTTTGTTTTTTGAGTCAATGAGTCAAGGTCTGGTTCTATCACCCAGGCTAAAGTGCAGTGGTCCAACCTCTGCCTCCCAGGCTCAAGCCATCCTCCCACCTCAGGCTCCCAAGTAGCTGGGACTACAGGCTTGCACTACCATACCTGGCTAATTTTTGTAATTTTTGTAGAGACAGATGGGGTGTTGCCATGTTGCACAGGCTGGTCTTGAACTCTTCACCCAAGCTATGGAACCCACCCATTGTGCGGGTAACTGCCTCACACACATCTTCTCCTGAGTCTCCAAGCTGCAAGCCCCCATGTGTTTGTCTGAAGGAAGCTCATCTTTTTTCTTATTATTGTGGTGAAACACACATAATATAAATTTGACCATTTTAACCATTTTAGGTATGCAATTCAGTAGCATCAAGGACATTCACATTGTTGTGCAACCATCACCACTACCTAGTTCCAGAACTTTTTAATCAAACCCCAAAGGAAATCCATTAGCCATCACTCCCATGCCCCCTCCCCACAGCCCCTGGCAACCACGAGTCTACTTCCTGTCTCTGTGGATTGCCTATCTAAACATTTCACAGAAATGGAGTAATACCATATCGGCCTTTTTGTGTCTGGCTTCTTTCATTTAGCATGAGGTTTGCAGGGCTCATCTATGGGTGTCAGTACTTCACTCCTTTACATGGATGAATAATATTCTGTTGTTTGTAGGGTTTTTGTTTTTGTTTTTGTTTTTGTTTTTTTGAGACGGAGTCTCCCTCTGTCACTCAGACTGGAGTGCAGTGATTCGAACTTGGCTCACTGCAACCTCCACCTCCCGAGTTCAAGTGATTCTCCTGCCTCAGCC
Source organism: Rhinopithecus roxellana (assembly GCF_007565055.1). Classification (NCBI taxonomy): domain Eukaryota; kingdom Metazoa; phylum Chordata; class Mammalia; order Primates; family Cercopithecidae; genus Rhinopithecus; species Rhinopithecus roxellana. The sequence goes on along the minus strand of NC_044567.1, from coordinate 7,776,430 downwards.
TCCTGAGTAGCTGGGATTACAGGCACACACCACCACGCCTGGCTAATTTTTGTATTTTCAGTAGAAACAGGGTTTCATCATGTTGGCAAGGCTGGTCTCAAACTCCTGACCTCAAGTGATCCACCCGCCTCAGCCTCCCAAAGTGCTGGGATTACAGGCATGAGCCACTGCGCCCTGCCTGTTGTTTGTAGGTTCTACATTGTGTTGATCCATTCATCAGTTGATGGATATTTGGGTGGTTTTCCACTTTCGGCTGTTCTGGCTTGGAACCCCACAGCGCCCCCTCTAGACCCTCCATACTCATCTCTGAGTGGGGCAGTCATGCAGCCAGCGGGCCTCTGAGCTTCTGTGCCAAGTCAAACAGAGCTTGACCCTAATTCAACACAGAGAAAATTTGACAATGCTAAGCCAAGTTCCTTGGTGAGGCGCACATTTGCCTCTTGGTCTGCCACATGCCCTCTTCAGGGAACACCCCTTCCTCCTGGGGGCGGCTTCTCCCCCTATTCCAACCACATGGCCCTAGTGGGGCTGCCATGCCCCCAGAACCCTACCTGATGGAGAGTCTCTGCAGCTCCGCCTTTCCCACATGCAGAGCAGCCAAGTGTGCAGCGGCAGTTTTTGGTCAATTCGAGCAAATTCCCCCTTTTTGCCCAAGCTGGCTCATGTTGGATTTTGTCACTTTCAAGCCAGAGTCCTCACGGGGGTAGTTCCCGCCTCCCACCATGAATCCCAGGTGCTCCCTGAAGTGGAGAAAATGGGGCATCCTGCCTTGGCCCAGACTAGCACTCCCCCCCCCCACTCAATATAATAATTCTGTGGGGTCCCCAGGTGTTTCGTTTAACTTTGAGCTTCCTGGATGAACAGCATGGAGCTCCAATATTCGTAAAACTGGACCTCTGGGGGCACGCCCAGGCTTGTTGAGACCCTGGAGGTCAGAAAGTGCAAGAAAGTTCTCCAGATGCTCCTTGGACAGTTTGCACCTGGTAACTGACCCTTAGCTTGTGGGATTACCCCACCTCATGTCATTTAGTGGCTAATGAATGGATCCTGCAGGGAGTCGCCATTCACTTGGATAACATCCTTGGGTGCCGTCCAGTGGGGTCTGGAAAAAGTTGCTGGCTTAGGCAGCATCACCTCCAAGCCAGGTGATCCTAAGGCCTGTGTTCTCGCATGCAGAACACCGGGCCCTCCTCTGTCTAGCCAGGACTTCTGTGTGCGTTGAACTGGGTATTGACACTTCCTAGGTCGCTTCCCTAGTGTCTTTGATCAGCAACCCTCCTCACCTCCTCCTCAGAAAATATTGTGCGATCAGAAAGTGTAAGATTTCCCTTTTGGGATGAGTAGTACAGAATGAGGCCCAGTGTGGTGGCTTACACCTGTAATCCCAGCACTTTGGGAGGCTGAGGCGGGGGATCACTTGAGGTCAGGAGTTCAAGACCAGCCTGGCCAACATGGTAAAACCCTGTTTCTACTAAAAATACAAAAATTAGCCAGTCATGGTGGTGCGCACGTGTAGTCCCAGCTACTCAGGAGGCTGAGGCAGGAGAATTGGCTGAATCTGGGAGGCGGAGATTGCAGTGAGCCGAAATCATGCCACTGCACTCCAGCCTGGGTGACAGGGCAAGACTCTGTTGAGACTCTGTCTAAAAAAAACAAAAACAAAAACAAAAAACCACACACACACGAAAAGAAAACTGCCAGGTGCGGTGGCTCACACCTGTAATCCCAACACTTTGAAAGGCCGAGGCAGGCGGATCACCTTAGGTTGGGAGTTTGAGACCAGCCTGACCAACATGGAGAAACCCCATCTCTACTAAAAATACAAACTTAGCCGGGTGTGGTGGCGCATGCCTGTAATCCCAGCTACTCGGGAGGCTGAGCCAGGAGAATCGCTTGAATCAGGGAGACAGAGGTTGCAGTGAGCCGAGATTGCACCATCGCACTCCAGCCTGGGCAACAAGAGCAAAACTCTGTCTCAAAAAAAAAAAAAAAAAAAAAAAAAGGTACAGAATGAAAATTATGAAAATCTATTTTGTTTAATCTTCTCTAAAAGGGAACAATGAACCAAGCAATTTCCGGGGCCCAAAAAAAGAAGTAGTATTGCAGTTATTAAAATAGTGTTTACTTAGTGCTGATGGGAAAAGATGTGAAATATTAATGACTCCATGGAGCCCCGATTATGTGACTCATTAGGCAAAGGCCCTAAATGCAATTAAAGTAGACTCTTCAGCCTCTATCTTAAGTGACTTTATGTTTTGTCCAGCCACTCCATACACAAAGATGAGTGGTCAGGTGCACAGGCTCATGCCTGTAATCCCAGTACTTTGGAAGACTGAAACAGGAGGATCGCCTGAGCCTAGGAGTTCGAGACCAGCCTGGGCAACGTAGTGGGACCCCCATGTCTACAAAAAAAAAAAAAATAATAACAAAGATAAAAAGATAATTTTTGTTGTTCTAATTTTTTCTACAGAGCCTTTTTCATATAAAATATAGTCCTTAATATAATAAGTTTGTGCCTCTGTTTTCTCATCTGTAAAATGGGATAATAGTACTTACTCCACAGGAATATTTTGAGGATTTATGACATATAACTCACTTAAAAACTGTGCCTGATGCTGGGCGCGGTGGCTCACGCCTGTAATCCCAGCACTTTAGGAGGCCAGGGCAGGCGAATCACTTGAGGTCAGGAGTTCACGACCAGCCTGGCCAACATGTTGAAACCCTGTCTCTACTAAAAATGCAAAAAATTGGCTGTAAATCACTTGAACCTGGGAGGCAGAGCTTGCAATGAGCTGAGATCTGCCACTGCACTCTAGCTTGGGCGACAGAGCGAGACTCCATCTCAAAAAAAACAAGAACAAAAAAACTGTGCCTGAAAAGTAGAAACAATAAAAAAAAAAAGAGTCATTATCATCCCCATTATCATCATTACAAATCTCAAGGTTGTAGAACATACTTTAGGTAATTGAGTGAAATGAAGCTTCCATAGCACAGGAGGCAGTCATGGTTCAGGACCTGCACCCACTGTCAATCACTTCAGCTGCAAATAAGCCCAGCAAACTCACTGGATTCTTGTCTTTTGTTTTGTATTTCTTTTTCCCCATCTAAACTAGGTGCCTCTGTGTCACTTACTAAGCGAGACCAGTCTGCCATTTTGCTCTGCAGATATTGGTTTTAGATAAAGGTGTTGGCCGGGCGCGGTGGCTCACGCCTGTAATCCCAGCACTTTGGGAGGCCGAAGTGGGCGGATCACGAGGTCAGGAGATACAGGCCATCCTGGCTAACACGGTGAAACCCCGTCTCTACTAAAAATACAAAAAAAAATTAGCTGGGCCGTGGTAGCGGTGCCTGTAGTCCCAGCTACTCGGGAGGCTGAGGCAGGAGAATGGCGTGAACCCGGGAGGCGGAGCTTGCGGTGAGCCCCGATCGCGCGACTGCACTCCAGCCTGGGCACAGAGCAAGACTACGTCTCAAAAAAAAAAAAAAAAAAAAAAAAAAAAAAAAAAAGATAAGGGTGCCTCTGGCTGTTTCTGAGTTTTAATGAAAGCAAAGCTTCTTTCTTTCCCCCAGACTCTGCCCCACGCTGCAGGGTGAGGCCTGTGATTCAGACTGAACTCGTTTCTCCTGGCTACAGAAGTTACAAGCCAAACCCTCTGGATATCTTCCTCTGGACTTTTCTGCCAAGCTTGCCTCACAAGTGCAGGGGCAGGACTGGAAGGAGATCACCTGGAGCCGCTGAAGCCCACAGGGGCTGGGTCTCTAATGGTGGCCTGTGAGGTCTTCAGAGACAGCCCAGTTGCTGCCATTCTCAGCTTCCTTAGTGTCCTTCCAATTGGGGCCCGTTGTTTGGTTTGGTTTTGACTCATTTGAGTATACTTCCTAGGGTTCACCAGAGACACAAGAAACACCTACAGCCAGTCACGGTGGTTCCTGCCTCTAATCCCAGCATTTGGGAGGCCAAGGTGGGCGGATCACTTGAGCCCTGGAGTTGGAGACCAGCCTGGGCAACATAGTGAGATCTTGTCTCTACTAAAAATAAATAAAAAATTAGCCGAGTGCTGTGGCGCATGCCTGTGGTCCCAGCTACTTGGGAGGCTGAGGGAGGAGGATTGCTTGAGGCTGGGAGGTTGAAGCTGCAGTGAGCCATGATTGTGCCACTGTACTCCAGCCTGGGCCAAAGAGTAAGACCCTGTCTCATAAAACAAAACAAAACAAAATGAAACACTGTCATCTTTTGTCCATCCCGCCTACCTCACAGCCAGCCTCCTAGAGAAGGAGAAAGGCCTGGCAGCAGCATGAGCTGCCAGGAACTGAGAAACCAGTTCCTGTCTGCCCTCCTTATTCCCTGAGTCACTTCACCCAGGGCAGTGCTGTTTGTGCTCTGGTGGGGACATAAAATTGCAACAGGAAGCCAGCAGAGGTGACCTCTGCCCCTGTCTGTTTGGAGAAAATTGGTTCTAGCTGAGGTCAACACCCCAGACACAATTACAGCCACCGTAAAGGGGGGATGAACCACTTTACAGGGTCTGGCTCCCCAAGATGGTACATCAGCACATCATAACATAATCATCCAAAGAAAATAACTTGGCTTGTGGCTCGTGAGAGTTCAAATTCCACATCTGCTCCAGGCTGGGGAGAGCCAAAACTACTGAACAGATACAGAATAGCCGGAGATGAAAGCTAAGAGGTCACAGGACCTAACGGCTTTGTGGCTATCTGTATTAGACAGGATCAGTTAATGCTGCAAGAAACAAGCTGAGAATGGTAATGGCACAAGCGTAGTGAGGGGGATTCTCATTCACATGAACAGTCACAGGTAGGCCCAGTCCCTGGAGTTGGGGGAGGAGCTCTCTGCCACAGAGCTCTTCAATTACCCGGGATCTGTCACCTTCAACACATGGCTCCCAAGGTCACTTGGGATGTTGACATCCAGCAATGAAAGGGGAAAGGGCATGAAGAGCCAGTGAAGTGGGGAAGGCTTTTATAGTTACAGGCAGGCCTAGAGAAACAGTCACATTTCCCCAGACTGTTCCCTCCACTGGGATGGAACTCAGTCTCACGGTCACATCTAACCACAGGGGAAGCTGGGCATGTAGTCTTGCTGTGTGCCCAGATGAAAAGAGAGCTCCCAGCAATGCTCGTCACACCATCCAGCTGTGGCTGCTGCAGATGCGAAGGTCACCTGTGTGCAGCATCCATGCTCCCAAATCGCACCGCCACTGTGGCAGCCTTAGAGGATGACTGCTAGGGAGCACTGGGCTGTCCTAGACCACCAACACCACTAGCTGCACCCTCTTTCTCTCCAGAGATGGCCACCACTCAGTTTCACTCCTCAGAGGACCACCACGGTCTACTGTGAATTACCCTCCAGGATTCTGGAGGCTCCTCCCATCATGGAAGACCCTGTCTAGCACTTGTGACCCTTGACCTTGACCTCAGACAAAGAGCCCATCTAGGGTCCCAGGGCTAAGGATTTCATTGCACCTGCACCCCACTGCCTCCATGGTTCTACCACCACCCTGAGAGACAGAACTCCTCAAGAAGACGGCATTGGCCACCTATTACCTTGACTCATGCCAACTCCAGCCACTGCCGCTCTCTCCATGAATGATCCAGCCACCTGAAGTCCAGTTCCTGGCCCAGACTGGATAAGCACAGCCACCTGTCAACCACTCACCACCCAACAGCCGAGGACCAAAGAGAACTTCTCAGCCACATCTCCCAGGAGTTAGGACAACAGCAGGATGAAGCTGTAATAGCCTTGGGTTCGGGTCGTCCTGGCTTCACATCCCTTCTCTGCTACTGACTAGTAGAGCTTCTTGCTTAAGTCACTTACCTCTCTCTGAACATCAGCACATGGGCAATAATACCTCTGTGCAGGACTCGATGAAATAGTGTGCGCAAAGCCATGGTTCAGTGCCTGGCGTGCAGTAGGCCATCAGTCAAGCGCTGTTATAATGGGGGCTCTTTGCTGCTGCAGTGCAGCACCTTAGACCCTGGGGGTAACAATTCACTTAGGCTTCTGTCCAGGGCGAACGGTCCCAAAGCAGCTGCAAGCTGAAGCTCCTGCTCAGCCAGCAATGCCCTTGGGAACTTGATCACCGGCAGCTCTCCCTCCTCCTTCTCCTCCTCCTCCTCCTTCTCCTCCTCCTCCTCCTTCTGCTCTAAAAAGGCCACTCCCCAGCCTTCATAACTGCTGTGTACAAGAAACGAGTTTCCAGCTGCCTGCCAGCTTGTGGCAAGCCCACTGGCTTCAAACCCCCTCATGCTGAGCTCACGGAGGCCACCTCCCAATCACCAAACCCAGTGATATATTCAGTTCTTGCATTGCTTGACGTCTTGGCTGGATCTGATGCTACTGACAATCCCATCTTCCCTAACTGCTCTCTATCTGCCTTCTGAAGGCCACTTTCTGTCTCTTCTGGCCACGTATACACTCTCTCTGACCAGCTCCTCTTCCCCGGTCTTCCCTCCCCATGCTGACATTCCCAAAGGTGCGTCCTGGGCCACTCCTCTGCTCTGTGGGGTCATTCTCCCAGGTGGTCACACCACTGCCATGCATTGGACCAGTGACTTCCAAACAATTCCCAGCACCCCAGCAGCTTGCCCACTGCAGCCAGGATGATCCAATTCACAAATTGGATCAAGTCTTTACACTGCTTAAAACCCATCAGTGCCGTCCCATGGCTCAGAAGATTAAACCCAAGCTCCCTGGTACAGACTCCGTGTCGTCTGACTCCTGCCTGTGTCTTTGGCCTCGGCGCCTGCCCTTCCTGGCATTGGGGCTCATCCCAGTCCTGAGGGGTGACTGGCACCCTCGGAGAGCCCCAGGATCTCCAGGTCTCCGTTCCTTTGACTTGCATGCACTCTACCTGGAACATGTTCCCCCTGCAGGATGCTCCCTGCCTCTCCAAGCCAGATCCAGGGCCCTCCCCCAAGCCCTCTCCTCTGAGCATAGCTGACCTCAGCATCTCTCCTGTTGTTTTGCTCTGGTCTCCCGGTCCGCATGTCCCTGCTATGTAATGAGTACTGGGTGAATGTTGGTGGAGCAAAGGAGGGAATGAATGACCAAGCCAACCTGACTCTGAGGTGGGCGTGGGCTGTCTTAGGTCCTCCTGCTGGAAACCTGGCCCAGAGCTGAGCGGGCTTTGCACCTCTCCCTGACCCTAGCCTCACAGCCACCTCCCCCAGGGCCCAGTGGCCGGCCAGGACTGTTGGTCAGGAATGCCAGACTGGCAACCTGGTTCCCTCCCTCCCTACTAACTCCTTGGAGCAGATCCGTGGGGAGAATTCTCCACTTGAAAGAAAAGCACCAGGCCTCCCCTCCTTCCCTGCCTTCCTGAGAGCCCTTGTCACCACCACATTCTTGCTGAGGCTGGAGGAGATTAACCGGGGGCTGGTGGCAGCAGCCGGTGCCCTAAGCTGCGTGCTGTGTGTTCCCAGCACGGCACCACGCACGAGCCACCCTGGAAGGAAGGTTCTGGTGGCAGGAGCTGGATTTGGTCACCCAGGCACGGGCTGTGAAAGCCCCCACAGCTCCTGACTCTGCCAGGTCGGCCGTTGCTGGGGTGAGGGTGGGGACGCCACAGTCCAAGGGTGTTCAGGGTCAGGGCTCCTTAGGGAAAGGTAAATTACCCCGCAGGGTGTTATGGGTAAGACCATGTTCCTCTCATAATATGTGCTCAAGACCTACCCCCTAGTATCTCAGAATGTGACATATTTGAAAGTAGAATTGTTGCAGATGTAATTAGCAAAGGTGAGGTCATATTGGAATGTAGGGTGGGCTTTTAATCCAATAGGACTGGTGTCCTTATGAAAGAAGAGAAGAGACACAGAGAGACAGACATACACTCCTGCTCTGTGTGAAAGAAAGAAGAGGCGGAGACTGCGGGGAAGCAGCCACAAGCCTGGGCCTGCCAGGAGGACTGACAACCACCGGAAGCCAGAAAGAGGCACGAAGTCTTCCCCTCCAGGCTCGGAGGGAGCAGGCCCGTCCACACCTGAATTCCAGACTCCTGGCCTCCAGAACTGTGAGACAATACACTTCTGTTGTTTGCAGCTGCCTAGTGTGTGGCACTTAGTTATAGCCGCTCTAGAAACGAATACACAGGGCCTCAGACGGGGAGGCCTCAGATTAGGGGGAAATGCCTCTGACTCCCTACGGTGATTTTGGAGACCCAGTCATATTCATTCCTGTCGCCAGCCTTGCTTGTGAGGCCAAGAAAAGCAAAGGCTGAGTAATGACAGTGCCGGGCAGAGGGAAGCCCAGCTGATGTCAGGCCTGCCGCTCTCTCCTGATCCAGGGGTAGAAGGAAACAGACCGTGGGCTGCTGGACGAGGCGTCTCCTCACTCCTGGGTCCGGCCTCTCAGGGCTGCCTGACAGCTAGGGCTTCGGCTGCAACCAGGCCTGAGCTCACCCCTGTCTCTGCCACGTCCTGAGCAAGGCCCTGCCTTGTTCCCTGCCTTGGGTTCTCCCCAGCCTTGAGGCTCCCGCAGCCATGCCACCTGCTGAGCCCAGACATCCCCTCCTCCCTGAACCCTCCCCTGACCCCTTCCTGAGGTGCCTTCTGTGTTGCTGGGGGTGCCTTGGGATGGCTAAAGAGGCCCCGTGCTGAATGCTAAGAGAACAGGACAGTCAGACACACCTGCCTTCAAATTCAGGCATCACATTTGTAGCTGTGTGACTCCAAGCAAGTTCTACATGGCATCTATTTCCTCCTTTTAAGGCAGTGATCCCAGCAGGGTTGTGGGAGGCAACTAGTCAAGGTTGTAGGAGACCCTACAAAGCCGAGGCTCTTTCCCTGGACCCCATGGGCCAGCCTCAGGAGGTCCATGAAATTCCCGAGGCTGGGAGTGAAATAGCGTGTCCAGCTACCTACATTGCTCTCAGGCAGGGGCCTTAGCTCTTGCCTTGTTCTCAGAGGGGTTCATGACTCCAAGAAGTTAAGACCCCCATGTAAATCTCCCAGCCCAGAGCCCCCAAACACCGCTCCACTTTGGACTGAGTGTCTCTCCTGCGTCCTGCCCCCTTGCATCTTGCCCTGAGCTGCATCTGCCGCGTGGTGTCGTGGCCTGTCCCCACAAGGAAAGGGGCCCTCGCAAGGCCAGCCTCAGACCCTGTGCCTGACCCAGGGCTCCTTTGCAAAACAAGTTCTTAATACTGCTCCTTCCCGAGGGGCCCTGAGGTCCAGCTTGCCAGTGCCCACAACGCACCTCTGGCCAAGGTTTCAACAGATCTCACGAACAACCCCGGTCCAATGGAACACACCATGGAAACCGTGTTGTTTACGTTTCACAGATTTGCTGGGGATAAAGGCTACTTAATGAAGGAGGGCCTGAAAGTACTCATGGGAAAGGAGTTCCCTGGATTTTTGGAGAATCAAAAAGACCCTCTGGCTGCGGACATAACAATGAAGGACGCGGACCAGCGCCAAGACAGCACACTGAACTTCCAGAACTTGTTTTCACTCACTGCGGGGCTCGCCACTGTGGACAACAACTATTTTGTAGTACCTATGAAGCAGAAGGGAACGAAGCAGGCAGAACTAAGCAATTACTCGGCCCCGTGAGAGTTCTCCCAAAGAGTCGCTATAGGAACCTGCCCGCAGCTTCCCCTGTAGAAGGCTTTCATGAGCAGACAGGGCCAAGAAAACAGACACATCAAATCCAAATCTCATCTAACAAGCAAAGAAAGGAAGTTAATTAAATAATAGGCTTTTGATATTTAGATTGTTTGCATCCTCTTGGCCTCAATAGACACATCCTTTTTAGTTTGGGAAAATATATATATATACTTTTAAAATTATTTTTTAAGCCTTTGCCTTGGTACATATATATTTTATATTTATATATAATTTTTATATATACATATATACACATATATATTTTATATATATACATACATGCATATATATATATATATATATATATATATATATATATATATGGTGTTTGGTTGGGCTCAGTGGCTCACGCGTGTAACCCTAGCACCTGGGCAGGCTGAGGTGGGTGGATCTTGAGCCCATGAGTTTGAGACCAGCCTGGGCAACATAGTGAGATTTCATGTCTACCAAAAAAAAAAAAACCAAGCCAGGTGTGGTGGTGTGCATGCCTGTAGTATCAGCTACTCAGGAGCCTGAGGTGGGAGAATTGCCTGAACCCAGGAAGTTGAGGCTGCAGTGAGCTATGAACACCCCACTGCACTCCAGCTTGGGTGACAGAGTGAGACCCTGTCTCAAAAAAAAAAAAAAAAGTACATGTATGTATGTATGTATACATATGTATCTAGAGTTTCTTCTCACTATGGTTTGAATGTGTACCCCCAAAAGCATGTGTTGGAAACTTAATCCCCAATGCAACAGTGTTGAGAGGTAAGGCCTGATGAGAGGTAATTATTCCATGAAGTTCTGCCCTCAAGAAAGGGCTAATGCTGTTGTCTCAGTGGGAGTGGGTTCCTTACAACAGGATGAATTTGGCCCCTTTCTCTCTCTCTGTCTCTACCTCTCTCACCCTTCCACTGTCCGATGATGTGGCAAGAAGGCCCTCATCAGATGCCGGCCCGTCAATATTAGACTTCCCAGCTTCCAGAACTGTAAGAAATAAATCCCTGTTCCTCATAATTACCCAGTCCCAGGTACTCTATTATTGTAGCATAAGACAGACTAAGACACTTCTCTCTCCACCACATTCCATTGTTTTTTGTTTTTTGTTTTTTTTGTTTTTTTTTTTGAGATGGAGTCTCGCTCTGTCACCCAGGCTAGAGTGCAATGGCACGGTCTCGGTTCACTGAAAACTCCGCCTCCCAGGTTCAAGTGATTCTCCTGCCACAGCCTCTGGAGTAACTGGGATTACAGGCGCCCGCCACCATGCCTGGTTAATTTTTGTGTTTTTAGTAGAGATGGGGTTTCACCATGTTGGTCAGGCTGGTCTCAAACTGCTGACCTTATGATTCGCCCACCTTGGCCTCCTGAAGCACTGGGATTATAGGCGTGAGCCACTGCACCTGGCCTGTTCCTTTTTTTTTTGAGACGGAGTGTTGCTCTGTCACCCAGGCTGAAATGCAGTGGTGTGATCTCAGCTCACTGCAACCTGCGCCTCCCAGGTTCAAGCAATTCTCCTGCCTCAGCCTCCCAAGTAGCTGGAATTACAGGCACACACCATGGCACCCGGCTAGTTTTTGTATTTTCAGTAGAGATGGGGTTTCACGATATTGGCCAGGCTGGTCTCAAACTCTTGACCTCAAGTTATCCGCCTGCCTCGGCCTCCTAAAGTGCTGAGATTATAGACGTGAGCCATCGTGCCTGGCCACCATGTTCCTTTTCTTCCAGAAGGTCACTCTGCCCTCATCTTCCTCTTGCTTCCTTCTCGGTCTCCTTTGTGCCACCTCCCTGTCACCCACTCTTTAATGAGGTGTCCCCAGGGTCCTGCCTCAGTTCTCTTCCTGCCTCTCCCTGCTCTGGCTGCTCTGCTCTCATGGCTTCAACTCTTGTTAAGGTGACACCAGCTGCTATTACAGACAAACACCAAAGTTTCAGTGTTTTAATGTAATAGAAGTATACTTCTTCATATGAAATCCAATTGGCTTGAGTTCCATAAAGTCACAAAAGTTTTTTTTTTTTTTTTTTTTTTTTTTTTTTGAGACATAGTCTTGCTCTGTCACCCAGACTAGAGTGCAGTGGTGCAATCACTGCTGACTACAGCCTCAACCCCCTGGACTCAAGCAGTCCTCCCACTTTAGCCTCCCAAGTAGCTGGGACTACAGATGTGAGCCACAGTGCCCAGCTAGTTTTTTATTTTTTTATTTTTATTTTTTTTTGAGGTGGAGTCTCATTCTGTTGCCCAGGCTGGAGTGCAATGGCACGATCTCGGCTCACTGCAACCTCTGCCTCCTGGGTTCAAGTGATTCTCCTGCCTCAGCGTCCCAAGTAGCTGGGATTACAGGCGCCTTCCACCATACCTGGCTAATTTTTTTTATTTTTTAGTAGAGACGGGGTTTCACTATGTTGGCCAGGCTGGTCTCAAACTCCTGACCTTGTGATCCACCTGCCTCAGCCTCCCAAAGTGCTGGGATTACGGGCGTAAGCCACCACGTCTGGACCAGCTTTTTAATTTTTTGTAGAGATGATGTCTCGCTAGATTGCTCAGGTTGGTCTCAAACTCCTGGGTTCAAGTGATCCTCCTGCTTCAGCCTCCCACAGTGCTGGGATTACCAGTGTAAGCCACCATGCCTGGCCCCTGCCATCTTTGACACATGGCTTCCACATTGGCCTTGGGCATCTGTATCCAGTCAGCAGCCTGGAGAGAACAAGGAGAGTGGTTTGGAAGGTTGTGTGGGCTTTTATGACAGACAAGTACCTCACTTCCACCCACCTTCCACTGGCCAGAACTCCGCCCATGGCCGCATCTAATGCAATGAAAGTCGGGAATGTGATCTAGCAGTTCATCTGGCAGTAGATGGGCTGGCGTTCGATATAGCTTGGATGTTTGGCCCCTCCAAATCTCATGTTGAAATATGAGCCCCAGTGTTGGGGTGGGCCTGGTGGGAGGTGTTTGCATCATACAGGTGGATCCCTCAGGAATGGCTTGGTGCCCTCCCCATGGTAATGAGTGAGTTCTCAATCTATTAGCTCATGTGGGTGCTTTGTTTTTGTTTGTCTGTTTGTTTTTTGAGACAGGGTCTCACTCTGCCATCCAGGCTGGAGTGCAGTGGTGCAATCATGGCTCATTGCAACCACCTCCCAGGCTCGAGTGATTCTCTCACCTCAGCCTCCTGAGCAGGCCCACACCGCCACACCTGGCTAATTTTTTTTTTTCTTTTTTTTTTTATTTTTGAGACAGAGTCTCACTCTGTCACCTCGGCTGGAGTACAGTGGCGCAATTTTGGCTCACTACAACCTCTGCCACCTAGGTTCAAGTGACTTTCATGCCTCAGCCTCTTGAGTAGCTGGGACTACAGGTGCCTGCCACCATGCCCAGCTAATTTTTATATATTGAGTAGAGACAAAGTTTTACCATGTTGGCCAGGCTGCTCTTGAACTCCTGGCCTCAACTGATCTGCCCACCTCGGTCCTCCAAAGTGCTGGGATTACAGGTGTGAGCCACGGCGCCCGGTCTAACTTTTTTTTTTTTAGAGATGGCGTCTTGCTATGTTGCCCAGACTGGTCTCAAACTTCTGGCCTGAAGCAATCCTCCCACCTTGGCCACAGTGCTGGGATTACAGGTGTGAGCCACTGCACCAGGTCTGGTTGTTTAAAGGAGCCTGGCATTGTTCTTGCCATGTGGCGTGCCTGCTCCCCCTTGTCCTGCGGCCACTAGTAGAAGCTTCCTGGGGCCTTGCTGAGATGCAGGTGCTGGTATATCATGCTTCCTGTACTGCCTGAAGATCCATGAGCCAAACACCCCTCTTTCTTTATAAATTACCAGCCTCGGGTTCCTTTACAGCAATGCAAAATAATGAACTAAGACAGTGTTCGTAAGCCTCTAGCCAGTCTCTGCCACGGGTTGCCCAATGGCCACTAAGTAGCCATCTCACTCTTCCTCTCCCACATGGAACACACTCACTGCTTCCCAGGGAGGCAGCTGAGTCCACACCATCACTGCCTCCTGGGGGGCCTCCGCCACATTTCAGGATCTCCAGCACACACAGGATTCTCTCCTCCAGGTCTTCTGTGACTCCCTGTGATCTGGAAACCAATGCCTAAAAGAACAAGTTATCTGTGTCCTTCCTTTCCCCACCCCACTACAGACACACAGCACACTTCCGGATCCAGTGGTGGGGCGCAGATAGGGTAAGCACAGGACAACATCCTCTTCAGAGAAGGAAAGAATAGAAGATGCAAAGCAGGCTCTGATGACAGCGATGATGCCATTTGGCTGGGCCGGTGCTGGGAGAGCCCCCATTCTTGAAGGAATTGCCCTGTCCTGTTCTCTATGGCTCCCTGCCCTGCCCTCCACACCGTCCTCTTGCCACATTGCTCAAGGCCACATTCACAGCGGCCGTTGAGGGGTAGACCCTTCCAGGTTGCCACTTATCTTTTGTAGCCTGTAGCTCCTTCGGGTAAAAGTTTTAAGACCTCAAAGTGGTGTTTTTTTGTTTTGTTTTGTTTTTTTGAGAAGAAGTTTCGCTCTGACACCCAGGCTGGACTGCAATGGCGCAATCTCAGCTCATTGCAACCTCCGCCTCCCAGGTTCAAGCGATTCTTCTGCCTTAGCTTCCCGAGTAGCTGAGATTATAGGCATGCTTCACCATGCTCGGTTAACTGTGTGTGTGTGTGTGTGTGTGTGTGTGTGTGTGTGTGTGTGTGTGTATTTAGCAGAGATGGGGTTTCACCATGTTGGTCAGGCTGGTCTCGAACTCCTGACCTCAGGTGATGCACATGCCTCAACTTCTCAAAGTGCTGGGATTACAAGCGTGAGCCACCGCACCCAGCCTCAAGGTGGTTTTAAGGCCCAGAAGTTCAAACACTTTCTCTCTCTCTCTCTTTTTTTTTTTCTAAGTTCAGGCTTATGGCTTATTTGACAATACAGTTCCCTGAAAATCTGAAAAGGCTCCTTATCTCCTTGCTTCCAGTCATTTCTGGATGCCAGCAACCAAGTGCAAAACTCATAGTTCGGCACAGTTCTCCAGCCTGGTTTTTCTGCTGTCTGCCCTCCAGCCATTCTCTCTCAATGTGCTGGTGGCAATCTTGAGGTTCTCAGGCCTGGGGAAGGACACTCCCTGACTCTGACCTTGCGAAATCTTGAGGCTTCATGGGCCTTTGCTGCTCAAAGGCCTTTAAGCTGTGACTTCCTTCTGTTTGGCATCTAAAAGCAGTCAATGTTCCTAACCAAGACTCCAAATTTCTGGAGTTCCTATTTCATTTCAGTTTTGCTTGCAAATCAGCCAGTGCTCACTGCTCCCATCTTATTCTTCTGAGACTTGTTAAGTGCTGCCTGTACCTTATGACTTCCTCCCTTAGAGCTATAGGGTCAGAGGACAGCTGCCCTGACAAAGGTTTTCTTACCACCTTCCCCAACTACAAAACCAATGCCACACATTTCAGATTTTCATTATGGCAATATCCCGCCCCTAGTGCCAATTCTTAGTTAAAGTAACACTAACTTATGGAAGAGATAACCCCCCCACCAAATTTCAGTTGCTAAACACAATACAGGTTTCTTTTTTACTCCCTAAAAGGAGGATGGGGGCGAGGAATCAGGCATCTCCGTTTCTTATAGCAGAAATGGAGACCCCCCAATTCCTTACACCCCATCTGGGTTTCTTGTCTTGGTTTCTTACAGTGTCTCAGACAATGGGAGGCTGTGCTACTTTCAACACGTGGCTTCTAAGGGCTACCTGAACATCAGAATCCAGGCAGCAAATAAGAGAGAGAGAAGAGTGGCTGTGGCCCTACTTTAGTAGATAAAGTTTTATTGAAACACAGACACATTTATATATTGCTTATGGCTGTCGTCATATAACAGCGGCAGGGTTGATTAGGTGCAATAGAGATGGCATGGCTCATGAAGTCTAAAACCGTTACCATCTGGTCCTTTACAGAAAAAGTCAGCCAGCACCTAGAGTAGAGGATTGGAGGGCTGAGGGTAGATTTTCATGGGCCAGACCTGGAAGTGCCATTACCACTTCACTCACATTCCACTGGACAGAAAGCAGCCCCCTTGATGGAGGGAGGCTGCAAAATGTGTTCTTTTGTTTTGTTTTGTTTTTTGAGACCGAGTCTGCCTCTGTTGCCCAGGCTGGAGTGCAGTGATGTGATCCTGGCTCACTGCAACCTTGACCTCCCAGGCTCCAGCAATCCGCCCACCTCAGCCTCCTAAGTAGCTGGGACTATAGGCACACGCCACCATGCCCAGCTAATTCTTGTTCTTGTTGTTGTTGTTGTTGCTGTTGTTTTGTAGAGACGGGTTTTCGCCACGTTGGCCAGGCTGGTCTCAAACTCCTGGGCTCCAGCGATCTGCCTGCCTTGACCTCCTAAAGTACTAGGATTATAGGCGTTAGCCACTGTGCCTGGCCCAAAGTGTATTCTGGATGTGTCCGTAGAAGGAAAGGGAAACAGCTGGAGTTATCATCTGGTCATTCTCTGCACAAGCACCATCCAGGCCCTGAGGATTTCTGACTGGGCACTTATGGGTCCAACTTCCTTCCTCAGCTTCACATCCATGTTTCTAGCAATCGGCCAGTCATCTCACCCTTAGTGTCCTCAAACAGAACCTGGTCATTTTCCCTCTGTGCTGGCTTCTCCTTCTGTGCTCACTCTCAGTTAATAGTCCATCATACACTCCAGTGCCCAAACTGGAAACCCCAGGAATGCCCATGGCCCTCCCAGTCCCTCAGCCTCCATAACACAACACTCTCCTGGCACACATCGCAGCCACCTCTTCTCCATAGCCTGTCACAGCCTCAGCGCAGCTTCTAGTATTCGTCTTACTACTTGTCTCAATGACCAGAACCATCCCTGAAGTTTGCTCACAAAGGTCTGAGTTCAGCTTCTTCAAAATCTCTTTTAACTAAATTGCTCCCCCATATTAACTCTTGCTGTCCCTAAAGGGCATGAACACATCACCTGAGGTCACCCATCTGTGCAGTGGCAGAGCTCAGATGGGAACTTCGGTGTATGAGCCTTCACGGGCCTCACTCTCCCATACTTTGCAGGATAAAGCACCAGGAAGCACAAAGAAAATTCTTTGCATAGCAGAAACTCTCAGATGGTAGAAAGCGAGGAAACCCATTTCCATACACTCGGAGAAGAATTTTGCAGTGGTCTGAGCAGTTTTGCTCTGTGGGAACACAGCATGTACCTCTCACGGGTTCTCTGTTTCCTTTTTTTATTTTTTTGAGACAGAGTCTCACTCTGTCACCCAGGCTGGAGTACAGTGGCATCATCTCAGCTCACTGCAACCTCTGCCTCCCGGGTTCAAGCGATTCTCCTGCCTCAGCCTCCTGAGTAGCTGGGACTACAAGCATTCACCACTACTCCCAGCTCATTTTTGTATTTTTGGTAGAGATGGGGTTTCACAATGTTGACCAGGCTGGTTTTGAACTCCTGACCTCAGGTGATCTGCCCGCCTCAGCCTCCCAAAGTGCTGGAATTACAGGTGTGAGCCACTGCACCCGGCTGTTTCCTTTTTTTTTTTTGAGACAGGGCTACGCTCTATCTCGCAGGCTGAAGTGCAGTGATGCAATCATAGTTCACTGCAGCCTCAAACTCCCAGGCTCATGTGATCTCCTGCCTCACCCTCCCGAGTAGGTGGGACTGCAGGCGTATGTACCACCACGCCTGGCTAATTTTTTCTTTTTTAATAGGGTCCTGTTCTGTTGTCCAGACTGGAGTGCAATGGCATGATCTCAGCTCACTGCAACCTCTGCCTCCTGAATTCAAGTGATTCTCCTGCCTCAGCCTCCCGAATAGCTGGGATTACAAGCATGAGTCAACACACCTGGCTAATTTTTGTATTTTTAGTAGAGACGGGGTTTCACCACGTTGGCCAGGCTGGTCTCAAACTCCTGGCCTCAGGTGATCCACCCTCCTCGGCCTCCCAAAGTGCTGGGATTACAGGCGTGAGCCACCATGCCCTGCCAAGAGATTCTTCCTCTAGGAAAAAGCCCTCCCCCAAAGACCCCTGAGGGTCACTGTGAGGACGCTCCTCTTCCCTCCCCTTCCTAATGGTATAGCAGCCATTCTGTGGGACAAAAAGATAAACTGAGGCAGCTCCTCCTGGGAGTCTGGGACTGGTCCTCAGGGCTGCCTGGGTGACCTCCGACCCAATTCCAATTCCCTGGCACTCTCCACCACCCTCTACTGCTCCTTGTGACACCATCCTTCTGTAAGATCATCTTCTCTTTTACATATGTTTGCTTATTCATTACCTGTCTCTTCTACCTGGAGGTAAGGAACCAAATTAGACTGGCAACACCGCCTCTTGTTCTCTGCTATTTCCAGCATCCAGAAGAGTGTCTAGCTTATCCTCCGTGCTCCGTAACTTTTTGCTGAATGAATGAATGAATGAATTCATGAGTGAATAGTATAGCTAGTGAAACTCTGATGGCCTCCTGCTTCCCCCACACTGTGGAAGGCGGGGCTTCCCAAGCCCCACTCCTGCCTGAGATGCCGGTCTCTCTGTCTACCTCAGACACCAGGCTCCAAAGACCCTGTCCTCTCAGAGACCTTTTATGTCTAAAGCAGAGGCCCTACCCCAGCACTCCCCATCTCACTAGACAGTAACTCCATTTACCCACTTGTTCAAGTTCAAAATGTCAGTCATCCTTGACCGGGTGCAGTGGCTCATGCCTGTAATCTCAACACCTTGGGAGGCTGAGGTGGGCGGATCACCTGAGGTCAGGAGTTTAAGACCAGCCTGGCCAACATGGTGAAACTCACTCTCTACTAAAAATGACAAAAATTAGCCGGGTGTGGTGGTGCATACCTGTAATCCCAGCTACTTGGGTGGCTGAAGCAGGAGAACTGCTTGAACCCAGGAGGAGGAGTACATAGTGAGCCAAGATTGCGCCACGGCACTCCAGCCTGGGTGACAGAGTGAGACTCCATTTCAAAAAAAAAAAAAAAAAAAAAGCGTCAGTCATTCTTGACTCCTACTTTCCTTTCCTCCAATGCACTGGTGAGTCCTGTTTGGGCCCCCTTCAAGGTACATCCTGAATCTGACCGTCATGGCTACCACGAACTCTCACCTTGACGATGGTAATATCCTCCTAAGGAGACTCCCCACTTCGCTTCTTCCCCTTCAACCCAGGTTCTGTCTGCGCGTGGGGTGGCCTTTTGGAAACATCATTCGGGTTGCCTCACCTCCCTGCCTGCCACCCACTAACTTTCCTCTCTCTGCTTTGCTCACTCTGTTCCAGCCACTGAAACTGTCCCCACAGGGTTAATAAGAATCACATGTCAGGTTCTGGACAGAAATAGAGTTATAATTAAGCTTTAATTCGGCTGCACTCTGACCTACTTCCTTGTTTCTGAGATTCACATAGCACTAGATATTGACCACTTGCCTCCCCATTGTACCTACACATAGGATTTCTTTTTCTTTTTTTTCTTTGAGATGTAGTTTCACTCTTGTTGCCCAGGCTGGAGTGCAGTGGCACGATCTCGGCTCACTGCAACCTCCTGCCCCTGGGGTTCATGCGATTCTCCTACTTCAGCCTCCTGAGCAGATGGGAGAATCGCTTGAATCCAAGAGGCAGAGATTGCAGCGAGCCGAGGTCGCACCACTGTACTCCAGCCTGGGTGACAGAGAGAGACTCTGTCTCAAAAAAAAAAAAAAAAAAAGAAAGAAAATCTTTTAAAGGGCAGAGAGTTCATCTACTTTATGTGCAGCTGCCTCACAGCGTCTAGGGCCTGCACACTGCGGGTGCTCCACAAATGTTTGCTGAATGAAAATGGGATAGTGGCTGGTGGAGAGAGTTACTGATGGTGTCAGGTCCCTGTGCTGGAGGAGGCCTGGGATTTGGAGCTCAGATCAAGGGGCTGTAATCAAGTGTGCAAGGGCCCCAGTGCTTTTCTCCCTGTGTCTTTACTGTGTGCATCTACCATCCTGGTGCTCTCCCACTCAGACTCTGGGCTCAGCCACGTGCTCGCTGTGGCCAGTAGGATGTTAGCAGACCAGAGGCAGGCAAAGGGCTTAGCATCTCCCTCTGTTCTTGCCCTGAGCTCCACTATGAGAACATGCCTGGGCAGGCCTGCTGGAGGGTGAGAGGCCCATGGATATGTGAGGAAAGAACATTCCGGGCCAAGGGAATGGGCAGTGCAAAGGCCCTCCTTCCAGACAGGGGCTTGCCTGGTGTACTTGAGAAGGAGCACAGGGTCAGTGGGGCTGCGGCCAAGTAAGAGAGGGGACCCCGTGGCAGGAGCTCCTGGGACCCAGACTGTGGGGGGCTTTGTAGACCATTGCAAGACTTAGGCACTTACTCTAAGCAACATGAGAAGCAGAGGCCTGGCAAGCTCTGACTTCCATGCTAAAAGGATCACTTTATTGCTGAGAAAGAAGAGATACGGGGGTGGTGCAGAAGCAGGGAGACCAGTGGGAATGGGAAGGGACATTGCAATAATCAGACTAGGGTGGCCACAGCGGAGGTGGGGAGAAGAGGTTGCATCTGACTGTGCTGTGAGGTCGGAGCTCAGAGGTTGGGGTGGGGGTCAGTGAGAGGAGGTGAGGAGTTCTGAGCTGAAGAGCACCAAGGCCCAGCCTGGCCCTGCCTGACGGCCCCACCCAGATATCCCTAGCTCCCTCTGCTCCTGCAGCACTGCCCTTGTTTCCATCCCCCGAACACATTCCCCTCTCTCCTACCTCAGAGGTCTCGGTACTTGCCGCTGCCTCTTTCCCCTCGCTCTTCCAGGGGCCTTCCCAGGACCCCCACCCACCCACCCCACCCCTATGAATTGTCTTCTCTGTCATTCTTCCTCCTCCCACCCTGTTCTTTCCCTTTCCAGCACTCCTTGTAATCATGTACATAAACATGTGGTTATTGGTTTATGTCTGCTCCATTAGATCACCAGGGAGCAGGGCCCGACAGGCTGTGTGGGTTCAAGTCTCTGTTATTCCCATCTAGACCTGTGTGAACTGGGGAAAGCTACTAAACCACTGGGCCTCAGTCTCCTCCTTGGAAAGATGGCAGTAAGGCCCAAGGCAACCCTCCAGGTAGAGTGCTGAGCTCAGTGCCTGGCCCATTGTTCAGTACATGTTAGCTACGATGGGGGCTGTGGAAGGAAGGCCGGTGTATTTACCTGGAAGCGCTCAGGCTGTTCAGATGACTTCACTGTATTTGGCAAGCTCTCTGAGTGGCATAAACAAACAGCACTCTGAGTATCAGACTGCTCGAATGAGGCAGGTTTGAAACTGCCTCTTGGCAAATGCAAATTCAGGGAAATTAGAGAGATGTGTGCATTTGCTGATTTTAGTTGCTTGTCATCCAAATACCCATTGAGAGGGGAGGATACAAACCTCAAGATGGGCTGGAGGCAGCGTTCCCCCTATGGAAGCCCTAAGGGGGCCAAAGATCCAATTCCTGCAGGGGGTGCTTGGGCACTCAGCCTTGGTTCATCCTGCCTAGGACTTTGACACTGATTGAGGGTCATTGAGAAGCTGGGACCATTGAGGTGTTGCTCCTCTAATGCTGGGGTCCCAGCTGCCACCATCAAAGGGCAGTGGTGGTTGTGAGGTTGGCACGATTGTCCTCATAAGCCCCTCCCTGTGATTCTGCCTCCCAGCCTTCTGGCTTCCTGCCCAATTTGTGAGGCTAGTTCACCAGCTTACCCTGTGATTCTATGAACCACTCATCATCCTTCCAGAAAATTCTTTTTGGGCCACAGTTAACCAGGGTTGTTTTCTGTTGTTTACAACCAGGACTGTCTGTGTCAGTTTGTACTAGGAGTACCCTGAAAACAGGGCAAAAGGTGTGGCAAGCTACTACTAGGAAATGTTAACCAGGCTTCTTTCCCTAGCATGGCATACCACCCTGCCCCAACACAGATGGCAGCAAGGATGTCCTTGGGGCAGGAATGTTTCGGAAGAAATGAAGAGAGAAGCCAATGGAGCTAGGTCTTGGATATTGAGCTACAAAGTTGAGGTCCTTGCCTCAGGAAAAACACTGATCACATGATGGCTCTCTCCTCCCCACTCCAGCCCTGTTGTCTGGGCTGCAGTAGGGGCACTGCAGAGCTCAGGGAGTAGAGGGGCCTGCTTCCTGGTGAAGGCACTGAGGTACCATCTCCCAGAACACCCTCATGTCTCTACACGTAAGGAGACGCCCTGCTGTGGCTTGTCTGGACAGAGAGGGCCTGAGACAGCCCCCTCCCCACAGTTTCCCATTGAAGTGGCTGAGAGAGGGTTCTGAGACCACATGAAGCTCAGGATCAGGATGGTATAACAAGGAGGCCGGCTGGGCCGCGGGCCCCCATGGTGAATGCTGACGGGGTGGACACGTGCGGTAATGAATCCAGTGTGAACAGACATCAGCAAATGATGCCCGATAGGGCCAGAGACCATCTTTACAGATACCAGCAGAGAAAACAAGAATGACCAAGATCACAGTCCTCGCGTGGCCAACATGGTGAAACCCCGTCTCTACTAAGAATACAAAAATTAGCCAGGTATGGTGACACATGCCAGTAATCCCAGCTACTCAGGAGGCTGAGGCAGGAGAATCACTTGAACCTGGGAGGCAGAGGTTGCAGTGAGCTGAGATCACACCACTGCACTCCAGCTTGGGCGACAGAGTAAGACTCCGTCCTGGAAAAAAAAGAATTGACTGAAGAAACCCTGAATTCTGTAACAAAAATGTTTCCACATCATGCAACATGGGAAATGGAGGTGGAAATCCAAGTCAATTATAGAAAATAGAAACATTCACATATCTGACTTTGTAACCCATGAAGCTTGTGCCCCTACAAGGAGATCTCACCCCCATGTAACCCAGGTGCCGCCTCATTACCTAAGAAAAGACAGGCCTGGAGAGCTTTAGGGAGAGTTGTGGAGGGATGGACTTTGAACCCGTGTAAAATGACTTGCTTTTATTAGGCACCTACTATATACCAGGCACATTGCTAAACACTACATATTATTTATTTATTTTTCTTTCTTTTCTTTCTTTCTTTCTTTTTTTTTCTTTTTTTGACAGAGTCTCACTCTGTTGCCCAGGTTGGAGTACAGTGGTGCAATCTCAGCTCACTGCAACCTCCATCTCCCAGGCTCAGGCGATTCTTGTGTGTCAGGCTCCCGAACTATATATTATTTCTTTGGTTTTTTTTTTTGTTTATTTTGCTTTTTTGTTTGTTTTGTTTTGTTTTGTTTTTGAGACAGGGTTTCACTTGGCACCCAGGCTGGAGTGCAGTGGTGCGATCTCAGCTCACTGCAACCTCAGCCTCTTGAGTAACCGGGATCATAGGTGTGTATCACGACGCCTGGCTAATTTTTGTATTTTCATCAGAGACGGTGTTTCACCGTGTTGCCCAGGCTGATCTCAAACTACTGGCCTCAAGTGATCCGCCCACCTTGGCCTTCCAAATTGCTGGGATTACAGGCGTGAGCCACCGTGCCCTGCCTACATATTCTTTCTAAGTGAGGTGGAAATTATTATTCCCATTTTGCAGACAAGAAAACTACAGCACAGGTGCTGAATGAGGGAGCCAGGGTGCATTGGCTGATGTCCCAAAGGACAGTTTATGGACTCCTTGGATAATCAGGAATACTGCTCTGGGGCTTCACACCCAAAGGTGGCGCTGGGAGAGATGGAGGTTAGGGAGGAACTGAATTCAAAACGCAGGTGCTTGGAGGGAGCTCAGGCAGGGGTGGGGCGGCCCCTGGTGGACATAGGGAGAATGGCAACTCGGTGGGGCGGACCTGCCCTGCCCAGTGGCCTTGCAGGCCTTGCATGGGAGTGGCACGGAAGGAAAGGGGCAGGCTCAAGAGGGGGTGTTGAGAAGGGCTCCCATGTTGGAGCTCAGTCCTGGGACAGCAAAGGCTACCCCTGGGGCAGGGGAGCGGTATGGGGAGGGGCATTTCATGAGGACAGACAAGGGGAAGGAAGCTGACCTTCACTGAGCATTGACTATGCTTACAAGATACACGTGGAAAACAATATCGACTTTTAAAATGGGCAGGCTGGGAGTGGTGTCTCATGTCTGTAATCCCAGCACTTTGGGAGGCCGAGGTGGGCAGATCACTTGAGGTCAGGAGTTCGAGATCATCCTAGCCAGCATGGTGACACCCCATCTCTACTAAAAATGCAAACAAATTAGTGGGGCATCATGGCACATGTCTGTAGTCCCAGCTACCTGGGAGGCTGAGGCAGGAGAATCACTTGAACCCGCGAGGCAGAGGTTGCAGTGAGCCGAGTTCGCACCACTGCACTCCAGCCTGGGTGGCAGAGCAAGACTCCATCTCAAAAAAAAAAAAAAAAGGGCAAAGATACCCAGGCACATGCGAACCAAAAGAAAACCAAGGTCATGCCATGAAACTCAAAAAATTATATGAAACACGACAGATCTCTTTGCACTGCTAAGAGGGAAATATCCCAGAAAATAAAATATGCACCAAGTAACATAATGTAAAAACACGTGCACATAGGCCCGGCGCAGTGGCTCACGTCTGTAATCCCAGCACTTTGGGAGGCCACAGTGGGCGTCACGAGGTCAGGAGATCGAGACCATCCTGGCTAACACGGTGAAACCCCATCTCTACTAAAAATACAAAAAAATTAGCCGGGCGTGGTGGCGGGTGCCTGTAGCCCCAGCTACTTGGCAGGCTGAGGCAGGAGAATGGCATGAACCCAGGAGGCAGAGCTTGCAGTGAGCCGAGATGGTGCCACTGCACTCCAGCCTGGGCAACAGAGCAAAACACCAACTCAAAAAAAAAAAAAACCAAAAAAAACAAAACGTGCACATTGAGAAAGTGAAGAGACAATCCACAGAATGGGAGAAAATATTCATAAATCATATACATGATCAGGCACTTGTATCCAGAATATGTAAAAAGGCTCTTACAACTCAATAGGAGGACAACCCAATTTTAAAATAGGTGAAGGCCAGGCACGGTGGCTCACGCTTGTAATCCCAGCACTTTGGGAGGCCAAGGCAGGCAGAACACTTGACGTCAGGAGTCCTAGACAGCCTGGCCAACATGGTGAAACCCCATCTCTACTAAAAATACAAAAATTAGCCTGACACAGTGGCACGAGCCAGTAATCCCAGCTATTCCAGAGGCTGAAGCAGGAGGATCACTTGAGCCCAGAAGGCAGAGGTTGCAGTGAGCCAAGATCACATCACTGCGCTCCAGCCTGGGCGACAGAGTGAGACTCCGTCTCAAATAAAATAAAATAAAATAAAATAGGCAAATGATTTGAATACGTGTTTCTCTAAAGAAGATCTATAAATAAACAATAAACACATGAAAAGATGTTCAACATCTTTAGTCATTAGGGAAATGCAAAGCAAAACCAAAATAAGATACCAATTCACATTCACTTGTATAGCTACAGTTTAAAAGACAAATAAAAAATAGACCTTCTGAATCCCCTTGTATCCGTGAACCTCCGCTGGGAAAAGCGATGCACTGGCCAAGCCGTCTGAAGGGGGCCTTTGGCTCCAGAGAGACAGCGCCAGAGCCCCAGTGGGAACCATCCAGAAGATCGAATTGGCCACTGCGCTCCGCAGCTGCCACACTCGCCGGGATCGGCCGGGTTTGAAGACGGGCCACGGAAACCAGAGGGGTCTGACGATGGGGGCCTCTTAGAGTGTCGTCGCCCTGCTACTGCGCCTTGGCGGCCACCGCGCTCCATCTGGAGGCTTCCTCGTGACGCATACGCCGCCTGGCCGCCAAGAAGACCGTTGCCTGCCTGGGACGGCCGCCCTGGGCACCCAGAAGCCAGGAGATTTCCAATGACGCCTTCGCTTCCTGATCTTCTGCCCAAGAACTGGGTTTCCCTAATGCTTCCGCTCTGTTCCCATGCCACCCAAGAGGCTGTGGCTGAACAGTGCTTCTGATACATTGCTCTCTTTAGTCTGTTCTCAAAATAAAATCCAAAGCCAATGCAAAATAATAATAAACAGGGCCAGGCACGGTGGCTCACGCCTGTAATCCCAGCACTTTGGGAGGCTGAGGCAGACGGATCACAAGGTCAGGAGTTCGAGACCAGTCTGGCCAACATAGTGAAACCTGGTCTCTACTAAAAATACAAAAAATTAGCCGGGCGTGGTGGTGCACCCCTGTAATCCCAGCTACTCGGGAGGCTGAGGCAGGAGAATTGCTTTGAACCCAGGAGGCAGAGCTTGAAGTGAGCAAAGATTGTACCATTGCACTCCAGCCTGGGCGACAGAGTAACACTCCCTCTCAAATAATAATAATAATAATAATAATAATAATAATAATAATAATAAATAAAGGCCGGGCATGGTGGCTCACACCTGTAATCCCAGCACTTTGGGAGGCTGAGGCAGGTGGATCACTTGAGATCAGGAGTCCAAGACCAGCCTGGCCATCATGGTGAAACCCTGTCTCTACTAAAAATACAAAAAACAATTAGCTGGGCATGGTGGCGCATGCCTATAATCCCAGCTACTTGGGAGGCTGAGGCACAAGAATCACTTGAACCCGGGAGGCAGAGGTTGCGGTGAACCGAGATTGCGCCACTGCATTCCAGCCGGGGTGACAGTGAGACTCTGTCTCAAAAAAAAATACACATAGTGAACCCCCATCTCTACTAAAAATACAAAAAAAATTACTGGGCATGGTGGCGGGCGCCTGTAGTCCCAGCTACTTGGGAGACAGACAAGAGAATCGCTTGAACCCAGGAGGCAGAGATTGCAGTGAACTGAGATCACGCCACTGCATTCCAACTAGGGGACAGAGTGAAACTGTGTCTCAAAAAAAAAAAAACAAAAACAAAAACACAAAACATATACACAGAATTTTTTTTTTTTTTTTTTTTTTTTTGAGATAAGATCTTGCTCTGTTGCCTAGGCTGGAGTACAGTGGTGAGATCTTGGCTCACTGCAGCCTAGACCTCCTGGGCCCATGTGATCCTCCCATCTTTGCCTCCCAAGCAGCTGGGACTATAGGCCTGGTTTTTTGTTAGTTAGTTTGTTTGTTTTTTGAGATAGGGTCTCATTTTGTCACCCAGCTGGGAGTATAGTGGCACCTTCATGGCTCACTGAAGCCTCGACCTCCTCCTGGGCTCAAGCAATCCTCCCACCTCAGCGTCTCGAGTAGCTAGGACTATAGGCGTAACCAACATACCTGGGTAATTTTTCTTTTTTTTTTTTTTGTGG
This sequence comes from Rhinopithecus roxellana, assembly GCF_007565055.1. NCBI lineage: Eukaryota > Metazoa > Chordata > Mammalia > Primates > Cercopithecidae > Rhinopithecus > Rhinopithecus roxellana. The sequence continues at coordinate 7,749,655 of NC_044567.1, read as the reverse complement.
AGACAGAGTCTCACTGCATTACCCAGGCTGGTCTTGAACTCCTGGGCTCAAGCAGTCCTCCCAATTCAGCCTCCCAAAGTGCTAGGATTACAAGCATGAACCACCATGCCCAGCCAGAAAAAATCTAAAATGCATAGAAAAATAGGCAAATAGAAACACCTCTCAGCCCTTATCAGATACTTTTCAAACAAAACAATAGGCTGGGCGCTGTGGCTCAAGCCTGTAATCCCAGCACTCTGGGAGGCTGAGTCGGGCAGATCACAGGTCAGGAAATCGAGACCATCCTGGCTAATACGGTGAAACCCCGTCTCTACTAAAAAATACAAAAAACTAGCCGGGCAAGGTGGCGGACGCTTGTAGTCCCAGCTACTCGGGAGGCTGAGGCAGGAGAATGGCGTAAACCCGGGAAGCGGAGCTTGCAGTGAGCTGAGATCTGGCCACTGCACTCCAGCCTGGGCGACAGAGCAAGACTCCATCTCAAAAAAATAATAATAATAATAAGGTTTCTCAGAAGTTCATGTCACAATCAATGGCTCCAGCTTTACAAAGGCCACAAACTTATATCACACACCAGCCACATGCCAGGTATTGTTCAAAGCCCTGGGGACACAACTGGGGGGAAAATCTCTGTTCCTGTGTAGCTCACATTCTACGACAAATATTCACTCAACAAGTATGGGGCATCCTTCTGTTCCAGGCACTGTTGTGACCTTGTGCTGGGTACACATCATTAAACAAATGGTAGTAATGTAAGGTTTATAGATATTTACAAAAATTGACCCGGAGTAAGAAGGAAATTTCTATAAGTTCTAGAGAAGCCTAGGCAACATGGTGAGACCCTGTCTCTACAGAAAAAACAAAACAAAACAACATAAACTAGCCAAGTATGCTGGCATGGGCCTGTAGTCCCAGCTACTTGGAAGGCTGAGGTGAGAGTATCACTGGAGCCCAGGAGAGCAAGCCTGCAGAGGGCCGTCATTACATCACTGCACTCCAGTCTGGGCGACAGAGCGAGATCCTGTCTCAAAGAAATAATACAGGCCCTATTCTTTGCCCACAATTGAAAAAAAATTAGAAATAGGTAATAAAAGAAGAAAACAAAAATCCCCAATCACTAAGAAACTTCAAAGCTTCATATATTGTCATAAACAACTTTACCTTGAAAGAGAACATTCAAACTCCCATTACTGAGTGTTTGGGAAGTGAGCTTATATTCATATGAAGCATACACATATGTCATATCTATGTGATACTAGTTATTCCAAGTGCACTGTCAAAGTCAGGGCCAGAAGGGGTTCCTTGTGGTCATTACTGTTATTTAACATTTTTTCTAGAAGGAACAGTCTATACAATTATACAAGAGAACAAGACAAGAAGCGCTATTGCTTACAAACCACATCAGATTGGCAAAGATTAGGGTGGCAATTCCCACCACCATCAAACATGGAGTGAAACGGCTCCATCATGCGCTGTCCATAGAGGCCCAGTTTGGTCCCAGCATGCTCTTGCTTCAGTCCTGAAGCTTCTTGTAGAAACACACAAGTGCTCAGGGAGGCAAGGGCCTGGAAACAACTGTGTATCAAAGAGAAATTAGCTAAAAAAAATTCCACAGCCACGCTCTAGAATACTCTTATGCTGCCAGTAAAAGAGATAGATTGATAGAAACCCACGGTTCTCCACTGAGGTGATTTTTCCCTCCAGAGGACATTTGGCAACATCTGGAGACATTCTTTATTATTTGCAGCAGGGTAGGAAGGTGTTAGTGGCATCTTGTGGACAGAAGCCAGGGATGCTGCTAAACATCTTGCCATACACAGAACAGCTCCCCTCCAACAAACAATGATCCAGAATCCAATATCAGTAGTGGGCCCGGTGCAGTGGCTCACACCTGTAATCCCAGCACTTTGGGCAGCCGAGATGGGCGGATTACCTAAGGCCATGAGTTCCAGACCAGCCTGGCCAATATGGTGAAACCCCGTCTTTACTAAAAATGCAAAAATTAGCTGGGTGTGGTGGTGCACACCTGTACTCCCAACTATTCTGAAGGCTGAGGCGGGAGAATCACTTGAACCCAGAAGGTGGAGGTTGCAGTGAGCTGAGACTGTGCACTCCAACCTAGGCAACAGAGTGAGACTCCGTCTCCAAAAAAACACAAAAATCAAAAAAAACAAAACAACAACACAAATATCAGTAGTATCCAAGTTGAGAAACCCTGGTATAATGTAACATGGAGATATAGCCACAATGAATTGTTAATAAAAAAGTAAGTTCAGAACCCAATTTATACCATGACCCCATATTTTTTCTTAATATACCTATACTGGTATATACCTAGAAAAATATTAGAAAATTCATATCAAACTGCTCATACATTCATCAATCTTTCATTCATTCAACAAATATGGGCACCATTGTGTCTCAGGCACTGTCTGGCCTATGTGCTGGGCACACATCATTAAACAAAACAGACAAGGCCCGCGCTTTTGTGGGAACCGTTGTGTCTTAGTGGGAGATACCTGGGAGGGGTGTCTTATTTTAGGGGTCTATGACAAGATACCATCAACTGGTGCCTTAAACAACAGCCTTTTTTTTTTTAATTAATTAATTTTTTTTAGATAGGGTCTTGCTCTGTCTCCCAGGCTGGAGTGCAGTGTTGCCAACATGGTGAACATGGCACACTGCAGCCTCGACCACCTGGTTCAAGCAATCCTCCCACCTCAGCCTCCTGAGTAGCTGGATCACAGGCACACACCACCACACCTGGATAATTATTATTATTATTATTATTTTTTTTTTTTTTTTTGAGAAGGAGTCTCACTCTGTTGCCAGGCTGGAGTGCAGTGGTGCGATCTCAGCTCACTGCAGCCTCGGCTTCCTGGGTTCAAGTGATTCTCCTGCCTCAGCCTCCCGAGTAGCTGGGACTACAGGCACGCGCCACCGCGCCCAGCTATTTTTTTTTTTTTTTTTTGTATTTTTAGTAGAGACGGGGTTCACTATGTTGGCCAGGATGGTCTTGATCTCTTGACCTCATGATCCGCCTGCCTCGGCCTCCCAAAGTGCTGGGATGACAGGCCTGAACCACTGCACCTGGCCAACAAGCATTTATTTCTCAAGGTTCTGGATGCTAAGAAGCACAAGATCGGGCCGGGCGCGGTGGCTCAAGCCTGTAATCGCAGCACTTTGGGAGGCCGAGACGGGCGGATCACGAGGTCAGGAGATCGAGACCATCCTGGCTAATATGGTGAAACCCTGTCTCTACTTAAAAATACAAAAAACTAGCCGGGCGAGGTGGCGGCGCCTGTAGTCCCAGCTACTCGGGAGGCTGAGGCAGGAGAATGGCGTGAACCCGGGAGGCGGAGCTTGCAGTGAGCTGAGATCTGGCCACTGTACTCCAGCCTGGGTGACAGAGCGAGACTCCGTCTCAAAAAAAAAAAAGAAAAAAAAAGAAAAAAAAACAGCATAACTTGTTGGATGGCAGGATGGCCTGTCTGTTGCAGTGCCGCCTATATCACAAGGCTTCAATGTGTATGAATTCTCCATGCCATCTGTGTCTGTCTCCTTATGGTGCTGCTGCTGTTTAGTTTCTCCCGGGTTGTGGGTATCTTTCTAATTCCAGAAGATTTGAGCAGACAGGCCAGCTGAGAAGAGCTCTAGGGTGAGAGTCCTATCACCTGTCCACCCAGCCATGATGTTCTCCGACTGTGGGACTCTCCCTGCCCTGCTCTGTTTCTTCCCATTTGTATCTAGGTGCTTGTTGGTTTTGTTTGTTTGTTTGTTTGTTTTACCATATTGTTTTTTATTTACAAGGTAATACAGAGGCCCTGGGAAATTTTGTTGTTTTTGAGACAGGATCTCGCTCTGTCGCCCAGGCTGGAGTGCAGTGATGTGATGATGGCCCACTGCAGGCTTGATCTCCTGGGCACAAGTGATACTCTCACCTCAGCCTCCCAAGTAGCTAGGACAACAGGCCCATGAAAACATGCTTGGCTAGTTTACGTTTTAATTTTTTTTCTAGAGACAGGGTCTCACCATGTTGCCTAGGTTGCTTTAGAACTCATAGGCCCAAGCATCCTTCTGCCTCAGCCTCCCAGAGTGTGAGAATTAGAGGCATGAGCCACCGTGCCTGGTCAGAAAATATATATATATATATATATATATATAGTATATATTCTGATCAGGCACGGTGGCTCATGCCTGTTTTATATATATATAATATATATACACACACATACACACACATACACACACACACACACATATATATATTTTTTTTGAGACAGAGTTTTGCCTTCCCAGACTGGAGTGCAATGGCATGATCTTGGCTCACTGCAACCTCCATCTCCTGGGTTCAAGCGATTCTCCTGCCTCAGCCTCCCAAGTAGCTAGGACTACAGGCGCGTGCCACCACGCCCAGCTAATTTTTGTATTTTTAGTAGAGACGGGGTTTCACCATATTGGTCAGGCTGGTCTCGAACTCCCGACCTCAGGTGATACACAAGCCTTGGCCTCCGAAAGTGCTGGGATTACAGGCATGAGCCACCGTGCCCAGCAACGTGCACCTGGCTAACTAAAAAAAATATTTTTTTGTGGACAGAGTCTCACTATGTCACCCGAGATGGTCTTGAACTCCTGGCCTCAGCCTCCCAAAGCTCTGGGATTACAGGCATGAACCACTGCGCCGGGCAAAGTTTGGCTTTTTGATTTGCCCTGGTTCCCTTCTATCCCTTGTTCAAATTGCCATCTCATGCAGTCAAAACCCAGCAACTGCCCTGGGGCTCTCCTCTTCCACCTATTCTTGTGGCCCAAGCACTATAAGGCAGCCAACAGCCCACATGTGTGTTCAAGATGAAGTCATCATCCTACTCAATCCAGCCTTCTTGCTGATTCCAAGATCAAAGAAAAGAATGGTATGGCTACAATAATGCCCCACTCCCAAGAAGAAAACAAAACGAAACGGTGCAGGGAAGGTGGGGCTAGCGGGTGAAGGGTCTTTGGTAAGGAGAGCTGTCCCTGAAGAAACATCCAGTCCTCTCCTGACCCCTAGTGGTTGCCCAAGACCTTTATCTGAATTGGCTTCTCTAAGGCCTCCAGGATTCCCAAGGAATGGCAATAGACAACAACTGATACAGGAGTTTAAAATTTATAGAATGAGCGGGCACGATGGCTCATGCCTGTAATTCCAGCACTTTGAGAGGCCGAGGTGGGCAGATCACCGGAGGTCAGGAGTTTGAGAACAGCCTGGCCAACATGATGAAAACCTGTCTCCACTAAATATGCAAAATTAGCCAGGCATGGTGGTGTGTGCCTGTAATCCCAACTTCTAGGAAGGCTGAAGCAGGAGAATCGCTTGAACACAGGAGGCAGAGGTTGCAGTGAGCTGAGATTGTGCCGTTGCACTCCAGCCTGGGCGACAAGAGCGAAACTGTGTCTAAACAAAAAATTCACAGTATGTATTTTTGTATATTCTATCTTTGAATCGTCCTCACAAGTAGAATAGATGGTACTATTATCTCCCATTGTACAGATGAAGAAACTGAGGCTCAGAGAGAAGATAAACAAATTGCCTATGGCTCCACACTCAGAAGTAAGAATAGGACTTCTACCCCCATGACAGTCCCGCCCTCCCAGAGCTGCCATATTTTTTATACAACCAAATTGAATTACTTGTTGAGTCTCCAGTCTTAGAAGCTGGTATAGATTTTTATTTTTTCTTTCTCTCTCTCTCTCGGGTCTCCAATCCTAGAATCTGGTACAGATTTTATTTTCTCTGTCTCTCTCTCCACCCCCCACCAAGTTGGAGTGCAGTAGCATAATCATGGCACAATGCAGCCTCAACCTCCCAGGCTCAAGCGATCCTCCTGCCTCAGACTCCTGAGTAGCTGGGACTATAGGTACATGCCAACACACCCGGCTATTTTTTTAATTCTTTGTAGCAACAGGATCTCACTCTATTGCCCAGGCTAGTCTTAAATTCATAGGCTCAAGTGATCCTACCCACTAGGCTTCCCAAATTGTCAGGATTTCAGGCGTGAGCCACCATGCCTAACTCTATAGATTTTCTTCGTTGATTCAATAAATATAAGGGTCAGCTAGGAGCCAAGTACTATTTATTAGGTTGGTGCAAAAGTTAATTGTGGGTTTTGCCATTACTTTTATTTATTTAGAGACAGAGTCTCACTCTGTCACCTAGGCTGGAGTGCAGTGGCATGATCTCAGTTCACTGCAACCTCTACCTCCTGAGTTCAGGCAATTCTCCTGCCTCAGCCTCCCGAGTAGCTGGGACTACAGGTGTGCACCACCACGCCCTGCTGATTTTTGTATTTTTAGTAGAGACAGGGTTTCACCATGTTGGCCAGGCTGCTTTTGAACTCCTGACCTCAAGTGATCTGCCCACCTTGGCCTCCCAAAGTGCTGTGATTACAGGCATGAGCCACCTGCCTGGCCTGCCATTACTTTTAAATGGCAAAAACCACAATTATTTTCGCACCAACCTAATAGTTGCTTTACAGTCTTATCTCCTAGAAGCAAGTAGCCAAAGCTGTTTTTGTCTAGTCCCTGTATTGTTTATCACAGAAACAGGAAGGTGTGTTGATTTCAGTCTCACCCTTCACTGCAACCTTGGACCCAGTGGTTTCACAGGGCCTCAAGGCCTTCTGGAGGTGCTGAGAGCCCTCAGTTGTCTTCTCCACTGCACAGGTGTGCAGGGCTCTGTGAGGCTGCCTTCTCAACTGTGTCAGCTGAAGAATGATGGGGTTCATACATTTGGAAAGGAGAGCCTTCTTTCTCACACAGGGTTGCAGCCTGCAGGGTGGCCATTGAGACAGGCTGGGAAGCATAGCCAGCAGCCACCACCTCAAGGATGGGAAGAATAACACAGGGATTTATGATGAACAAGGTGGCCAGATATACATATTCAATAAGGTATTGGAGGAGTCATGAATATTTATGAATGGAGAAATAGGCCCGTGTGCAATTGTGCTTCCTGCTTCTCCATGAGACCCATGTTCAAAAAATGGCAGCATTAGTATGATTGGAGCATGGAGTTTTTAGCCCTCTGATGTCAAAAGGTAACGCAGAGGACAGGAAGACCTTCACAGCACATTCTCTGCAGAATAGCCAGAAGTACTCCCTGGTTGGCCATCTCCTGTCAGAAGGAGATGCTAATGGCTTGTTTTCTCAAAACCACAAAAGGGAGGAGCAGTATTAGGTGGTGAGTTAAAATCAGGCTGGTATGGCCAGGCACGGTGGCTCACGCCGGTAATCCCAGCACTTCGGGAGGCCGAGGCGGGCGGATCACGAGGTCAGAAGATCGAGACCATTGTGGCTAACACAGTGAAACCCCGTCTCTACTAAAAATACAAAAAAATTAGCTGGGTGTGGTGGCAGGTGCCTATAGTCCCAGCTACTTGGGAGGCTGAGCCAGGAGAATGGCGTGAACCCAGGAGGCAGAGTTTGCAGTGACCCTAGATCGTGCCACTGCACTCCAGCCTAGGTGACAAAGCAAGACTCTGTCTCAAAAAAAAAAAAAAAAAATCAGGCTGGTATGGCTGGGCATGGTGGCTCACACCTGTAATCCCAGCCCTTGGGGAGGCCGAGGTGGGGGGGATCACTTGAGGTCAGGAGTTGAAGACCAGCCTGGCCAACATGGTGATACCCTGTCTCTACTAAAAATACAAAAACTAGCTGGGTACAGTGGCACGCGCCTGTAATCCCAACTACTGGGAAGGCTGAGGCAGGAGAATCATGTGAACCCAGGAGGTGGAGGTTGCAGTGAGCTAACTGTACTATAGCCTGGGTGACAGCGGGAGACTCCATCTCAAAAAAAAAAAAAAAAAAAAAAAAAAGTCGGCCAGGCGCGGTGGCTCAAGCCTGTAATCCCAGCACTCTGGGAGGCCGAGACAGGCAGATCACGAGGTCAGGAGATCGAGACCATCCTGGCTAACACAGTGAAACCCCGTCTCTACTAAAAAATACAAAAAACTAGCCGGGCGAGGTGGCGGGCACCTGTAGTCCCAGCTACTCGGGAGGCTGAGGCAGCAGAATGGTGTGAACCCGGGAGGCAGAGCTTGCAGTGAGCTGAGATCCGGCCACTGCACTCCAGCCTGGGTGACAGAGCGCGACTCCGTCTCAAAAACAACAACAACAACAACAACAACAACAACAACAAAAAGTCACATGGAAAAGTAAACATGCAAGAATAGTTAGAAAAATAAAGAAAAATTAAAACTAAGAAGGGATCTAACTCTTCTAGATATAAAAATATACTAAAACTCTTCTGTAATTAAAAAACAGTGCTATATTAGCACATGAATTAGCCAAAGAGACCAGTAGACAGAATAAAAAGTCCAGGAACACTCCCAAGTACATATGGAAATTTAGCATACAATAAAAGTGACATCTCAAATCAACAGAGCAAAGATGGACTTTTAAATAAATGATGCTGGGACAACTGGATAGCCAATTGTAAAATGGATAAAATTAGAACCACATCTCATGGTATACTCCAAGAATAAACTCCAAGTGGATTAGAGACTGAAATGTATAAAGTGAAAATTATACAAGTACTAGGAAAAACAACATAGTTGAATTCCTCTGTAATCTCAAGGTAAAAAAAAGGCTTTCTAACTGCAAATCAAAACACAGATCCAATAAAATAAATAATTGATAAATTCGCTATATAAAATTTTTAAAAACTTACCAAGAAAACACCATAAGCAAAGTCAAAGTATAAATGACAAACTGAGAGGACATATTTGTAATATATTATCTCTATGTGTCCCAAAAAACATTAGCATTGTACAGTATATGTGAAGAACTCTCAAAATTTGAAGGAAGAAAAATCCTACAGAAATAGGGGCAAAAGACACAAACAACAAAAGAAGATATATCAAATGAAAATGGTCCTTAACATATGAAAAGCTGTCCAACTTCAATGACAAGACAAAAACAAACACAAACTGTGATATAATTGATATTAAGCATGCCTTGTTATTTTGATAGTTTGACATCTGGAGCCTCAGTCACTGGCCCTCCCAGGGCTGGCCAATTCCTGGACATAGTAAATGACTCACCTGTGAGCATGCCTTTCATATACAAACTACCCAATCTGGAGCATATAACCCGAACCTCCTCCCTTACTACCCAATCTGGAGCATATAACCCGAACCTCCTCCCTTACTACCCAGTCTGGAGCATATAACCCGAACCTCCCTTACCAGTCTGGAGCATATAACCCGAACCTCCTCCCTTACTACCCAGTCTGGAGCATATAACCCGAACCTCCTCCCTTACTACCCAATCTGGAGCATATAACCCGAACCTCCTCCCTTACTACCCAGTCTGGAGCATATAACCCGAACCTCCTCCCTTACTACCCAATCTGGAGCATATAACCCGAACCTCCTCCCGTAGTAGCCTGTCCCAAGACTGCTGCACTCCAAACCACTATTCACCTTCCCTCATCACTGCACGGCTAAGTACCAAACAACTAGGACAGCCCCTGTACCCCAGAGACCATTGAAATTATTCAAACTAACCAATCCTAAATCTGCTTATCCTGCCTCACCCACTTCCTTCCTAGGAAAGACTAGACTTTTGCCCAGTTTCTCCTCACTCCCTCTGCCTTCTGACCAACCCTGGTGTTTGCCATGTAGCCCTGCATGCCCTGGTGTGCCCCCTCCTCTTGGAACTGCGAGCAACAAACTTATCTTTTCATTACCAGTCATCCCCTGATCTGTTGGTCTCACCACATCTGGATAATAATCAAACCCACATTTTACATACTATCTCTTACCATCTGATTGGCAAAAAATACAAAGCTTGACAACTCACTATTGGTGAGGCTCTGGGGAAACAGGCACTCTCACACATGCCTAGTGGGAATGCAGAATGGTTAAACTTTATGAAGGAAAAATTTTTAATGTCTAACAAAACTATCTATGTGCTTACTTTTTTTTTTTTTTTTTTTTTTTGAGATGGAGTCTTGCTTTGCTGCCCAGGCTGGAGTGCAGTGGCTCTATCTTGGCTCACTGCAACCTCTGCCTCCCAGGTTCAGGCGATTGTCCTGCCTCAGCTTCCCAAGCAGCTGGGATTACAGTTGCCTGCCACCACGCCGGGCTAATTTTTGTATTTATAGTAGAGATGGGGTTTCACCATGTTGGCCAGACTGGTCTTGAACTCCTGACCTCAAGGGATCCCCCGACCTTGGCCTCCCAAAGTGCTGGGATTACAGGTGTGAGCCACCACGCCCCAGCCTTGTACTTTTTGACTCACCAATCCCACTTCTAGGGACTTACCCAGAAGATACACAATACAAAATACATAGACACAAGATTATTAATTGCAGCATTGTTTGTAATTGCCAAACATCAGAAACATACTAAATCCCTATACATAGGCTATTTGTTGAATAAACTACAGAATAGTCACACTATTGGATGAGAGAAGTGAGAAAGGTCTCTATGAACTGATATGAAATGATTTCCAGGATATATTATTTTGTGAAAAAAAGGCAAAGTAGAAAAGAATAGATGTAGCATCTTTTGTGTAAGAAAGGAATAAGAAAAAAACTTTTTTTTTTGTTTTGTTTTGTTTTTTTATACAGAGTCTTGCTCTGTCACCCAGGCTAGAGTGCAGTGGCGTGACCTCAGCTCACCACAACCTCTGCTTCCAGGGTTCAAGTGATTCTCCTGCCTTAGCCTCCCAAGTAGCTTGGAGGTGCCCGCCACTGCGCCTGGCTAATTTTTGTATTTTTAGTAGAGACGGGGGTTTCACCATCTTGCCCAGGCTGGTCTCGAACTCCTGACCTCGAGATCTACACGCCTTGGCCTCCCAAAGTGCTGGGATCACAGGCGTGAGCCACCACGCCCGGCCAAAAATGTATCTATTTAATTTTGCAAAAAGAAACATAAAAAGGATAAGTCAGAAACGAGTGGGATTAGTTTCCTACAGGGGATAAATAGATGGGAATGAAATGGAAGGGATAAAAAAGTAAAACGACACTTTTTAAAATACCAGTGTTTTGACTCTACCTACAGAACCATTTAATGATTAATATGTTCGAGAAATAATAAATTGACCAGGCACAGTGGCTCATGTCTGTAATCCCAGCACTTTGGGAGACCGAGGCAGGCAGATTGCTTGAGATCTGGAGTTCGAGACCAGCCTGGTCAACATGGTGAAACCCCATCTGTACAAAAAATACAAAAATTAGCCGGGCATGGTGGTGCAGCCTACTCAGGAGGCTGAAGCACGAGAGTTGCTTGAGCCCGGGAGGCGGAGGTTGTAGTGAGCTGAGATCACGTCACTGCACTTCAGCCTGAGCAACAGAATAAGATTCTGCCTTAAATAATAAATAAATAAATAAATAAAATCACCTGGGAAAATTCCTCGTATACAAACAGAAACAATGAACCTAAATATATTTCGAATGAACAATTCTGAAACTTTCTGTGTATTGGACTGAGCAAAGGAGTAAATGTATCAAAGATGTTAGAAGCCAGATTTTACCCTTTGGAGAAGAGAGTTTCAATATGAAACTGGAGACAGCTAGGCCAGTAACACCAAAGATTTTGGCAACCACCAGAACAGGAGAGCGGCATGAAACAGATTCTTTCTCAGAGCCTTCAGAAGGAATCAACCCTGCCAACATCTTGATCTTGGGTTTCTGGCCTCTACAACTGTGAGAGAATAAATTTCGTTGTTTAAAATAGAAAGAAAGATAAAGGGGGAGGAAGAAAAGAAGGCAAGCAAGCCAGCAAGGGAGAACCCTTCGGTGTTGGAACGGAACTGGAAATATGAAGTTGTTCTCTTAAATATACACACACATAAAAGAGGAAACTAAATAAATTAGATTGATTTTAAAACATATATCTATATACAGAAATAGATGCATGCGTTTATGTGTTTATGTGCGGATGTGCACGTGTGCATGTGTGCTCCTAGCTCTGCACACGGGAACAGCCTAGAAACAATGACATCTCCATGGGAATGATCACACCTGTGCCTCATAGAAAAGAACCTGGCTCGTTGAAGAAAGGCCTGATTGCAGGGCTGGGGCAGGGAAAGTACAATGGAACCCAGAACGTCTTGATGTGCCAGGACATAAGAAAGCACTCACAGGCCGAGTGCAGTGGCTCATGCCTGTAATCCCAACACGTTAGGAGGCCAAGGAGGGCAGATATTTGAGGTCAGGATTTTGAGACCAGCCTGACGAACATGGTGAAACTCCCTCTCTACTAAAAACACCAAAATATATTACCTGGTCCTGGTGGTGCATGCCTGTAGTCCCAGCTACTCGGGAGGCTGAGCCAGGAGAATTGCTTGAACCTAGGAGGCAGAGGTTGCAGTGAGCTGAGATCGCACCACTGCAGTCCAGCCTGGGCAACAGAGCAAGACTCTGACTAAAAAATAAAATAAAATAAGAAAGTGCTCACAAAATAATGGGGATATGTCAAAGGATATGGGAAACAGCTGTTAGGACAGAATGCTGGACAACGTTGGGATGATTAAAGCATCAAAATAGATCATGATAGTGATGGATTATGACCCACTGAATAAAATAAGAATCCATGAGTTCACAATGATAATAAATGAATGAATGGATGAGAAGAAAAGCTCTTTCTTTTTTTATTCTTTGTAGAGATGGGGTTTCACCATGTTGGCCAGGCGGGTCTCGAACTCCTGGGCTCAAGCAATCCTCCCACCTTGGCATGAGCCATTACTCCTGGCACGACTTTCTGTAAGTTTGAAATTATATCAGAATTAAAAGCTGCCTCTCACAGGCTCACACACACGCAAAACTAATACATGGGTAAAAGGGCCCACTAAATGCCCAGCATAATGAATGGAACAAGTCACATGCCAAGGCCTGTGTGGCAGTTGATTGTCCCCCCAACACACTTTGCCTTCGTCCTTCCTAATCGACCTTGATTTTTAGTACCAGTAGATTTTTTTTAACTAGAACATGTAATACTTCAATTTTAAACATTAAAATTCATTAAAAGGCCAGGTGCGGTGGCTCACGCCTGTGATCCCAGCACTTTAGGAGGCCGAGGCAGGTGGATCACCTGCGGTCAGGAGTTCAAGACCAGCCTGGCCAACATAGCAAACCCCATCTCTACTAAAAAAAAAAAAAAAAAAAAAAAACAAAAATTAGCTGGGCATGGTGGCACACACCTGTAATCCCAGCTATTTATAGGGAGGCAGAGGCAGGAGAATTGCTTGAACCTGGGAGATGGAGTTTGCAGTGAGCTGAGATCCCGTCATTGCACTCCAGCCTGGGCAACAAGAGCGAAACTCCTTCTCAAAAAATAAAATAAATTAAAAGAAGAAAGTGTGTTCCCCTAAATAAGAAAAAAATGAGTGTTGTTGAGTGAACATGTGAGTGAATGAGTGAATCAGTGAACAGGGAGTGAATGGACTGAACAGGTGAGCAAAGTGAGAATGAACTGAGGCTTCCCCTCAAGTGCCAAACCTTTTCATCTACAGTTTCCCTGCACCTGTAGCCGCACCCACTCAGGGGAGGAGGCTCAGGATGCCTTTTTTATGGCTGACCACACCCTGGCAGCCAGGTTGGCCAAAGTGCATTTTCTCAGAGTCTGGGCCAGGGGATCCCTGCTACTTCTGCCTCTCCATTGCCCCACCCCGCCCTTCCCCTGTTTTTGCAGAAAGACACACCGACGTGCTGGGAAGACAGCATCAGCCTGGCAGCCAGGTGACCCAGGTCCGGTGCCAGGCCTGTGCCTGACTGGCCACGTGACTAGTGGTAAACATTTCACTTCCTAAGGCCTCAGTTTCCCTGTTTGCTCCTTTAAGCAGTTTGGCCAAATCAGTGGTTCACAGTCTTGGCTGCACATTGAAATCAGCTGGGAACCTTTAGAATGTTCTGGGGCTCCGATTGCATCCAGACCAATTAAGTTAGACTCTTTATAGGGTGGGACCTGGGCATCCGCGGTTTTTAAAGCTTCCCAGGTGACTTCAATGCACACCACGTTTGAGAGCTGGTGGGCTACGGTCTCCATAACTCCCTCCAACTTTTTTTGTTTTGTTTTGTTTTTGTTTTGTTTTGTTGTTTGGTGGTTTTTTTTTTTTTTTTTTGGTGTTTTTTAAAATTTTATTTATTTTTTAATTTATTTTGAGATGGAGTCTTGCTCTGTCGCCAAGACTGGAGTGCAGTGGTGCGATCTCGGCTCACTGCAACCTCTCCCTCCCAGGTTCAAGTGATTCTCCTCTCTCACCTCCTGAGTAGCTGGGATTATAGGTGCACGCCACCACGCCCAGCTAATTTTTTGTATTTTAGTAGAGACAGAGTTTCACCGAGTTGCCCAGGTTGGTCTCGAACTCCTGAGCTCCGGCAATCCACCCACCTCAGCCTCCCAAAGTGCTAGGATTACTGGCGTGAGCCACCACGCCCAGCCAGCTCCCTCCAGTTTTTTGACGCTGAGGCCCACCCTGATGCCCCGGCTCTTTGCCCGTCTTTTGTCATTGGAGGGTTAAATGAAATGTGAGCGTCACCCAAACATCTGGGTTCCTATCTGTGTACCTCCTCCTGTCTTCAGCCTGCCTTTGAGGCGGCAGCCTCACTGGGGACTTTGACCAGCCCCACCCATTCTTCACTGAACCTCCTGCTCCAGCCTCTGCCTCCTCCATTTTGATGTCTAGAATCAGGGGATCCAGGATCATCAACAAGGTCATTTTCCCAGGTATGGAGGGGTCTTTCTGCTTCTTTCTTGTCATGCATGGCTGCTGAGGAAGGGGCTGGGAGAAAAGACAGTGAAATGGGGAGGAGGATTCCATTCAAACCAAGAAACAAAGTGTTTGGTTTTTCTTACCCCTGATGAAGAAGCTACCAGCCTTTTCCAAGGAGGGCCTGGCCCCCTTCTCGGGTCTGGCTGGGTGCCTGCTGTGCCTCTCAGGCCTCCCCTCCGAAGGGCACCATTCCCTTGGGTGAGTACTACTGGTTTGCACCATCTTCCAGTGGAGACAGCCTGAGAAGGGAGTCTGGAGGCTTGAACCTCAGTACCTTCCTTCACTGGCCTCACCCTGTGCAAATCATGCCACACATTGGAGCCTCCTTTTCCCTGTCTATAAAATAAAAATGACCCTGCGCTATCTCACTGGACTGGCAAGAACACACTGTTGTTGCCTTGCAGACAGGTGTGCTGAGGCTGTAGAAAGTGCTTTTTATTTGGTTGGGAGCTTGTGCATAAATGCGAGAGGGGCTGCACATCTGACGGACTACAGAGGTGACTCATGGCTGAACCGGAACAGGACATCGGGGAGAAGCCAGAAGGTGAGTCTGGGAGTCCTGTTCCCAACATAGTCCTCAAGGAGGATGGGGCAGGGGGCTGGGGAAGGCTGGGACAGGGGTGATGCTGTTTCCAGCAGTGCCCCGTGTCCTCCCCTACTCTGCCAGTGGGGTAGTGAAAAGCAGAGCAACTAGACCAAAGGTCCTTTCAGAAGGAAGCAAGTGTCTACAGCTACAATAAATAATAATAGCAGCCAGCAATTACTGGTGCTTCCCACTGCTAGGAAGTTGTACCTTCTGTGTACTTTGTCATCGACTTCTTGCAATCTGGTGAGGTAGGATGGTTAACCCCATTTTCAGATCAGAGAGGGTATGTAACTTGCCCAAGGTATCAAATTTACCAAGTGGCAGAGGAATTCAGACCCAAATCTGCCTGAGTGCAAAGGGCATGCTTTGTGACCTCTATGAGACCCTGTCCATTCACAGAGCTGACACACTGATCACAGAATAAAATGCTTTCAAACCTAGTGGAGAGGGCAGGGAAAGTTCTCGGGCTGTGTGTTGGGTGAGTTAGCAGTGAGGCAGGAAGGCCTCGTTTCAGGTCAGGTACTGGTATCTGTATCAGGTATCGGTATCAGGTCAGGTACTGGCAGGTGGGCCGGGGCCCAGCTGCTATAGGCGCTGCCTGAGAAGGGGCCACAGCCCTGAGCCACCTCCAGGGCCTAGCATTGAAAGGCAAAGAGAAGACTACAGATCCCCGCTCACTAGGGGAGGGGACATTATTCCTGTCCTGCGAAGGGGCTGAGTTGGGCAGGAGCATCTCATCTCCTTGGAGGCATTTGGCAGGGTGGCACAAACAGGGCTGACTTCATAAGGCTATAATCAGTGCAGTTGCCCAGGGCCTTGCATTCAGAAAGGCCCTGGCTTGGGGTTCAACCTTCTGTGGTTGCTGACTTGAAATGTGTCATAATTTTAGCCTTGAACGTGTTTTGTAAGTGGAGTCAGATGGGACAATGGAGCATGTGCCAGGGTTGGGAGTTGGAGCCTCAGCTCATGTGTATGGTCTCCACACCCAGACCAGCCCCACCACTGCTGTAACCCTCTGCCACAGTCCCTCATTCCGCTGTCACCTTTGCCCAGGCAAAACAAGGATCAGAAGTTGAGGAGTGGCAGGCAGCCCTGGACACTCTCACCCACCCCCATCCAGCTAGTTGGCGCGTTCCAGTGGGGAGGTCGCAATACCTTGGGCGTCACCCATTTGCCCTGGGTTACAGCAGCGGCTGTGAGAAGGGGAAATTGGTTTCCTCTTCATTTTTCTTTTGCACTCGGCTCTGCAAATTATGTAGTTGGCCCTGGTCACATCCATGTCTGGCCATTTACCAACCTGAACAAATTACTTGCCCTTTCAGCCTCAATTTTCCTGTCTGAAAATGAAAATAATAATGTCCATACCCCACAAGATTCTTTTGGGGACAGTGAGGATTTTCTCTTTTCCAGAATGCAAGTCTGATTATGACAGCTCTCTGCTAAAAACTAGAATGGCCTGGTGGTGTTTTAAGACAAAGGCCAAAACCTTTCGTCTGGACCAATGCTGCCCAATAGAAATGTAACGCAAGTCACATATGTAATTTAAAATTGCTAGTAGCCACATTTTAAAAAGTAAAAACAGGTGAAACTAATTTTAATAATATACTTCGCCCACTATATACAAATCATTATATCAACATATAAATATGAAAATTTTTTATTGCCTCCAAAATCCAGGGTATATTTTACCTTATTGCATATCTTATCTCACGTGACAAGGAGCTACGTAATTGGACTAACTGGCCCCTGCCAGCCTGTCTGACACTCAGTCCCCCTGTGCTCTCTGCCCCGCAGCCATCCTGAGCTCTCCACAGGGTCCTGTGAAAAGCTCTTCACCTCCTCTGCCCTCTGGATCTAGTTAAGCCTATTCATCCTTCAGATGTCAGCTCCAATAATCAACCTTCACGGAGGCCTCCCTTGACCCCTAACATGCTTTCAAAGTATTGTGTATTTCACATTCATCATGTCCCCCATAACTGTGATTTCCCATTTATTAACATCTGTCTCTTCTACTAACCTGCAGACTCCAGGAGGACAGAGACATCTTTGGGATTTTTGAATATTATTTCCCCAGGCCTTAGCCCAGTGCCTGGTGCAAAGCAGGCTTTCAACATGTTCAGTGGATATTGTAAGAAAGAAAGAAGTACGCAAAAGGCCTGACATATGCAAAGCGCTTTAAATATTCACTCCTTTCCCTTCCCTCTGGGTGAGAAAATTTCTCCTTATAAAGGCACCCTCCTCACTGTGTATCTCTGCTAGAGAACTGAAGACATAAAGCACTCTGTGCCAAAAATATTTAAGTAAAAACTTGAGCTAAGCACAGAGATTATAAATATTTCTTCCCCAGATTACGCACCATTTAAAAATACTGCCTCAGCTCCTTTTCATGATTTGGGTGGTGATTAAAGAAAATTACTCTTCAAGACTGAAAGTCATTACTGCCCTTTTCCTGACTTGCCTTTTCCCTTGAGAGGCGGAGGATAAGCTGCAGGGCAGGAAATGGAAGTGGGGCATCCTTGTCCTTTGTCTGGCAGACAGCCAACGGGTGAGGTACTGCTCCTTCTCAGCTCTTTCCTGACTCTTTCGCCGGTGAATATAAACAAGAAGGCACAAATCCACACTTGCCAACCGACCCAAGTGACAACAGGAAACCCAACGACATCTGTCTAGGTGAAGACTCAGCCCCTACGTGACCATGTAGCAAACTCAAACTGACCATCTGGTTTCCATTTGGACTTTTAGTTCATACTGTATCTTCTCAGGACAGTTAAGTTGGAATACAATGCCACTGTCCTAAAAGATGGTAGAATTATCCTATTTCTGGAGGAGTGGGGGTGGTGGGTAGGAATCTCAAGAGCTATTTGCTCCTCTGCACAATAGCATCTTTAAGGACACCAGGGCCCCCAGGGCTACACATTTCCCAGAAGCTTTCCAGATAAGGTTGGGTGCCTGCTATGTATCGCCCAAGGGTGATGTGTTTAAATATCCGTTGCATATTTTAAATCCTTGGCTGGCTTAAAGCTGCAAGCTTTCTCTTTTCAGTGGCTATAATGGGGGCATACATCCTAGAGCTCGCCCAACACTCCAAGAACAGAAGCCTCAGCTAATACAAAGTGTATATGTGCCCGTGAAAGCTCCATGTCTACTTAACATTCAGTTTTTAGGATTATTTATGCCATAATAATAGATACGAAAATCTCTAACGGGTATTTTGTTTCCTTTACAAATTGTATTTGAATTTACGGGTGATTTAGAGCTTGTGCTTAAAGTCAGAATTCAGAACCCCAAAGAAAATGACTTCATTGAAATTGAACTGAAGAGGCAAGAACTGAGTTACCAAAACCTACTAAAAGTGAGCTGCTGTGAACTGGGGATTAACCCAGAACAAGTGGAGAAGATCAGAAAGCTACCAAACACACTGCTCAGAAAGGTAAGGGTTAACAGTTTCTAAATGCAGAATCACAGTGGATGACATCATGTTCTCTGGAGCCAATCGTTTACACTTTTGCATTTCATGACACCAGAAATCCTGGCTGCAGAATGGCCAAACATGGTAGCTAGGTCATTTTCAATCTGGCACTTTTAAGATTTGCACATCTAATCCATAAACCTTTTGAAAACCTCTGAATGGTCCGATCACAGTGGCTCACACCAGTACAATCCCAGCACTTTGGGAAGCCGAGGTGGGCGGATCACAAGGTCAGGAGATGGAGACCATCCTGGCCAACATGGTGAAACCCCATCTCTACTAAAAGCACAAAAATTAGCTGGGCATGGCAGCGAGTGCCTGTAATCACAGCTACTTAGGAGGCTGAGGCAGGAGAATTGCTTGAACCCAGGAGGCGGAGATTGTGGTGAGCCGAGATAGCACCACTGCACTCCAGCCTTGTGACACAGCTAGACTCTGTCTCAAAAAAAAAAACAAACCTCTGAATGACAAGTGACTCCCCAATTTAAGACTTTAGTTCAGTGCTTTTAGCCCTGCCGATCTCTGCAAAACTGACTGGTTAACATAAAATGACATAGTCCTCAGGAAAGAAAACACAAACCCGTCCTTGTTTGCTTAGCAAAGCGTGGGTTTGCTAAGCATTTGAAATATTAGCAAACAAAAATTGTTTTGCATTTTTATATATTTCCCAGATTCAAAATACAGATCTTAATTTTTTTTTTTTTTTTTTTTTTTTTTTTTTTTTTTTTTTTTTTTTTTTTTTTGAGACGGAGTCTTGCTCTGCCGCCCAGGCTGGAGTGCAGTGGCCGGCTCTCAGCTCACTGCAAGCTCCGCCTCCCGGGTTCACGCCATTCTCCTGTCTCAGCCTCCCGAGTAGCTGGGACTACAGGCGCCCGCCTCGTCGCCCGGCTAGTTTTTTGTATTTTTTAGTAGAGACGGGGTTTCACCGTATTAGCCAGGATGGTCTCGATCTCCTGACCTCGTGATCCGCCCGTCTCGGCCTCCCAAAGTGCTGGGATTACAAGCTTGAGCCACCGCGCCCGGCCCAGATCTTAATTTTTAATTTTGGAAAGGAAATCTTATTTCTTTGGAAATTTTTTCTTTAAAGCTTTCAAAATTCCTTTGGCAATTTTTTTGTTTTTTGTTTTTTTGAGACAGGGTCTCACTCTGCCACCCACAATGGAACGCAATGGCATGATCATAGTTCACTGCAGCCTCGAAATCCTCGGCTCAAGCGATCCTCCCATCTTAGCCTCCAGAGTAGCTGGTACTACAGGGACACACGACCATGCTCCGTTACTTTTTTTTTTTTTTAGAAATGGGTCTTGCTATATTGCCCAGTCTGTTCTCAAACCCCTGGTCTCACCCTCTTAAGTACTGGGGTAACAGGTGGTGAGCTGCTGTGCCTTTGGCAATTCTTACTGGCGTCTTGGCTGATAGTGTATATTCCTTGTAAACATGTCAAGGGATGATCATGTCTTCCAGATACCTTAACAACAAAAATCTGCTGGGTGTGGTGTCTCATGCCTGTAATCCCACCACTTTGGGAGGCTAAGGTGGGTGGATTGCTTTGAGCTCAGGAATTTGAGACCAGCCTGGGCAACATGGTGAAACCCTGTCTCTACAAAAAAATACAAAAATTAGCTGGGTGTGGTAGACTTGGGAGGCTGCAGTGGAAGTGGAAGAACTGCTTGAGCCCAGAAGGTTGGAGCTGCAGTGAGCTGTGACTGTGCCACTGCACTCCAGGCTGGGTGACAGAGCAAGACCCTGTCTCAAAAACAAAAAACAAAAAAACAAAAAAACCAGAACTATCTTATGGGGACCAGGCGCAGTGGCTCACACCTGTAATCCCAGCATTTTGGGAGGCTGAGGTGGGCGGATCACCTGAAGTCAGGAGTTCAAGATCAGCCTGGCCAACATGGTGAAACCTCTCTACTAAAAATACAAAAATTAGCTGGGCATGATGGTGTGTGTCTGAATCCCAGCTACTCAGGAGGCTGAGGTTGCAGTGAGCAAGTGAGGCAGGAGAATCACTTGAACCCAGGAGGCAGAGGTTGCAGTGAGCCGAGATTGCATCATTGCACTCCAGCCTGGGTGACAAGAACAAGACTCCGTCTCAAAAGAAAAAAAAAAATATGGGTTCAGAACCCAAGATGCTGAACAATATTAATATTAAGCCTTTCTATTACATTCAAATTTATTAAGCATGATATAATTTCTTTTCCACATTAAGGATAACGACATTCGAAGACTGCAGGACTTTCAGGAAGTGGAACTCATTTTAATGAAAAATGGAAGCTCTGGATTGACAGAATATATACCATCTCTGACAGAAAGGCCCTGCTATAATAGCAAAGCTGCAAAAATGACGTATTAAATAATCCCAGGAATGGCCGGGCGTGGTGGCTCATGCCTGTAATCTCAGCACTTTAGGAAGCCAAGGTGGGCAGATCACCTGAGGTCAGGAGTTCTAGACCAGCCTGGCCAACAACATAGTGAAACCCCATCTCTACTAAAAAAATACAAAAATTAGCTAGATGTGGTTGGTGGCACACACCTGTAGTCCCAGCTACACGGGAAGCTGAGGCAGGAGAATTGCCTGGCAACAGAGCAAGACTCTTTTGAAATAAATAAATGAATAATCGATCCTAGGAATAAAAAACTGAAATCATTATTTCATAAATAATGAAGTCTGGATGCATATACCAATTTGCCTAATTTCATGTTTGAACTGTGAGAAATTATTATGTTTCCTCATCTCCAATTTCTCTGGGCTAGAAGAGTTAAGTTCAGGGTTTTGACAAACAGCTATAAAAAACATCGCAAGGTATGACATTTACAACAAGGGCAGTTTATTTTGTAGAGTTGTGCCCCAATCCTGATGAGTATAGGTGTGTTTTATGAGATTCAGTCAGGACAAATGGCCAGAGTCTCTTCACATGAACCCACATGGGCAGGGTGAGCTGATGGTGCTGGGAAAGCCAGGACCCACTTGGCAACACAAGTTCTATCAGTGTTCCCTATTTTTTTTTTTTTTTTTTAGACAGAGAGTTTCACTCTGTTGCCCAGCCTGGAGTGTAATGGCATAATCGTGGCTCACTGCAACCTCTGCCTCCTGGGTTCAAGTGATTCTCGTGCCTCAGCCTCCCGAGTAGCTGGAATTACAGGCATGAACCACCATGCCCGGCTAATTTTTGTATTTTTAGTAGAGATGGGGTTTCACCATGTTGCCCAGGCTGGTCTTGAACTCCTGACCTAAGGCGATCCACCCGCCTCAGCCTCCCAAAGTACTGGGATTACAAGTGTGAGCCACTGTGCTCAGGCCCCCCTAACTTTTTTACTTTTTTTTTTTTTTTTTTTTTTTGAGACAGAGTCTTGCTCTGTCATCCAGGCTGGAGCGCAGTGCCATGATCTCGGCTCACTGCAACCTCTGCCTCCTTGGTTCAAGTGATTCTCCTGCCTCAGCCTCCTGAATTGCTGGGACTATAGGCATGTGCCACCACACCTGGCTAATTTTTGTATTTTTAGTGGAGATTGGGTTTCACCATGTTGGCCAGGATGGCCTCGAACTGACCCCAAGTGATCTCTTGGCCTCCCAAAGTGCTGGGATTACAGGTGTAAGCCACTGTGCCCAGCCAATTGTCCTCATTTTTAAACGTGTCCCCATACTATCACTTCCTGTTTATACCTTTTTAAATTCATCTACAAAATGGCATAATTTCTGAGTTGAGTAAATAATGCCTCTTTTTTTTTGAGATGGAGTCTCACTCTGTCACCCAGGCTGGAGTGCAATGGCGCGATCTTGGCTCACTGCAATCTCCACCTCCCAGGTTCAAGCAATTCTCCTGCCTCAGCCTCCCAAGTGGCTGGGATTACAGGCATGCTCCACAAAGCCTGGCTAACTTTAGTATTTTTAGTAGAGACGAGGTTTCGCCACGTTGGCCAGGTTGGTCTCGAACTCCTCACCTCAAGTGATCTGCCCGCCTTGGCCTCCTAAAGTGCTAGGTTTAAACTCCTAAAGTTTTTAGGACTCCTAAAGTCCTAAAAAAAAAAAACTAAAGCCGGGCGCGGTGGCTCAAGCCTGTAATCCCAGCACTTTGGGAGGCCGAGACGGGCAGATCACGAGGTCGAGATCGAGACCATCCTGGCTAACACGGTGAAACCCCGTCTCTACTAAAAAATACAAAAAAAGGCCGGGCGCGGTGGCTCAAGCCTGTAATCCCAGCACTTTGGGAGGCCGAGACGGGCGAATCACAAGGTCAGGAGATCGAGACCATCCTGGCTAACCTGGTGAAACCCCGTCTCTACTAAAAAATACAAAAAACTAGCTGGGCGAGGTGGCGGGCGCCTGTAGTCCCCGCTACTCGGGAGGCTGAGGCAGGAGAATGGCGTGAACCCGAAAGCCGGAGCTTGCAGTGAGCCGAGATCTGGCCACTGCACTCCAGTTTGGGCGACAGAGCAAGACTCCGTCTCAAAAAAAACAAAAACAAAAACAAAAACAAAAAAAACTAGCCGGGCGAGGTGGCGGGCGCCTGTAGTCCCAGCTACTCGGGAGGCTGAGGCAGGAGAATGGCGTAAACCCGGGAGGCGGAGCTTGCAGTGAGCTGAGATCCGGCCACTTCACTCCAGCCTGGGCGACAGAGCGAGACTCCGTCTCAAAAAAAAAAAAAAAAAAAAAGACGAGGTCTTGGCCAGGCACAGTGGCTCACATCTGTAATTCTAGTTACTCAGGAGGCTAAGGCAGGAGAATCGCTTGAACTTGGAAAGTAGAGGTTGCAATGAGCCTAGATCGTGTCACTGCACTCCAGCCTGGGAGACAGAGTGAGTCTCCGTTTCAAAAAAAAAAAAGGACAAGGTCTCACTATGTTGGCCAGGCTGGTCTGGAACTCCTGGGCTCAAGTGATCCTCCCACTTCGGCCTCCCAGAGTGCTAGGATTACAGACGTGGCCACTATGCCCAGCCAATAACGATTAACACCTTTGAGGCTATTTTTAACATACCACTTACAGAGTAGGCGAGGCACAGCACACACCACTGGGTCTGTTAAATAAACTGAAAAACCAGCTGGTGCCTTCACATACGTCTAAAGTGAGCTGTCATCACATCCCATGCTATGTTCCTCCCTAACACACTCCCTAGGATGCTTCCAGGTCAGCTTCCTTGCCAAATTCTAGTTAGTAACTCTGCTTGCACCTTGTACAGGCTCATGCAATGGCTTGACCCTATCTACCCACTTTTATTCACACACACCACACTGCCACTTCTTTACATACCTGTTCCTCCTAGACCATGAAGTCATCTCTAATCCTTGTGGGAGAGGTATACATAAAATACCAAAACTCCTTATGGCCAAAGCATAATGTCTTACTTGCATCCCAGCACATGCCATCAGCCACTGTTCCTTCAACTCCAATTTCTCAGTAGTTCAACTTTGATGAAGGGCAGTGGACACATAGGCAGCGCATCAAGATTTATCTTACCCAACTGTTCAAAACAGAGAAAAATGGTTCCAATAATAATAAGCGTGTCCTGTTTCATTCAGAAAATGTCATTTGAGACCATCTGCAACTTGCTCATTATTTGCGGCCTCCTGAAACAAGGTGACAGAAGCACTTTCAGCAGAGTGCAGCTCAGCGTCTAAACTGCATTTTTTTTTTAACTTTGAGGCCAGGCAGTGGCTCACGCCTGTAATCCCAGAAGTTTGAGTTTAGCCTAAGCAACATAGCAAGACCCTATCTCCTTAAAAAAAAAAAAAAAAAAAAAAAATTTAGGGGCACATATCACTGTTACCCAGGCTGGAGTGTGGTGGCATGATCTCGGCTCACTGTGCAACCTGTCTCGCAGGTTCAAGTGATTCTCATGCCTCAGCCACCCAAGTAGATGGGATTACAGGCATGCATCACCATGCCCAGCTAATTTTTTAAAAAAAAATTTTGACAAGGTTTTGTCATGTTGGCCAGGCTGGTCTCGAACTCCTGGCTTCATGTGATGTGCCCGCTTCAGTTTCCCAAAGTGCTGAAATTACAGGTGTGAGCCAACGCGCCCGGCCAAAACTCATTTTCTATAACACAAGTAAGTCTTTTTTTTTTTTTTTTTTTTTTGAGACGGAGTCTTGCTCTGTCGCCCGGGCTGGAGTGCAGTGGCCGGATCTCAGCTCACTGCAAGCTCCACCTCCCGGGTTTACGCCATTCTCCTGCCTCAGCCTCCCGAGTAGCTGGGACTACAGGCACCAGCCACCTCGCCTGGCTAGCTTTTTTGTATTTTTCAGTAGAGACGGGGTTTCACCGTGTTAGCCAGGATGGTCTCAAACTCCTGACCTCGTGATCCGCCCTGTCTCGGCCTCCCAAAGTGCTGGGATTACAGGCTTGAGCCACCGTGCCCGGCCTAACACAAGTAAGTCTTAAGGCTGCAGATTATCAGTAAAACAAAATTTGAAAAGCGTCCAGAGTAATTTGATTAGTCTTCACCTCATGCATTGATTATAAAAAACTAATCCCTGAGTAAGGTGCAATTCCACTGATTTTATTTATTTATTTATTTATTTAGAGACAGAGTCTTACTGTGTCACCCAGGCTGGAGTGCAGTGGCACGATCTTGGCTCACTGCAACCTCTGCCTCCTGGGTTCAAGTGATTCTCCTGCCTGTCTCCCAAGTAGCTGGGACTACAGGGGCCCACCACCATGCCCAGTAATATGATTATTATTATTATTTTTTGCATTTTCAGTAGAGATGGGGTTCCACTATGTTGACTAGACTGGTCTTGAACTCCTGACTTCATGATCCACCCACCTCAGCCTCCCAAAGTGCTGGGATTACAAGCATGAGCCACCGCGCCCGGCCAATTCCACTGATTTTTAAAATGGCCTTACGTGAAATTAATCAGGTACCAAAATGCCATCTTGAGAAGTCCCAGAACTATTTAGGTTGAAATAGGAAATGACCTAGAATTCTTAGTTGTAACATAAACTCTGCACTTGTTTGAGACGGAGTCTCGCTCTGTCGCCCAGGCTGGAGTGCAGTGGCCGGATCTCAGCTCACTGCAAGTTCCGCCTCCCGGGTTTACGCCATTCTCCTGCCTCAGCCTCCCGAGTAGCTGGGACTACAGGCGCCCGCCACCTCGCCCAGCTAGTTTTTTGTATTTTTTTTTTTAGTAGAGACGGGGTTTCACCGTGTTAGCCAGGATGGTCTTGATCCGCCCGCCTCGGCCTCCCAAAGTGCTGGGATTACAGGCTTGAGCCACCGCACCCGGCCAAACTCTGCACTTTTAATAGGGTGATTAGTAATTCACAGCCCTACCCCTTTCCACTCCTTCAGAAGTCCTACGTACAAGGTACCGCCCTGAGGGTGCCACTGCTGCAGTGAGGACAGATTCCATAGTGGAGGGGGCTGAAGCTGCGCCTCGGTGTATCCAAAGGTATCAGTTACTCCACAGCACATAGGAACACTCAGGGATGTGTGTTGGACAAACCCACAACCAAGCCCTATGCTCATACTGAGAGGATCCAAGTCTTACCTGGGGCATAGTTGAGGGGTAACAGGGCTACTGTGAACTGACCGTAGTTATATGAGCCTTATGAATCTGCAAGTGCAATTCAAATTTCAATCACTTTCCTCTTTTTAAAGAGTAAACATTTTTGTGTTCACGGTACCCCTACTAAAATTAGAACAAGGCCAAAGCAGCAGCCTCTCTGAAGTGACAATCTAACTTGGGCCAGGGAAAGGAGTACAGCACAGTACAGCAGTTTTCCTTCCCAGAATGGCATAAATCTGAGAAAAGCTTCTTTGGAAGCTGCTTAGACAGGAAAACAAAAGCATCAGCTCCCTGGCTGGCAGACAAGTAGAAATTATGTTAAGATGAAAATAAGATACCACATAGGAAACATACATTTAGGTCTTGTTTCTAGCCTTTTTTTTTTTTTGGAGACGGAGTCTTGCTCTTGTCGCCGTTTCTAGCTTTTTTTTTTTTTTTTTTTTTTTTTTTTTTTTTTTTTTTTTGAGACGGAGTCTTGCTCTGCCACCCAGGCTGGAGTGCAGTGGCCGGCTCTCAGCTCACTGCAAGCTCCGCCTCCCGGGTTCACGCCATTCTCCTGTCTCAGCCTCCCGAGTAGCTGGGACTACAGGCGCCCGCCTCGTCGCCCGGCTAGTTTTTTGTATTTTTTAGTAGAGACGGGGTTTCATCGTATTAGCCAGGATGGTCTCGATCTCCTGACCTCATGATCCGCCCGTCTCGGCCTCCCAAAGTGCTGGGATTACAGGCTTGAGCCACCGCGCCCGGCCCGTTTCTAGCTTTTTAAGAACTACAATGAAGACCTCAATTTGAAGACTGAGCACAGTGGCTCATACCTGTAATCCCAGCACTTTGGGAGGCCAGGGTGGACCTGATCATTTGAGGTCAGGAGTTTGAGACCAGCCTGGACAACATGGTGAAACCCTGTCTCTACTGAAAATACCAAAAAAAAAAAAAAAAAAGAGCCAGGTGTGGTTGCATGCACCTGTAATCAATCCCAGCTACTTGGGAGGCTGAGGCATGAGAATGGCTTGAACCCTGGAGGCGGAGGTTGCAGTGAGCTGAGCTCGTGCCACTGCACTCCAGCCTGGGTGACAAGAGTGAGACTCTGTCTCAAACAAAATAAAACCTTAAATTGGGCAGTCAAGAAACAGTATCTTTAAATTTGTCACTCATTGATGGTTACTTTTATGAAATACACTACAGCTTATGTATCTATTAGTAACTACCTGCACCAAGCCTTTTTCCCATTCTTTTTAAATTTTATTAAGAAATATCGTACATACAAAAGCACATAAACATACAGCTTAAAAAAGAAAATGCCCACAGGGCTTCAGAAATAGACCCTCGCCAGTTCCTCTGAAGACCCCTCTCTGCCCTCATGATCACCTCTCCCTCCATCAGAACGGCTAACATTAAATGTTGTCTTAATCGTTTCCTTTTATCATGTATTTGACAGCCTGTTTTTGACTTTCATTGAAATGGAACCATAGTGATGTATTCTTCTGACTTGCTTTTTTTGGATCCTTCTGTTGTTGAGTTTTGTCCATGTTCACATATAGAGCTGCAGTTCGGTTTCACTTCTGTGGAATTCCACTGTTGGAATATACCACAGTATTTATCCAACACACTGTTGGTGGACACTTAGGGTCTTCCCAGGTTTTTTCTTCTTTTCTTCCTATTACACACAATGCTTAAATCCATCCCCTGGTACACATGTGTAAGAGTTTCTCTAGGGTATGTATCCGAGAGTGAATGGCTATGAGAGGTTATGGCACACCCACTTATGCCAAATTGTTTCCCGTTTCTCAAAGTTGTTGTTCCTAAACATTCTTAAATCTGTTGACAAATGACCTATTTGGGATGGCTGAGGGGAAGAAATAGATCAGCTACAAAACTCTTGAATTTTTAAAATAGTAAATTCAAAATTCTGATACAACAATGAAAAATACATTTACTTCTCTGCTTTGGCTTATTTGAAATGTACTTTTTAAAACTACAGGTTCAACTTAAAAGTGCTGTCTCCTTTATCTCAAAATAAATATTTCTAAATATTACCAGGTAAAAACACCAAGACTCAGAAGATACGGGTATACCGTCATATATTTTGAAAGATTTATACATATATGTTTATATTTCCTCCCACCTCCCATCTCCCCACAAAGAAAACTACTTGGAAGAATAACTGTTAACAGCAGCAAGCTCCTGCAGAGGAAAAACAGAGGGATAGGAGTAGTAGGAGACAGATCACTAAACACTTTTTTTTTTTTTTTTTAAACCATGGGCAACATTACAATTATAATACAAAATTTCAAAAGTAGACCTGGGGTTCTTTCACAAACAACTAAAACATCCCTCAGGAAATCAAGCTTGAAAACCAACCCTGAATGAAGTCCCATCCCACAGAATTGTATACATAATAATAACTTAAAGTGTTTTATGTTTCATGCACATAACATGTTTAAAAACATATTCACATAGCCCATCGGCAATGCATTTTTAAAAACAGAATGGATGAGGGCTCAGAGAACTTCCACCATAAAAATGTTCAGTTCTTAACAACTCTGAAAACTTTAATCAGAAGGTGGCTGAGCTCAACCAATGTGTGGTCCAAGTGTTCTCAGACCTCGGAAATAAGGTTCATTATCCTCTGTGACACTAACTATATTTAAGGAACCAGAATGCCTAAGGAGAGGGGGTAAAAATATCTGAGCTGAGCAATATGACTAGGTTATTATAAGCTCAAGATCAAGAAAACAAGAAGGATGTTTCAACCCAAACTGAAAAATGACTGGACTGTGTTTGAAGGGGGAAAAAAAGTGTTTTAACAAAAAGAAGCATGATATGTATCATCTCTACATTCCAGAGGAGAGGATGTCTTGAACAGCAGACTGGTCGGTGCTCCTGAAAGGCTCAATGGAAATTAAACTATTGGACCAGTGCTATATGGTTTGATGACTGATAAAAGTTTACCCAATTTGTTTTATACTAGTGAACTGTTATTTAAGAGGTCTTTGTCTTTTAGAGATACATGCTGAATTATTTACAGATTAAATGGTGTGTCTGAGATTTGCTCAAAAATAATAGGGGACAGTGGATACAAATACAATCACTCATGAAGTATAAGAGTGGTCATAAGTCTTGTTGGTGATGAGTTAACAGAGGTTAATTATATTGTTCCTCTTTTGTGCATGTCTTTAAATTTTCAAAATAAAGCTGTTGGTTTTTTTTAAAGACCAACTGATTGCAGATTTCAAACTTCCCAAGCAATCTGATTAAAACTGGTTTGCTCCCCTTAAAGACTTTCCAAAGAGAAAATATATATTCACCAACTAATAACTTTTTGGTCTGCATGGCAGAAATGTTTGTTTCTTCTAGTGAACTGGTCTCATACTGGATTCTTATGAGATGGTTAGCAAGAATCAGTTCTTCAGCCACATCAATTTTGGGTGTAAAATTCAACTTCTAGGTCTCTCTCCATAACTAAAGCCAGGCCTTAGTCATAGCTGCCCTGAGGAGGCAGGTCCTCCTCCCACCGCCCCCAAATCCCAGGTAACTTCAATAGTTACAATAGATCTAAGTGTCCATAGAGGAAGCCGTTTCATATGAGCTCATTTATTATACTTCATTTAAGTTAGATGTTGATTCTAGAGGAGACAGAGCAGAACAAATCTTGTATTTTAATAACTTCCTAGATTTTTTAATACTTAGGGACAGAATATGGTTTAAAAACTATCATTTTATAGTCCTCTGCTACTACAACCACAATCTTGTCAAACTACACAAAGCAGTGCCTGGGAGCTATCTTTGTGTTTGTTAGATTTTACCTCCCATTTTATCTTAATCCTCATGTGAATCATCTCTTACAAATTCAGAGATAACCCACTCATCTATTGCTGCATCTCCAGGATCAGCTAGGGAGCCAGGAGGGCTCTGTCTCCACAGCATTTTTTCCAACAGAGCCTCTAAACTGGGGGCTTCATTATTTTTCAAAGTTTGGTGGAAGAGATTTTAGTAAATTCTTTAACAATTCATTATGCCTATTAGAATCAACACAGTGTCTTAACAGTTAGGCACTGGACCATGAGACAGAGACCTAGCAACTCCATAAACATGAAGCCACAAGACCCTCCCTGGGTAAGTCATTTAACACACTCAGTTTCTTTACCTATAAACTGATAGCAGTATTTGAAAGTTATAAACCACAAGGAATTGCTATGATATATATGTGCGTGTGTATACACGTAGCTGGAGAGAATACTTTTATACAGTTGAAGCTGGCTATAGATAGAAACATGCTGCCAGTTTTCCTAGATGTGACACAAAAATAATCATTTAAGAGGGGGGAAAAACCCTTGCCATATATAGTACACACCCTATACACAAGTACATTTATAAACTGACACCACCGGGTGAGAAGAAATCTTGATACAGGACTTAACAAAAACTAGCACTTGAATGCTTTTCTACATCATTATTTCATAGCTGGCTAGCTAAAGAGTGCTTGTCAGGATACTTGGAATTTTCTACTAAAGGAATTTCTCAGGGATGTAAAAATATATTTTAGTTCACTGTACATCTTTGCTATTAAAAGCAAAATTCAAATTTATTCATAACCACCTAAAATTGAAGCACCATTATTTAAAACATTAGAAACTCTATAAAAATTAGTCTTAAACAGAACAAATTAGATAAAACTGTACACCAACACCTCTAGTGATAGTGTAACTCTTGTATTTAAAACAGGGGACTAGTTCAGAGTCAATAACTTTATTAGAAAAAGATTAATACTAAAACCTTTCAATGACAGAGACAATCAACTTTGTAACAGAAAGTCAGAGATACTTTATTTTTACTTCTAAATCCAAAGGCTAAGTAGAGCAGAGTTGTAAAAATGAAATCCCACTTAGTCTGATTCACACAAATACTAACGTTTAATCCTGTTTTCAAAGTCCGAGAATGAAAATTTGCAATTAAACACTGAGCAAGCCACATGTTTAAGTAATATTTCTTAAAAAGTCTTAAAGAAAAAAGTATGATACAGGACCTAAGTTTTCAGTGGCATATATACTATTAACACATGTTCTGAAATCTGGTAGGTCACATCAGTCCTGAATTAACTTTTAATAATAATAATAATAAAAAAACTAACTGAGCTTTATACTTTTTCTATGCCACTATAGCTTTCTTTCACCTCATTTTTTAAATGTCGATCTTCACTTTATGCCGTTCTCAGTATTCTTCCAAAAATCTTCGAACAGTAGTCCTACAACGCAAAATTTGGGGAAAAATGATAATTAGACAACATGTAAAAGGCCAATTTTTATGAGAAAGTGTTGGCCCAGTCACTAACTGCTAATTAACATGTGTATATGGAATGCTTGTATTCTTTTTAATTACCATCAGTGTGGTTCTTAAAGCCATGTGCCTGTGTATGCTTCCCTACGTGTGAATGACACACACAATCTTACATTGCTTTCCCAAAAGGGGAATGCCATCAACAAATAAACTAATTGGTACTTCCTTTCATTAGGAATGTTTTGTCCCACGCTACTAGCCCACAGAATGAAGTTTACAGGTTTTAAGAACACTTGCAGTACCTAACTTTTAATAGTTCTTAAAAAACCCAAATTCATTCTATATAGTGCAACAGTTCTTTGATTTCACAAATTGAAGGTGTCTGTCCTTGCTATTCATACTGCTGCTTTAAATGTATCAGCCAGTGAGTGACTATTCCTACATACCTATGGCTGACTGCAAATTCTCCTACACAGTAGGAAATATTAAGCACATACCTCTTATAGACTTGAGAATTGCATTGAGTGTAACAAGGCGAATAATATGAAGTGTTTATTGTATTTAAAATTCTTTAAAGATATCTAATTCTGGCCACCACTGCAGCCCTACATACAGTTGAAAAAAAATTCCATTCTGTTAACATTTGGTAAGTTTTCACGCAATACACAAAAAACCCCTCTGCACTTCTTGTAAAGAACAAAAAAGATACACAACAGTTAAGCGTAAAGATCACAGGCAATAGCATTCAAACATGGATGTGGGTAGAGAAAGGAGTACCTGGCATGAGTACCTGCTTAGTTTGACTGAATCCTTGATTTTTAATTTGGCTTTTCATGGGCCGCTCACAACACCAACGCTGTGTGAGGTATGGTAGTCAGCTGCAATAATTCATAAACCCTACACTTCCATCAATCCAATGCTACTGGCTCTCGAGTTACAGAACAAACTGCATTAGAATGCAAGGCAATAAAGCAAAAAACTAGAAACATCCTTGACAAAGAAATACTAGCAGTTTAATTAAAACAAAGTAGTCCAAC
Source organism: Rhinopithecus roxellana (assembly GCF_007565055.1). Lineage (NCBI taxonomy): Eukaryota > Metazoa > Chordata > Mammalia > Primates > Cercopithecidae > Rhinopithecus > Rhinopithecus roxellana. The sequence continues at coordinate 7,717,031 of NC_044567.1, read as the reverse complement.
ATGTGCCTCCGAAATATTTTAAGTTTTTAAAGCATATGTCTCTGCCAATGTACCAACACAAGATGGACTTAATACCAAAAAGAAAAAAAAAAAAAAACAGTTCAACCTTTTTATTAAAAAAAAAAAAAGAAATGACAGCAAAATCCCTAAAAAAAGGATAATTAACTTTTCAATGGCGACTATATTACAAATGTGGGCGATAATTTCCAAAGAGGCACACTAATGGGGGCACGAGTCTGCTACAAAATAGCTGAGACAAAACAATGTACCTCAAAATGTTTTGCAGGACTACACTGTCTTTTCCTTCAGAAGAGGCTTTTGTATGTCTTCTTACTCGGCTTAGTTCCATCTTCATCTGTGCATACTTACGCTGCACTGTCAAACAGTAACAAAAAGCCCTAATCAAAGTGAGAAACAATACACTTACCTCTGTCTGATCTGAGGTCTTATCAGATCAGTTTTAATTGGACTGAGTGTCACCTTCAGATTTAATGTCTTCACTGGTCCCATTGACCTCATTCTTAGTATCACTTTCCTTCGATTCAGTGTTTGTGTCTTCACTCTGCTTTTCTCGACTACCGGACTTCACACTACTTTTTTTATCATCAGATCCCCTCTTTTCTGCCATAAAAGAAGACATTGACCATGGATTTTAAAGTAAAATACAATAAAGACATGATTTTGAAAAAAAGTGAAACAACTGAGAGATGAGAGACAATCATTTCCCACAGACTGCAAGCAACAGTTTGGTGAATTTACCAAAGGGACAAAATTTGTAATATATGGGAGAGGAGGCAGGAAGGGGAATTCAAGGAAGCAAAAGGTAAAATAGTGGGCAAATTCTCTCAATTGTTGAGAAGCTATGAAGCACATTGCAGAATATAATATTTAAGTAGATTTCATTGTGGGTAAAAAACATCAAAAAGCATGGGGAAAGGTATAAGAGACGGCATACAAAACTATGTTCACATGAGGTTCAATTATTAAGTTAGAAGGGTAAAAATGGTGACCCCAAAAGGTGAGAAAAAGTTGAATGTTTACAACAGGCATGTTTTAAAAAATACAATTACATATTTTTAAATGCAAAAAAAAATGTGTATATATATATATATATTTGAATATCCAAGAAAGATAAGCGTAATGAAAGAAAATGATCTTAAATCCCAATCTAAGCAACTGAACTTTTGTGCTTTGCTTTTGTGCTTTGCTAAGAAAAGTCATATATATGCCATCTGAAAGTTGTTTTTCCAAAAAGGGAAATTAAAATTCAACTCAGCTGCAAATGAAGAATGAAAAAGGTAAACAACTTTTTCCTCTACTGTTCTTTGGATGGGTAAGACCTCAGACTAGAGGTAAAAGTGGTACACAGAGCAAGCATAGTCTAGCCTTTTCGGTTCCAAGTATTCCCCCAACAAAAAATTTCTACAGAAAATGTTAAAGTCAACTAGAAACTTTCTGGAAAAATTACTTTTCCCCTTACTAAGAATAGCTGTTCTGGCAGAGTAGTTAATAAGACAAAAAGACATTTTAAGAGAAACAGAACCCTCTACATAGTTTCTGCACAGTTATGAAGACATAACACCAAATATCTAGGAGAGATGGTAATGAAAACAAAATATGGTATGGGAGGGGCACCCACTCAGAGAACTGAAGATCTTATGTAAAAGAGCATATTTAGTCCATAACACTTGCAAAATACACAAGCCATGTCCAAGTAGTTAAGTGCAAGACTTGCTTCATGTCTGTCTGTCCACTTGTAAGAACTGTGCCAGGACAGTGGGCTCTAACTGACCTTGTGGGAAAGTCCTCCCTTTGTGCCTTATGGGCTTCTCCGGTGCACAGGTAGCTTCAATGAGGAAGAGTCGTCTTGTTGTCCCGTAGAGGACTAGTAGTCAGTCCAATAATCTTATCTTCTGCCCTATGTAAATATGGTAGATCTTAATAGTCCTAAGGACATCCACAATTTGTGGTGGATTTTAGGGCTATAGATGAAAAAAGGAAACTCTCTTGACAAAGAGAGTACCTTACACTGGTTGCTGACAGCTTTGTGTGAGAAACCACTTTTCATTTGTGGAATGAGATAAACTGCTTCTATCATAGCACCTGGAGTAATAAACTTGCTCTTTCTCATTTGCCATTATTAAATGCCCACTGTGGCTCACACCTGGTTCCAAAGTCCAGATCTTCAGTCATTTATAAGAGTGCCTAGATGGCTACATGGTAGTTTCTTTTCTGTTTTTTTTTTTTACATTTTTTAAATCCACCCATCTGCACACTGATTTTTAATTAATTAATTTTTACATAGCATTTTCAAAATGCCAATAAATTATATCACTTCTAAAAGAGATTCCAATGTTTAACTCTATCATAGCATACCCAATTATGGAAGACAAGCCTGATACAGTTTTCTCGGTATCTTCTCTCTTTCCACCAAGTCTCACATGGAAAATCCCTGTCTGTTGCTAATCTAAACATAACTCAGCTTATTCTGCTTAAACAAAAGTTTTACTAGGGGCCAGGCATGGTGGCTTACACCTATAACCCCAGCACTTTAGGAAACTGAGGCAGGAGGATTGCTTGAACCCAGGAGATCAAGATCAGACTGGGCAACATGGCAAAACCCCATCTCTACATCCGCCCCCCCCCCCCCCCAAAAAAAAATTAGCCAGGGATGGTAGTGTACACCTATAGTCCCAACCACCCAGGAGGGTGAGGTAGGAGGATCACCTGGGCCAGGGGGGTGGAGGCTGCAGTGAGCTGTGATCGTGCCACTGCACTCAGCCTGGATGACAGAGCAAGACCCTGTCTGAAAAAAACAACAAACAAAAAGCTTTACTAAATGTCATGTCACCATCATTACAATTTTAGGATTAAAGGTAAGCAACTCTGGACATCTTTTCGCTCTATCCAGAAATTACACAAATATGCCTGTTATGAGTCAGGCCAGTGTCATTTACTACTCAACTTTGACTTCCAGTAGTTATGAAGGCTAGCTAGCTTTTATCCCTAAAAATCAACCCAACAATTTTAAGTGGCACAAATGATAACACAGAATAGAGCAACTAAAGCTACCAACAGGAAATGTAAAACTAAAAACTTTCTCAAGACAAATATTATTAATTTGACCTGACAGTCATACCTGGCTCTTGAGAGTTGACCTCTCAACCCAAAAATAAATTACACAGAAAGTCTTGCAAAAAGATTGGGTAAAACATTCTTAAATCTAATGTTAAATCAGTTAACCCATTGTAGCAATTGCCTTTTGATTCACAGAAGCAAGTTCTCAACTTGAACGGCAAACACTAGCACGTCTGGCAGGAAGTTTTCAACATTTTCCCACATTACAGAAAAAGCCAATATATGTTAAATATTTCAGAAAAAGAGTGTGTGCTTATGTTAAGAAAATAAAAGCAGAGGCCAAAAAATATGTCCATGGTTTGTGCCGCTAGTTCTAGTTGAGTCTAGAGGAAAAACAAAAACAAAAAACCAGGACCGTTCTATCGAAGGATATAATAAACAACATATAAAAGACTAGTATAATAAACCTAAATAGCAGCACATATGTTATGCTGGTGATTAAACATGGAGACAGGTAGAATGAAATGAAACCAGGAGAGCTGAGAAAATCAGAAATAGGCCCCTTCTCTCATTCCTAAAACCATGCAAAGCACAACAGCTCATTCAATGCAAAATAAAAGACACTAAAATAATCTGGAGAACACAAAATTCAGAAAGGAGATCCTGATGGTTAACAGAATTATCTTCCAATAAAGGCTAAGTTAGATGAGAATATTCTTGTGAAAACATGCCACACAAAATTAAGAAGTCCATTAAAAGTGCTAACAGCACAGTATATCAGCTAATGGGATGCCACAAAAAAAAAAAAAAAAAGAAAAGAAAAGAAAAGAAAGAAAAAGAGGGGAAAAGGCATGTTGAGCCCATTGAAAACATGGTTAAGATACATATAAGCAATTCAACTTCTAGGGACTTAGATGTTAACTACTAACTTAAATGAATGCTACAAATGAAGACCAATGCAACAATGTACACTTACTTTATAAGACATATTATGAAACACTGCAGTGTGGGAAAAAAAAAAAAAAGGTAGCCAACAACCAAGGTAATATAATAAATCCTACGCCTAATAACCCTGAAAGTTAATATAATACTTAAAAGAATCTACATGAAAAACCTTCAGGTTATCAACTGAAAGATGCGGTTTAACATCAAAACACTAGATAAACTGTCATTTTCACAAATCTAAGTAGGAGAGGGGGAAAGAATGCCTGTCTCCTACTGAATGGTGTTCCTCAAAGTGAAAAGGAGTATGTATGAAATGGATCTTTGCCTGCGTCTGGAGAAAAGTGAGCAGGGCGATTAGGGTGTGAAACCAGTTTCTTAATGAACTGAATTCTCATATAAACTAACCTTTCTCCTTGGATTTTCTATCTTGTTCTCTGTCCCGACTTTTGCTCCTGTGCTTATATGACTTTCGATCCCGGCTTTTTGATCTTCTTCGATCCCGACTTCGAGATCTATGTTTTCTTTCTGATCGATCATGGCTTCTGCTTCTTCGTCGATCTCTACTTCTTAATAATTTAAAACCAAAAGGCAACTTCAGCCAGTATTACAATGAGTAAAGGCCTTAAAGTAGATATTATTAATTAACAAGACTAAGCAAAACTTACCCTCTAAAACTATTTACATTAGAAATCTTAAGAACTAAAAATTATTGAAAATCTTTCTAAATTCATCTCCAATAGTGCTAAGATAGTTATCGTTGTGCTCTTTAAGACTCTTCTTCAATTTGTAGTTCTAATTAAAACAGTGTGGCTGATTTCATATTTTATTTCTTGGAATGAGTAAGACAAGCACTTAAGAGACCATCAGGTACACTAACTGTAAAAAGATTGTGTGAAATTTCCTAGACAGGTGGGAAATAGCACAGAACTTGCCCCGAAAATGGAACTATTTTATTCACTGATTCTGCTCTCACAACCCATCCTATCACTTAAAAATGCTTAAGAGCTTCCCAACTACCATTCTGAGGAATAATACTAGTAATTATTATTGTTATTGCACAGTCATTATGAGCTGGACATCAGTCTTAGGTGTTACATATATACCTGCTTCGCCTTCTTTCTCTACTTCGTGACCTTTTGTGGTCCCGAGACCTGCTGCATCTTCTGTCTGATGTTCGGCTCGAGTGTCTACTTCGTGAACGACTTCTCTTTCTTCTTTCTCTGTCACGAGCCCTTTCTTTTTCTCTTTCTTCCTCTTCCCTTCGTCTTTTCCTTTCTCTTTCTTCCCTTTCTCTCTCCCGTTCTTTTTCTCTTTCTTCTCTTTCTTGCTTCTCCTTTTTTAGACGCTCATCACGATCGGGTTCTTCTGTTCTTTTCCTTAACTTCTCCTAGAAAAATCAAGTTGGATTCTTATACAAATGTAACTAACAATGGTCAACTAATGTGAAGTAATCTGTAGACCAACTTATGGAATTGATGCCCTTAAGGGAAATGTACACATTCCAAGATCTTATTTGTCTACACAAGGTATTATTTATCTAAATCCTCAGGAATATTCTTCCCAAATTTCTGGCACTCAAGAGTTAAGAAAATCAAGTGCTTTCATAGTTCGATAAACAGCAAAAATTCACAGGAACTCACAATGCTTCAAATAATTACACATAGGAAAATATCAATGAGAGGGTCATATCTCCATTTAAGCCATATTAAAATACAGTTATTTTTATCTATAGCTAGTGATAGCTAAAAGCTGTAGCTATAGGTAAAATAATTTTTTTTAAATAGCTAAAATGTATCTTTAGAAGAAAGTTAACATTGGCCGAGTGCAGTGGCTCAACACTTTGGGAGGCTGAGGAGGGCGGATCACCTGAGGCAGGAGTTCAAGACCAGCCTGGCCAACAGGGCAAAACCCCGTCTCTATTAAAAAAGTACAAAAATCAGCCGGACATGGTAGTGTGTGCCTGTAATCCCAGCTACTCAGGAAGCTGAGGCATGAGAATTGCTTGAACCCCAGAGGTGGAGTTTGCAGTGAGATCATGCCACTGTACTCCAGCCTGGGTGACAAAGTGAGATTGTCTCAAAAACAAAACAAACAAAAACACAAAACTTAGCCAGGCCTGGTGGCACATGCCTATACTCCCAGCTACTCAGGAGGCTGGGGCATGAAAATTGCTTAAACCTGGGAGGTGGAGGTGGCAGTGAGCTATCACGTCACTGCACTCTAGGTGACAGAGCAAGAATTTGCCTCAAAACAAACAAACAAACAAACTTACTTTTAATTCTTCTACAGTAGCTTTAATTTTGGCATAGCCCATGTGTTGTTTTCCCATCAAATGGTCATCTACCCGGGACTGGGCATCTCCTACTATTAAAAAGGCTCCACACACTTCACAAACTTCCATTTGTTTTTCTTGTGCAGCAAAACTTTCAATTGTCTAAAATGATAAATCAGTTACAAGAACATCTGAGGAAGAGAAACAAATCTCAAGAAAGTACTCAACATTTAGAGAAGATTTCTAATGTGTGTGAATTGCTCTTTCCCATTTCCCCAAATCAGTACTACTGGGCTACAAGTGGTCAACTTTTAAAGAGGGACGTTTAAGGCAACAGCAACTAACTTGCTGAATCATCCAGAAAAAATGTTGAGACCCACTGTTCAATGTTCAACACCCACATTACCTTACAAAATTTAAACCACCTTTCAGAAAGCCACCTATTTTAGTATGAATCATTCTTTGCTTAGGTTCAAGGGATATGATGTCCATACACAAAACTAATTAAGGAACTAAGCACATTGACTATAATCTGAACATCTCCTACTCAATATGGAGGAACCAATGATCAATTATATTCTGCAATCAGTAGTATCTGAAACACATATATTCTATTCTTCAATTAAAAGAATTAGATATTTTAAGGGTGTATTAATTTTTAACAAAGATGTAAGTATGTACTGAGTAATTTATTACAACAAAAATGAAAATAAAACCAGGCTCGTATGGAAATTTATGGTTTAAAGCAGTGATTGGCAAGCCAGGGAGGCCTTTTTCTAACATTTTATTGGGATACAACCACACCCATTTGTTTCTTGTACTATCTAAAGTTGCTTGCATACTGCACAAAGGCAGAGCTTAGTAGTTGCCACAGACCTTGTGGCCTACAAATTGTGCTGACTCTAAGTTTAGAACATCAGAATAATTTTTAAAGGTTCTCAGATAAAAATGAGTTCCTACTGTTAACAGACAGGTGAGATAATGTGAATATAAGGTTTACTTACCGAGGTTGTGGACCTAAGCAGTTCTCTCTCTTCTTTTAATTGTTCAACTAATTTCATCATCCCCTGGGCTTCTTCTACTTTTCCTTCAGACCCTAATTCTTCAATCTTAGAAGAGTGGGGGAAAAAAACAGTTAAGATTTCTTTCAAACCCAACTATTTCCTTTTTTCCCCATGGTTCATTAGTGGTTTTATCCATCTTTTTGTTTGGTTTTATTTACAAAAGCCTCTTTGGGTTTAATTCATCCTAGATTTTTTTTTATACTTCAATAAAGTATAACTGATGTGTTAAGAAAAATGTACTTTCGGCCAGACGCGGTGGCTCATGCCTGTAATTCAAGCACTTTGGGAGGCCAAGGTGGGCAGATCACCTGAAGTCAGGAGTTCAAGACCAGCCTGGCCAACATGTTGAAATCCCATCTCTATTAAAAATACAAAAAAAAAAAATTAGCCAGGCATGGTAGCGGGCACCTGTAATCCTGGGGAGACTGAGGCAGGAGAATCGCTTGAACCCAGAAGGTGGAGGCTGCAGTGAGCCAAGATCACGCCACTGCACTCCAGCCTGGGTGATGACATGAGACTCTGTCTCAAAAACAAAAGGAGAGAGAGAGACTGCGTCTCGCTATGTTGCCCAGGCTGGTCTTTAACTACTGAGCTCAAGCAATCCTCCCACCTCGGCCTCCCAAAGTGCTTGGATTACAGGTGTGAGCCACCCACTCTTTTCAGTACCTCCTCCAGCCTCAATCCCAAACACAATCCCCAGGCAACCACAGATCTGCTTTCTGTCACTATAGGTAAATATGTGTTTTCTAAAATTTTATATAGAGCCAGAGTCTATATTCCTTTTTTGTCTGGCTTCTTTCACTCAGCCTAATTATTTTAAGATTTATTCATACCGTCTCACGTAGCTAATTCCTTTTCATTATTGACAGGTATTCCACCATACGGATACATCATGATTTAATTATCCACTCACCTGCTGACGGATATTTTAATTGATTCCAGTCTGGGTTTTTTTTTTTTTTTTTTTTTTTAGTGCTCTTATGAATATAGCACTCATGAACACTGGAGTGTAAATCTTTGTGTAGACATACATTTTCATTTATCTTGGATAAATACATGGGAGAATGGCTCACGGTACATTTATAACTTTTTAAGAAACAGACTCCAGGCCAGGCACAGTGGCTTGCACCTGTAATCTCAAAACTTTGGAAGGCCAAGCTGGGTAAATTACTTGAGGTCAGGAATTTGAGACCAGCTTGGCCAGCATGGTGAAACCCCATATCCATTAAAAATACAATTAGCCGGGGATGGTGGCGCACACCTGTAATCCCAGCTACTCGGGAGGCTGAGGCAGGAGAATCACTTGAACCTGGGAGGTAGAGGTTGCAGTGAGCTGAGATCGCGCCACTGCACTCCAGCATGGGTGACAAAGCGAGACTGTCTTAAAAAAACAGTAACAACGACAACAAAACAGATTCCAATATGATCTGTAGAAATATGAAAGAAAGAAAAAAATGAGACTATTTTTTCCAAAGTGGTTGTACAATATCATATCCCAGTTCCAGTTGGCTCACATCCTTACCAATAGCTGGTATGATCAGTTTAATTTTAGGTATTCCTAATAGGTGTCAAATAGGTATTTGATGGTAGTTTTAATCTGTATTTCCCTAACGACTAATAACGCTGAGCATCTTCCTATTTGTCGTCCTTTTATATACACATATATGTACATGTACACATACACACAAGACAAGGTCTCACTCCGCTGCCCAGGCTGGAGTGCAGTGGCACAGACACGTCTCACTGCAGGCTCACCCTCTCAGGCTTAAGCAATTCTCCTGCCTCGGCCTCCTGTGTAGCTGGGACCACAGGTGCGCATCATCACATCTGGCTAATTTTTGTAGAGACTGGGTCTCACTTTGTTGCCCAGGCTGGTCTCAAACTCTTGGGCTCAAGCAATCCTCCCGCCTCGGCCTCCTAAACTGCCAGGATTATACACATGAGTTACCATGCCTGGCCCATCCTTGTATTTTTGCTGGTTACACGTCTGTTTCAAATATTTTGACATTAATGCATACAATTCTCACCTGTTGCAGAAGTACATCAATTTTGTCTGTTAGAACCTGAATTTTTTCTTCATTTTTGCCTGTTGGGCCAGCGGCCTGTTGAAGACAATAAAACATATTACCAACAAGTTGAAAACAAAGATAAACATGCAAATTTGCACATACCATACATAATATTTCTATTTAATAATTAAAATGCTTAATTGAAAGGATAGTAATTCAATTATCTTCAACTTCTGGTGGTCACTCACATATTGTCAGTTACTACTATTTAAGAGAAAAATCTTGGCCTCAAGGAAAAAAAAAAGAAAAATCTTATGTTTAGCAAAATCAATGTTATGTTTGCTAAGAAAGACTGGAAAAAATGAATGCCTTATAAGTTTCATATCATTTTAAAAGAACAAAGTAATGAAAAGAAGACAAGTTTCAAAAACATTAGGGAGGTCTCTGAATCTCCAGAAAACAAGGACCCTTTTCAAAGACTGAATTGATTTCACTTACCCCGGAAGACTGCTGGTTTTGAGATAATGCCAAACGAGCATGGCCTCGTCTGATCCTACGTTCTACTTCTGCAAGTAAGCTCTGTAAGTATCGCAAAAAGTCTCTCTCATAGCCAACTTTCATGAAACGAGAGCTCTTCTCATACCTGGTAACATGAAAATAAACAAGTATTCATTTCTAAATCTTCATCCATTACAACTCAAATATCCTATCTTAACTAGCCTCAACAACTACTGCATTTAGGCTGCAGGGTAAACCAGGTGTATTTGAAGTGCCTTTCTGATTGCCCCTCACCATAGAGCTTTACATAGGGGTTTAACCACTAGCTTTATCACTGTACTGGATCTATGACCCTGGACCTGGGACAAGTCTCATGTATAAAATTGGTGCTGGCCACAGTGGCTCACACAAGTAAACCCAGCATTTTGAGAGGCCGAGGTGGGTGGATCACTTGAGGTCGGCAGTTTGAGACCAGCCTGGCCCACATGGTGAAACCCTGTCTCTACTAAAAATACAAAATATTAGCCAGGCATGGTGGTGGGCGCCTGTAATCCCAGCTACTCAGGAGGTTGAGGCAGGAGAATCACTTGAACCCGGGAGGTGGAGGTTGCAGTAAGACAGAAGTTTCTTACTATCCCCAGCCAGTGACTGGACTTCTCTCAGACACTCATTTTACAATTAATTCCAATTATTCCTCAACCCTTGTCCCCCTTAAACCAAATAATAACTGGGAGGGAAATGACAACCAAAATAACTTACTGTTTTCGTAGATTTTCATCATGAATTTTTTCACACGGACCTGGGGGAAAAATACAATTGTATAAATTATTATCTGTGATTATTAGCAACCGTTTCTTGCCAAAAACAAAAGGTTATTTAAAAAAAAAAAAAAGAAAAAGGATTTACTTTATCACTGAGTAGTTTGTAGACATCTAAATTGATCCTACTGAATCATGAAGCACCATAACCAAATAGGACATAAAACTGATCTGCTCAGTCTTCAAAGTCAATATAATGGATAGCAACCATATATGGTTAAAAGAGAAGTAAGGGAGGGAGAGAGAAAGGGAGTGAAGGTGAAAGGAAATTGTTCTTTATTGCCACTCAAAAAAACTGATGGGGATAGACACTGAACTGAATCATTGCTGACTTTATTATTTTCAAATCTGTATATAAAGTCAAATAGCACTAGACTAGTACCCAACTCCTACTTCTTCCCACCTCTAAAAAGCAATTATCTTAACTCTTCTCTATTTCTTCTTGAATTTACCTCCACCTTTTAAAATTCTATGCTTATTTTGCTATTTATCAATCCTAGATATCAAAATTTTGTCTTTTTTTTTTTTTTTTTTCCTTTTTGTGGAGAACGGGGTCTCGCTGTATTACCCAGGCAGGTCTCGAACTCCTGGGCTCAAGCTATCCTCCCGCCTCTGCCCCCCTGAGAGCTGGGATTACAGGCGTGAGCCACCGCGCCCAGTGATATCAAAATTTTGGGATAAATAAACACTTAGTGTTTATATTATGCAAGTACTATTCACTGTCAGGCCAAACAAAGGTGCATTATGAGACACTTCTGATTTTTTTTTTTTTTTTTTTTTTTTGAGACAGAGTCATGCTCTGTCGCCCAGGCCGCAGTTCAGCGGCGCAATCTCGGCTCACAACTTCCGCGTACTGGGTTCAAGGGATTCTCCTGCTGCAATCTCCCAAGTAGCTGGGATTACAGGCACCCACCACCACGGCTGGGTAATTTTTTTGTATTTTTAGTAGAGACAGGATTTCACCGTTGGCCAAGCTGTTCTCGAACTCCTAACCTCCAATGATCTGCCCTCCTTTGCCTTCAAAAGTGCTGGGATTACAGGTGTGAGCCTAGTTTTTTCTTTGTATTTTCAAATTCTTCTCAAACACTTCAACTCAGCTATAGAAACTATCTCAATACTAATTTCACATATGACTCAAAATACATCAGATCATCAGTTTCATTTTCTTCCATGGGCCTTTTGCCTTACTTCAATCTGGGATACTTATTTTCTAAGCTCACTATAGAACTATTATCCTGATGAATTCCTTTCCTGCTCTGTGGCAGATGAGAATTACAGATCTCTTGTTTTTTCTTTCCTCTTTCTCAGTTTATGGACATGTTTTGGTGGAGTTTCCTGAGAAAAAGTCCATGGGAGATAAATCTGTTGAGACTGTGTATATCTGAAAATGTCTTTTCTCCCCTCATATTTTGATGTTTGGCTACATAGCTAAGCCTGGTAGACACATTTTCACTCAGCACCCTGAGGATGTTTCTCCAATGTCTTTAACTTTCCCCATTGTTACTGACCAGTCTCAGGCCATTCTGATTTATAATTCTGTGACCTACACTCACCCGTACCACCCCCACGTTTTAAAATTTTACAGGGGTATGCCTAGGTATGGATCTTTTTCATTCACTGTCCTGATCACCTGTAGGGCCTGCTCAACCTAAAGATGAATGTTCTTTAGTACCACAAACTTTTTTTCTTAAGCAATTCCCTCTGCTTTTATTCTGTCCACAACTATTAAGCTGGAAGTACAATTCCTGGACTAAGTTTTTAAAAAATCCTTCTGTCATACTGCCCAACATTCCAGTAAACATCCTCAATTTTATTTTCAAATCTTTCCGGCGATTTTAGTTCTATTTCTCCAGTTTTAATTTCTAAGAGCTGTTTTTCAAAAAATGTTTTCCAAACTTTTTCCACAAGTTCCCTCTTTATGGCATCCTATTATTGCTGATGAATATAGTATCTTCTCATATGTCTCTGAAGATACTAAATTTCTTAAGATTTTGAAGAATCTCTCTCTGCTTTCCCCATTATCTCCAATTCCACTAAATTCTTCTTTCTCTGTTGGTTTTGTTAATCTCTTGTATTGAAGGCTTTCTTCGAACGTCTGGCTGGTGGTCCTTGGCAGGCAACTAATTTTTTAAAAAGACACTTCCAAAATCTGACTGGAAGTTAGTAGGGATTAGGCAGGGTTTGTCAGCTCATGAATGGGCTTTTATCACAGGAAAACCAGGCACTAAGACTTTCTTTTAAGAGATTCCCCAAGGGTCAGTACCTGTAGAGATCACTTCTCAGGAACTGTTCACTTTCTCTAGAGAAGAATCCTCTTTTCTTCTGCCTGGGGAAAAACATCTGGCTGTATCCTTCTAGGAACAGGGCAGAGGAGAGCCCCACCAATAAAAATATAGATTCATTTACTCTCTTTTACTTTTTTTTTTTTTTTTACTTACTACTGCCCCTGCTGTGTCTGAAATCTCAAGATTTAGACTGGGCCTGCCTTAATACACTCCTAATGCTCTAAGGCAAACATTGTACATAATGAATTGACTTCTTTTACATATCCAGAATGATCCTGGTTATGTACCATCCTTGAGAGAAATGAGGAAATTGTCAATTATTTTTTCTGTTTTGTGGTTCAGATAAACTAGTCTCTCTAGCCCAATTTCTCCTGAAAGTAACCCTCTCTTCTCCTGGGGTCTATGGGTGGGAGAGTAAGATCAACAGATGCACAGGACCGCCTACACTAGTGGCAATTTTGCATCCTGGGGGACATCTGGCAATGTCTGAAGACATTTTTGGGTGTCACAACAGGGGGTGCTACTGGTTATCTAGTGGGTAAAGGCCAGGGAGGGATGTTGCTAAACATCCCACAATGCATGAAAAGCCCCCTCCAAAACTGGCTCAAAATGTCAACAATGTCAAGGCTGAGAAACCCTGAACTAGACTACAGACTAATCTCTCTCATTTTCAGCCCCATGACTCAACCCTGTCTTCTGTGGTACCTGGTGCCTCCAAATCCTGAGCCTGTCCAGGGTTCTGCTGATCAAACACTCGCTTCTGTTTAGTATCCCCTTCTGCAGGCTTTTAGGGTACAGGTTGTTCTGCTCTGTTGCGTTTGCTGCTACTCCTCCATCCACTTGTCATCTTCCAAAAATTTGCTGACATCTCTAACGTTATCTCCTCTTCCATATACATCTTTTTAAAATTTTTTTCATTTAAGTGGAGTTTTGGGAGGGAGTGGAAATAGACATGTATGTTTAATTAAGCCACCATGTTTAATCAGACTGACATTTATTAATACATTCAAATATCTAAACCAAGTAAGAAATTACTTATTAGCAAATCTTTTAAGAAAAAACTTTACAGAATTATAAAGAACCAGTTTTTTTCCTCTCACCACTCCTATTCAACATTTTAAATATCATAAATTTGATAAAAGTTACACAGAAAATTCACTTACCAAGATCAGAACGTGTATTTGTGAACAATTCCGCAGGACAAAAACCACAGAGATAATATTTACAAACCTAGTAAAGAAAAACAAAGGTACTTAAAAAATTGCTTGGTTTTAAAACCATATCGGAGAAGGGTGCCAAATAACTATTTTCTCATTTCTTGAGGTATATATGCTTCAACCAATATAAGAATTTCATTTGGGGGCCGGGCGCGGTGGCTCAAGCCTGTAATCCCAGCACTTTGGGAGGCCGAGACGGGCGGATTGCGAGGTCAGGAGATCGAGACCATCCTGGCTAATACGGCGAAACCCTGTCTCTACTTAAAAATACAAAAAACTAGCCGGGAGACGAGGCGGGCGCCTGTAGTCCCAGCTACTCGGGAGGCTGAGGCAGGAGAACGGCGTAAACCCGGGAGGCGGAGCTTGCAGTGAGCTGAGATCCGGCCACTGCACTCCAGCCTGGGTGGCAGAGCAAGACTCCGTCTCAAAAAAAAAAAAAAAAAAAAAAAAAAAAAAAAAAAAAAATTTCATTTGTTGAATCATATTAGGTAAATTAGTGACTTTCAGACTCCTGAATTTCCATAGAGGAAAAAATATGCAGTACTTGTATTACTAGTATTTTCTATTATCTATTTTTAATCATCACCTGCTGACCCCTCAGTAGCAAAAACAAATATGGGAAAGATATCCCAAAATAAAGGGCAATTTTTATATTTTTAAAAACTCTTACACTATTCTTATCATTTCAACTCTTTCGTAGATTAGGGCCTACTTACAAATTAGGATTTGGAAATAAACGTCTAAATCACAGATAACACTCATTTAAAGCAATTCGGCTCCATCTTTTTGCTTAGAAGATCCTTAACACACCAGCCTCCCAAGTAACTACAACTACAGGTGCAAGCACCATGCCTGGCAAATTTTTAAAAACATTTGGAAAGATGGAGTCTTGCTACATTGCCCAGGTTGGTCTCAAACTCCTGGTTCCAAGCAATTCTCCCACCTCCGCCTCCCAAAGTGTTGGGGTTACAGGCATGAGCCACTGCTCCTGGCCACTGGATATTTTCATACATGCCAACACAGTAGACTCTTTGTGGGTTCCCACGGTATGGGGGAAAACTATTAACATAAAACCAATGTTTAATTCTCTCCCACTGGTACTTCTGTAACTCCTTCAGATATATTCCAAAACTGCTCTATCCTGAATTTAATTTTATAATACTACAAACCATGTAAATCAAAATTCCAAAATATCACCTTTCCTTCACACAAAACTTCACTGTTACTAGGTACCAGGTGGATTATCATTATATAATTTTTTGAAACACAGTCTTACTCTGTTGCCCAGGCTGGAGTGCAGTGGCGCCATTTCAGCCCACTGCAAACTCTGCCTCTCAGGTTCAAGCACTTCTTCTGCCTCAGCCTCCAAAGTAGCTGGAATTACAGGTATGTGCCACCATGGCCAGCTAGTTTTTGTATTTTTAGTACAGACAGGGTTTCACCATGTTGTAGGCTGGTCTCGAACTCCTGACCTCAAAACATCCATTTTGTTCAACTTTGAGTTCACTTTAAGTGCATCACAACAAAATACCAAGGCCAATGCTCAATTTTTAAAAAGATTTCTTTGAGAATTTCTTTCATTTGGGGGAGGGACGATATTGCAACCATTATGCCACTTTTACTGTGACCTAACCTTTCAATTATATTAACCTTGAAGACCCAAAAATTTCACATAACTATATTTAGTAAAAGTTATTGCCAAAATCTGCTATAATTTATAGCCATAAACTATATGGTTATAAAATAATTCAAAAACTAAATTTTGTGTGCCATCCTCACAGACATGAAAGTTTTACTATGAATTGGCCAGGCATGGTGGCTCCCGCCTGTAATTCCAGCACTTCTGGAGGCTGAGACGAGAGGATCACGAGGTTAGGAGATTGAGACCATCCTGGCTAACACGGTGAAACTCTGTCTCTACTAAAAATACAACAAATTAGCTGAGCACGGTGGTGGGCACCTGTAGTCCCAGATACTCAGGAGGCTGAGGCAGGAGAATGGTGTGAACGGGTGGGGGGCGGAGCTTGCAGTGAACCAAGATCACACCACTGCACTCTAGCCTGGGCGATAGAGCTAGACTCCGCCTCAAAAAAAAAAAAAAAAAGAAAGTTTTACTATTATTGTGACTTTAATCTTTACTTATAAACATTTCATTTCTATTTCCCATCTTTACAGTAATATATTCTAGGGTTTTGGAGATGATTCTATTTAAAGATTAATTTTATTGTTTTCAATAGGACTTCTAACGGCCTCATGACCAATTTAAGTGTTCCATAAGTTTAAGCTAGGCAAGACACAATGTCTATGATCCTCAGACAGGTTCACCATTAAAACAAAAACAAATAGACACATCTCTACAGTCCCGCCTGACTCTCGAAGCATGTGAAATAGGTACACTGCAACATGGCACAGTTTAAATCTGCTTATCTGCTGAAGAACCGGGGTACCTGATGGGGCGTGGTGGCTCATGTCTGTAATCCCAGCACTTTGGGAGGCTGAGATGGGAGGACTGCTTGAGCCTCGGAGGTGGAAATGGCAGTGTGCTGTGATCACACCGCTGCACTCCAGCTAGGGTGACAGAACATAACCTGTCTTTAAAAAAAAGAAAAAAAAAGGCCGGGTGCGGTGGCTCAAGCCTGTAATCCCAGCACTTTGGGAGGCCGAGACGGGCGGATCACGAGGTCAGGAGATCGAGACCATCCTGGCTAACACGGTGAAACCTCGTCTCTACTAAAAAACACAAAAAACTAGCCGGGCGAGGTGGTGGCGCCTGTAGTTCCAGCTACTCGGAGGCTGAGGCAGGAGAATGGTGTGAACCCGGGAGGCAGAGCTTGCAGTGAGCTGAGATCCGGCCACTGCACTCCAGCCTGGGCGACAGAGCGAGACTCCGTCTCAAAAAAAAGAAAGAAAAAAAAGAAAAAGAACCAGGGGTCGTAATTCTGCCCTGGTTTCTTCACAGTATTAAAAAAAGGAGATAGGCTAGGCCCAATGGCTTATGCCTGTAATCCCAGCACTTTGGGAGGCCAAAGCAGAATCATTTGAGCCTAGCCTGGGCAACATAGTGAGACCTTGTCTCTGGAAAAAAAAAAAAAAGAAAGAAAAAGAAAACAATTAGCCAGGTATGGTGTCACCTGTGGTGACACCTGTGGTTCCAGCTACTTGGGTGGCTAAGGTGGAAGGGTCATTTGAGTCCAGGAGGTTGAGGCTGCAGTGAGTGGTGATCATGCCACTGAACTTCAGCCTGGGTGAAAGAGCGAGACACAAATAAAAAAGGAGGTAATAAATTTCTTTTTTTCTTTTTTTTTTTTTTTGAGAAGGAGTCTCGCTCTGTCGCCCAGGCTGGAGTGCAGTGGCCGGTTCTCAGCTCACTGCAAGCTCCGCCTCCCGGGTTCACGCCATTCTCCTGCCTCAGCCTCCAAGTAGCTGGGACTACAGGCGCCACCACCTCGCCCGGCTAGTTTTTTTTGTATTTTTTAGTAGAGACGGGGTTTCACCGTGTTAGCCAGGATGGTCTCGATCTCCTGACCTCGCAATCCGCCCGTCTCGGCCTCCCAAAGTGCTGGGATTACAGGAGCCACCGCGCCCGGCCTGGTAATAAATTTCTTATAGTGGGGCTGTAAAGATTAAACTGTATACATTTGCTAAACTGAAAGAAAAAGGTGTTGGCCTACATAAAAGCTAAAGCAACTCCATCTTGGGTGTTAAATCGCCAGGCTGACTTCCGATTAACTCCAATTCCAGGAATGCCCCTAAGATTTCTATTTTATCTACCGCTCCCTGTGTTAAGAACATGTACTTACTGAAAATCCTGCCCTTAGGTCAAAACAAGTTTGATGATTGCGTACTTAACATAAATCTTGCCCATAAGTAATTATCCTACACATGCCTTCTGAAGCACAGGTACCCTTGCCCTATGGTATATAAGCCCTGGGGGTCTGGGGAGATGTCATCTTGTCTTGCCACCAGCAGCTGCCCGAGACAGACCTGACTTCTGTTCGTAGGTTCCTATTACATGTCTCCAAGAAACTGGATTTGTCAACCTCTTTCTTTGGCCTCTCAGACTTTGGGGGTAGGTTTCCATAGACCTACCATAGATCTGTCCACTGCAGATTTTTATTTTACATGTTTTTAGGCACTGTGTAGAACAAATAATACATGCCTGTCTGTGGGCTAACCAGGAGCTACCTAATCAAGTCCAATCACCCCACTAGAGACCACGTGACTTTCCCTGACGGCATCCAGCTATATCTACAGAATCCAAACTAGAATCCATTTCCCCAATCCAGTTCTGAGTGTTCCTTCCACTTCAACTCTCCTGCTTTACCATTTAATGGTACATCAAAATTATTTGTTACTCTATGCAATAAACTAGCTACGTGGACTGCTTTTTTTAACTCTCCCCAGAGTCTGATTTTAACTAAAAATATTAACAAGGGATTCGAAAAAACGGGAAGAACATATTTGGGTGCTTCAAATAAAGTCATCAATAATGGTAGTAAGAATAAACCCAGAGAGGCCAGCTGTGGTGGCTCAGGCCTGTAATCCCAGCACTTTGGGAGCCGGAGGCGGGTGGATCACCTGAAGTCAGGAGTTCAAGACCAGACTGGCCAACATGGTGAAACCCGGTCTCTACAAAAATAGAAAAATTGGCCAGGCATGATGGCGAGTGCCTGTAATCCCAGCTACTTGGGAGGCTGAAGTGGGAGAATCACTTGAACCCAGGAGGGAGAGGCTGCAGCGAGCTGAGATTGCACCACTATAGACAGACCATCTCAAAAAAAGAATAAACCCAGAGAATTCTTATCTTACTTTTGGATATAATCATGACAACTGCTCAAGTTTTGGAATACTAGCATTTTTCATTTAATAGTAATCCCTAAAAGACACAAATGCTTATTACAGATTAATACCCATGCAAACTCTCTAAATACCTACATAATCGTGACTTATCCTCTTAACAGATTTAAGGCAACACTAGTGACAAGAAGTGTTCAATCTCATCAACAGCTTTATTGTTATTTTTTTGAGACACAGCCTCATTCTCTTGCCCAGGCTGGAGTGCAGTGGCGCGATCTTGGCTCAATGCAACCTCCGCCTCCCAGGTTCAAGCAATTCTCCTGCCTCAGCCTCCCGAGGAGCTGGGATTACAGGAGCATACCACAACGTCTGGTTAATTTTTGTATTTTTAGTAGATGGGGTTAAGCCATGTTGGCCAGGCTGGTCTCGAACTCCTGACCTCAAGTGATCCGCCCACCTCAGCCTCCCAAAGTGCTGGGATTACAGGCATGAGCCACAGCACCAAGCCCATTAAGGACATCTTAATGATTTTTGTCTTTCTGTATCTACTTAGATCCAACACTAAGCAATACAATTCTCCCTTGAGCTAATCAAATATTTTCAATGCCCTCTGCACAATTTTTAAGTCTTTTTTTTTTTTTCGGAGACAGAGTCTTACTGTCGCCCAGGTTGGAGTGCAGTGGTTCGATCTCGGCTCACCACCTCTACCTCCCAGGCTCAAGCAATTCTCGTGCCTCAGTCTCTCAAGCTGGGATTATGGGCAACTGCCACCATGCCTGGCTAATTTTTGTATTTTTAGTAGATATAGGATTTTGCCATGGTTGACCTCGAACTCCTGGCCTGTCTGCACTATTTTTGTTAAACTGCTTATCATAAAGATAATAGACTGGAAGTGGTGGCTCACACCTGTAATCTCAGCACTTTGGGAGGCTGAGGCAGGTGGACGGCTTAAGCTCAGGAGTTCGAAACCAGCCCAGGCAACGTGGCAAGACTCCATCTCCACCAATATAAAAAAATGAGCTGGGGGTGGTGCGGGCCTCTAGTCCCAACTACTCGGGAGGCTGGGTTGGCAGGACTGCTCGAGCCCAGGAGGTTGAGGTTGCAGTGAGCCGAGATTGTGCCACTGTGCTCCAGCCTGGGTGACACAGCCAGACACTGTCTCCCCGCACCCCCCCCAAAAAAATATATAAAATGTATTTATATTCAGTATCTATGCTGATTATCTAAATACTGGCAACACAACTCATGTTGGAAACAGTAAAACTGACAGGGACTTAAATTTTAAAAATCTAAATAGCCAATCCTAATTACTATATACAGTAAGTCCTTGAATAATGTGATGAGGAAAAAAAAAATGATTCCTAGTTGGGGCTAACTGTGTAGGAGTCTGCAAGTTCTCCCCATGTCTGTATGGGTTTTCTCCCAGTACTCTGGTTTCCTTCCACATCCCAAAGCTATGCACAGTAGGTGAAATGGCATGGCTAAGTCCCAGTCTAGGTGAATGTGAGTGTGTGAGTATGCCCTGTGACGGGAGGGCATCTTGTCCAGGGTTAGTTCCTGCCTTGCATCCTGGGCAGCCGGGATCAGCTCTGGCCACCCACCACCCTGAACTGGAATAAGGAGGCTGGAAAGGAACGAATACAAATTATTGTAAAATAAAAGCTTGTAAAGCATATGATAATCACACAAATGCATGACAATAAACAGCGTAGTCCAAAAGTGGTCGGTGAGTTTACCAAATTTATTATTGTGTTGGAACTGAATGGCGGTAGGAGGTGCTTCTGACAATGTTCAAGTTGTAAACATTTATTCTTTGACTTAACCCACCACCACAACTGCCATCACTCACTGATTCACCAAAAACTAGGTAATTATCTCGCTTTTATTCATCTTTCTTAAATGTATGTATAACTCAAATTTATCTCAATGTTTGATGTCAGAAATGTTTTGGGTCTTTTTAGTTATGTTTTTGTAACCAGAAATGTGCCATAGAAACCTAACTCTTCTTTATATTAACTAATCTATGGTAAAACTTTTGTTATATGTCATTTCAACTGAAGTCACAGTTTCCAAGAAGCCATTAACAACGTTAAATGAAGACTTACTGTATTCTGAAACAGGACATATTACTGGAATACTTCAAATGTCACATATACACAAATACTGATTAATTTAAAATCCAGGAATACCTGGAAATTTTATTGGCTAAAAAAAAGGAACATGAGCCAGGTGCAGTGGCTCATGCCTGCAATCCTAGCACTCTGGGAGGCTGAGGCAGGCAGATCACTTGAAGCCAGGAGTTCGAGACCAGCCTGGCCAAAATGGCAAAACGCCATCTCTACTAAAAATACAAAAATTAGCCAAGCAGCCAGGCGCAGTGGCTCAAGCTTCTAATCCCAGCACTTTGGGAGGCCGAGACGTGCAGATCACGAGGTCAGGAGATCGAGACCATCCTGGCTAACACGGTGAAAACCTCTCTCTACTAAAAAAATACAAAAAAACTAGCCGGGCAAGGTGGCGGGCGCCTGTAGTCCCAGCTACTCGGGAGGCTGAGGCAGGAGAATGGCGTAAACCCAGGAGGCAGAACTTGCAGTGAGCCGAGATCCGGCCACTGCACTCCAGCCTAGGCGACAGAGCGAGACTCCGTCTCAAAAAAAAAAAAAAAAAAAAAAAAAAAATTAGCCAAGCATGGTGGCACATGCCTGTAATTCCAACTACTCAGGAGACTGAGGCACAAGAATCGCTTGAACCTGGGAGGTGGAGGATTGCAGTGAGCTGGTATCACGCCACTGCACTCCAGCCTGGACAACAGAACAAGGCCGTTTCAAAAAAACAACCCTTCACGCTGTAGTCTTTTGTTACTTCTGCCTTAATGTTAACAGTTTAATTCCATAAGTAAATATTTTCTTTCTAGCTAAGAGTTCAATTCATTGTATTAAAGATAAACCCCCAAAGAGATAATTTTTAATAAAAGAATTTATAACAAAAATGATGTCCCTGATAACATATAGTTTTATGTTTCAGCTATATCATGACCACATATTCATTTCCATGCCTTTAATTTTATTACATATACCTTTGCAGGCATGATTCACTATTTATTGCCTACACAAACTTCTAGTAAAATTTCAATCAATCTTCTACAGCAGCCAGTTAGTCATCATCTCTCTTCTGCTTAGAAGCCTTCAGTTATTTCCCAATGTAATAAACTCTAAACAAGGCTTATAAAAACTACTTAAAATCAAGTTCTTGCCTACCTATCTACACTCCCCCACCCAACAAAAACAAACACACTACAATACTATTTATAATTTGCCAAATTCACTGATTTTTCTCCAGTTCTTCCTTCAGGCTGGTAAGGTGTCTTCTCTCTCCTCTCCCTCAGGCTAATTCCTACCAAACTTTTACGTAACTGTATTTAAAGACCACTTTGTCTGAGAGGACTTTCCTGAGTATCCATCCCAGTCTGGGTTATGCACTCCTTTCCTGTGTGCACTGTACAGTTGACCTTTGAACTCAGGGGGCTAGGGTCACTGCTATGGTTTGGATATGGTTTGTTTGGTCCCAAAAAAACATTCTTGTGGCAGTGAATTCCCATTCTTAGTTGACTGGAAAATTGGTTGTTGAACAGAGTCTGGCACTCCTAGCCATAACGCACATGTTGGCTCCCCTTCTGCCATCAGTGGAAGCAGTCTGGGGCCCTCACCAGATAGGTACCAGCCATCATGTTTCTTGTACAGCCTGTGGAACTGAACTAAATAAACCTCTTTTCTTTATAAATTATCCAGCCTCAGGTATTCCTTTATAACAACTGAGAGAGTTACTGACCCTAACTCCCCCAAAACTTAATAGCCTACAACTGGACTGGAAGCGTTATGATAACATTAACAGTTGGTTAACACATATGTTGTAAATTATATACTATATACTGTATTCTTTTTTTTTTTTTTGAGACAAAGTCTCGCTCTGTCAACCAGGCTAGAGCGCAGTGGCGTGATCTCAGCTCACTGCAACCTCCGCCTCCCGGGTTCAAGCAATTCTCCTGCCTCAGCCTCCAGAGTAGTTGGGATTACAGGCACCAGCCACAACTCCTGGTTAATTTTTGTATTTTTAGTAGAGACAGGGTTTCACCATGTTGGCCAGGCTGGTCTCCAACTCCTGACCTCAAGTGATCTGCCCACCTCAGCCTCCTAAAGTGCTGGGATTACAGACGTGAGCCACCATGCCTGGGTATATACTGTATTCCTACAATAAAGTAAGCTAGAGATGTGCATTGTAGAATGTTTAGGGAAAAAAATAACTACAAGTAAGCTAGAGAAAAAAATGTGAAAACACATTTACAGTGCTACATTTATCAATACCCTAAGTTTAGGTCATCTGTACACAAAAGATGAATTGCCTAAAATGCCAGCAACCCCAGGTGCAGATCTCAGTCTACTGTACATATAAAGCAATTTAACTTATTGTATTGTCATGACTTTTCTGCTTCTTGGGAGCACTTCCAATGTCACTAGCTGCACTCGTATGGGTCTCAGGGCATTATTCAAAAGTTTATGGTATGGTACATAGGCCAGGGGCTGTGCCTCACACCTCTAATTCCAGCACGTCGGTGGATCACTTAAGGCCTGGAGTTCGAGCCCAGCCTGGCCAACATGACAAAACCTGATCTCTAAAAATACAAAACTTAGCCAGACATGGTGGTATACGCCTGTAATCCCAGCTACTTGGGAGGCTGAGGCATGAGAACTGCTTGAACCTGGGAAGCAAAGGTTGCAGTGAGCTGAGATGGCACCACTGCACCCCAGCCTGGGTGACAAAAGCAAGACTGTCTCAAAAACAACAACAAAGAACAAAACAACAAAAGTTTATATAGTATTGCAATAAACATAATGAAAATATACAAGAACCAAGGGATCATTTTTTTACTGTGATATGCAATTTACTATAGACACCAATTGCTCATGCAGAGATTATTAAGAGTCACAGGTCACAGAGCATTTTAAGTGGATCCTGGCAACACTTGAGCTCACTGTAACAGCAACAGGTGGCTACGAAATTATTACAGTATTACAGTATGTACTATAGTTAATTTTGTACAGTTATTACTTAATCTTTACTTTCTCTCGACGGCTAGTGGCACCATGTACTGTGTGCATAAGTTTTCATAAAGTTTAACTTTTTATGATTAGTATGTATTTTGTGGTATGAAAATAATAAACTAGTATATACATCTATTTTATGTATTTGTGATGCACTTATCCTTTCTTAAATTTAAAAAAATATTTCTAGGCTATGTGATTTGTCTTCAAGTTTTTTCAAATTGTTGCAAATCTCCAAAAAATTTTCCAATATATTTATTGAAAAAAATCCACGTATAAAGTGAATACACTCAACTCAAACCCGTGTTGTTCAAGGGTCAATTTTACTTTTCCCAGTGGTGGCATTTATCATATTGTTATGGAAATGCATTTACATGCAATTGGAATAATCCCTACTGGGAAAAAAAAAGTGCATTTACTCCTTCCTGTCACCAATACCTGATGGCTCTTTAGGACCAAGTGCTGTACCTGTACTATCCTGCTGTTATCTACCTAAGGGCAAAACATTTATTTTTTTGAAATGGAGTCTTGCTCCTGTCGCGCAGGCTGGAGTGCAGTGGCACAATCTCGGCTCACTGCAACCTCCACCTCCCAGGTTCAAGCTATTCTCCTTCCTCAGCCTCCCAAGTAGCTGGGATTACAGGCGTGCGCCACCATGCCTGGCTAATTTTTGTATTTTCAGTAGAGACGGGGTTTCACCATGTTGGCCAGGCTGGTCTCAAACTCCTGACCTCAGGTGATACACCCGCCTCAGCTTCACAAAGCGCTAGGATTACAGACGTGAGCCACTGCGCCCAGCAGAGCAATACTTTTTCATTGGATAAATGAATACAACAATGTTCCTAACCTACTAGTAAGAAATGAAGAGAAGGACTGGGCACGGTGGCTCACGCCTGTAATCCCAGCACTTTGGGAGGCCTAGGGAGGATCACTTGTTGTCAGGGGTTCAAGACCAGCCTGGCAAACATGGTGAAACCCCATCTCTACAATACAAAAATTAGCCAGGCACGGTGGCATGCACCTGTAATTCCACCTACTCTGGAGGCCAAGGCAGGAGAACCGCTTGAACCCGGGAGGTGGAGGTTGCAGGGAGATGAGATCACACCACTGCACTCCAGCCTGGGCAACAGAGCAAGACTCCATGGGGGGGGGGGGCGGGAAGAAGAGAAAATATTTCATAAAACGAAGAACTAGGAAAAAGTCAAAGTTACAAACTTAAGCTACCTTCTCCTTTTGTGAGGAAATCAAGTCTAATAACATATATAATGACAGACACACAAGCACACATTTTCCTAAAGCAACCAAAGATTTAGTAAATACCTTACTATTATTTTCAGTGTGATTATGGTATTGTGGTTATTTTATTCTATTTCTTTTTTGAGACAGAGTGTCACTCTGTTGCCCAGGCTGGACTGTGGTAGTACCATCTCAGCTCACTGCAACCTCTGCCTCCTGGGTTGAAAGGATCCTCCCCCCTCAACCTCCAGAGTAGCTGGGATTACAAGCATGCACCACTTCGCCCAGCTAATTTTTTTTTTTATTTTTTAGTAGAGACAGGGTTTCACCATGTTGCCCAGGCTAGTCTCGAACTCCTGGCCTCAAGTGATCCGCCTGCCTTGGCCTCCCAATGTTGAGATTACAGGTGTGAGCCACCATGCCCGTTCGGCTGTGTTTTTTTTTAAAGTCCTTATATTTTACAGATAAACAATGATGGATTTAAGGTTGAAATACAGAATTGCTTCAAAATAATGGAAGGGATACAGAGGAAATAATATTGACCATGTGCTAATATTATTGAATTGGGTATGGGTACGTGGGGAGTTCATTATATTATACTATTCACTCTAATTCTGTATGTTTTGGGAAGAAAAGCAAACAGCAATTACACACACATATAACACATGGACTGCTGGCAATTCTGAGAAGCCAACACTTACTATGTTACTATGCAGTAAGGTAGGAAATGCCAGGCGGGCACGGTGGCTCACGCCTGTAACCTCAGCACTTTGGGAGACTGAGGCAGGCAGATCACTTGAGGTCAGCAGTTTGAGACCAGTCTGGCCAACGTGGTGAAACCCTGTCTGCTAAAAATACAAAAATTAGCCATGTGTGGTGGCACACGCCTGCAATCCCAGTTACTCGGCACGCTGAGGCCAGGAGATGGAGGTTGTAGCGAGCCAAGATCGTGCCACTACACTTCAGCCTGGGTGACAGAGAGAGCCTCTGTCTCAAAAAAAAAAAGGGGGGGGGGCGGGGTAGAAAATACTTACTTTTCTATCTTACTCCATTGTAACATAGTAAAGTTACTATGAACATTTTGGTGACTCTGAATGAAAACTAGTAAAATACATATTAATAGATGCCATCATGCATTACAATTACTATTTTTTTGCTTTCAATTTTCACTCCCAAATTCTGAACATTTTTAAAGCAAAAAGTATACAAGTAAAAAATGTGGACAGAAGCCTTAGCTGTTTTTCCTCTTCTAAACAACTTTTCAGTGTCAATGACAGTATCTGTAACATTCCAAAGATTTCAGAAAAGAATACTGAGTTCAATTTCCTTCATAAATTATTAAACCTTCATGTTAAACCTTCATGGAAGGGAGGGTAGGCTTCAGTTTGATAAATGGAAGAAAACTCATTTCAGAGATTAGAATCAGTGTTAACAAAATTAAGTAATTTCATTTTCAGGTCCAGATCTAGAACATAAAAACCTCAATTTGAACTACAAAATTTCTGTCTTGCTACATAAAAAATAACAAAAGCTCCAGATCAGACTTTACAATTTACTTACAATCTTCTGATAATATGGCTACTAGTGCCTTCTCTGGCAAACACTGAAATTAAACCCTCACTGAAAGGTACTCACCCTAGGCAGTTAGTTACAATCACATGCTTTCCTCATCACTGTAGTTGTTTAGGATTAACCAAGCAACTGCTTAGTGCAAAAAACCAAAACAATAATCTCAAACAATTGCAAAATACAAACACACACGGTGGGAGGGTGTACCAATGAATCCATGAAACAGTATCAAAGTCGATTTGACTTTAGTTGAAGAGTTTCTCAGATCCAGAGGTAGCAATCTACAAAGTTGGAAATGCCTGTAAAAGCACTAGCCCTAGTAAAACACCTTGGTGAAGGTTACATACACACCATTACAAATAAATGGTCGATGATTTTGCATCACAGATGCATCCTTCACTTGAAACTGAGCTTCGCAAGTGCTGCTTGTTCACGTATCACTCATCATGAAAAGAAGAAAAAAGTACAGTAGTAGAATCTACCACCAAATTAATACCAATTAAGATTTAATTGTGCAGATACGCACAATTAAAAGCCCAGGACTAATCAGGATGGGTCAGAAAACAGTAGGTCACAAACTTTAGAATGCCTAAGAGGAGCCATTTTAAAAAATGCAGATACTGGGACCCTTCCCCAAGACTGTTGAATCAGACTCCCTGGGAAGGGGAGTTCAAGGGATTGAAGTACAGAAATCTGCATTCAAAACAAATTCCACAGGTCAAATACAGCTATCTAGGGACTACTTTTAACACTAAGGTAAAGTCACCATTTTGACTGTTAAATACCTACAGATGCCTCGGCAACTGTCATTTTAATAAATGGTTGCTTCCTTTCCTTATTTTGGTATTGATCTCTATTCCAAAGAAAAAACAAGGACCCAATCCAGCTGAAATGGCTTCTTCCATTTAATGCAAGTATGGCCAAGAAAAATTTCCAGATGTAATAGGAATGCAAAAATATGTTAAAATATCAGACTATAGTGATAGTGAATCCTTTTCAGCATATAATGGGTTTGCCCATCCCTGCAGGTTTAGCACTAACAGCCAACAGTACAAGAATATGCAGATGACCCGGAAACGATATCAACAGCTTCCCCAGCTTTATTACACAATAATTCCACTTATTTAGATGAGACCATGTGCTTTGTTTTTGGTCAACACTACCAACATTTTCCCTGCAGATACGAATCTGAAATGCCAGTAACTGATTTGAAATCCTTCAATCTAGAATGAAGTGCAATTTGTCATTAAGGCATTAAATAATTTAGTAACAAACACTGAAAGTTAAAATTAGTGAAAAGTACTAAAACTGAAAGCAAAGCAGATTATGGCTGAGATGACATAAAACCTAAATTGCTATTCTGAGGGCCTCATCATTGCAGAGTCATAAACCCATCACATACAATGCAATCTGGCAACAAATTACCTCGGGAAAGAAAACAGTTTCTCTAAAATGTGTGTTCAAAGCCAAGGGCTCAGAGATACAAGGCTGCTCCAACTGCTAAGCAGTGCAATGGAAAACATTTTTCTCTTGAATTCAAAATACACAAATATCCTATTGCATATCAGCTGAATCGCCGTAATGTTTTGGTTTTTTTTTACCTTCCTTAGGATTTTGAGCGTTATTCCTAACACCTTTGCAAAGTTTAGACTGAAAGGTTAGAGTTAGGTAGTTAAAAAAAAATTTTTTTTAAGTTACTTCGCTGTAACAAAGAAGCCTACAAAAGATGGTCAAGATAAGCAGTTCCTTAGTCTCCTACTGTGACAAATGGTGGGTGGGTGTTGGGGGGGGGGGAAGCCTACATGTTAAAAACAAAAACAAAAAACCCACCTCTTAAAAACAATAAATTCTACTCTAAGAATGTTTCATACTACTTTGGAATCAGGTAGCACCCCAACACAACTTGAGCCAAACTTACTCTTTCTTAAGGTACTAAAAGAAGTCATCTAGCACCAACTTGCTTTCTTACACTGCAAAAAAGAAATTTTTTTACCTTCACCAAAGCCTACGTTTAAAAAGAGTAAGGAAACAGTTTTCTAAAGAAGCATGCATTACCTGAACGATTCCTTCATACTTTGATTAGCAATTGTTTTAAAATTAGCATGTTAGATTATAACCGCAAAGTAAAATTAAATTCTGTATCTATTCTCCAGGTAAGACCTAAAGTAAACATTACACTGCATGATCAAAATACTTAAAATGTTACAGTATGCGCAGAGAAACAGTTTCACAGGATTGTGGAAAGCTAACTACAAAGATTAGTTTCCTCAGTTGCCAAGACTTTGGGTGAGCCTTTTTAAGTCTCACCAGTGAAACTGGGATTATAATATTTACCTTTACTCACAGGGCTAAGGGCATCAAATGAGTTTGATGTTTTAGCAAAAACCTTGACAGCTGCCTCTATAAGGGACTTACTAGAATACTCTTAACGAACAATATTTGTAAATCATCACGGTAACCCCTAACAAGTAAACTACTGCTTTTACATTTCTATCTCCCCGTATAAGCATCTTGCTGTAATTATTGAAATAAAATACCGCCACGATTTTTACCATGAATCCTAGTCAGAAATTTCAGTCTAAATACGACGTTCAACCCAAACTACAGACGAATGTGCCCTTCTCCCTATTTCACAATGAGGTGAAACCTCGCAGCCGCTAGATTTAATAAGATGCTGCTATCCTTCTTTCCCGCGTTTCCCCGCCTCATCAAGGTGCTTTTCAATTCTGCCAAGGGTTCTCCTGGACTCCCTTGATACTAGAACAACAAAACCAAATCACCCCCACCCCCGGGTCCGGACACCATCCTCCCTCCTGGGCCATCCTCCCTCCTGGCTCCCTGGGTACCGGATCAGACGCTCGACCCCGGTGCGGCCCTGGACCCACATTGCGCCGCGGCCCGGCGGGCCACAGCCCGCGCCCGCTCCCCTCCCCCACGGAGCCCGGCCTCAGGCCCAAGGCCCGCGGGACTTACGCTCTCGTGGTCCCACCGCACGTTGCTGCGCTTCTCGTCCGGGGCTAGGTTTCGGTCCCGGCCCATTAACTCATCCAACAACTGCGCGGCCGAAATCATGGTGCTTCCTTCGGGCGGCTGTTCCCACCAGCCCAGGCACCCGCCAACGAAAACACGGGCGACACCGTCGCCAATCTCCTCGGCCCGCTCTCAGGCCGAAAACCCTCCTATACACAGGAGCCGACAAGACAAAATGGCCGCCGCGCGGACGCCTTCCCAGCATGCCGTGCGCCTGCGGGACACGCCCAGGCCTGGGCGGAGAAGGCGGGCTCGGCTTCCGCCGTCCGGGGGTGGGGCCCGCGGAGGCCGGGTCCGGACTCCGCCCCTGCCTAGAGGCTGTGGGGCCAGGTAACCTCTGCCCGCGCACTTCCCCGAGTGCCCAGTTTTCCCGAGCTTCTTAACAGTGAGAAATTGGAACCTGGGTCTTGAAGCCTGGACACCGCTTCAAAATGGAGAAGACAGTGTCTCCTTTAGTCCACGTGGTGCACATGGTGCCTCATGCAGCGTGGGAAACTGAAGATTCCGGCTTCCGACTCCGTTTTCCTAGGCGCTGAGCTCGCGCCTCTTGCACCTGGCTTTGTCCTCCCACCCTGAGTCTCCTGATTAACAGGATGGGAAATCGAGGCAAGAAGAGACAAGGCGGCTTCTAAAATATGGGGATTCAGTCCTACATCAAATTCCTCCCGGTGCGGAATTTTTAAAAAAGATATTGATCCGGTAGGCCAGGTGCGGTGGCTCACGCCTGTAATCCCAGCACTTTGGAAGGCCGAAGCGGGCGGATCACCTGAGGTCGGGAGTTCAAGATCAGCCTGACCAACATGGAGAAACCCCGTCTCTACTAAAAATACAAAATTAGCTTGGTGTGGTGGCGCATCCCTGTAATCCCAACTACTCAGGAGGCTGAGGCAGGAGAATCACTTGAACCCGGGAGGCGGAGGTTGCAGTGAGCCAAGATCGCACCATCGCACTTCAGCCTGGGCAACAAGAGCAAAACTCCATCTCAAAAAAAATATATATATATATACACACACACATACATATATAGATAGATCCATTTGTTCAACAAACGGTATGTGCCAGGCACTGTGCTTGAAGCTAAACTTAGAACCTTTCAGACAGTCCATGCTCCCGCAGACTTGTGCATTGGCGAGGGAGATAATCGCTAAAGAAAGTCACAAATATATCAACATAAATTGGGATAATGCTCTAGCACAGTTAAGGGTATGGTCTCTAAAGCCAGATTGCCTGGGTTCGTAATCCCAGCTCTGCTGCTCTGTGCCTGTTTCCTTTTCTTTAAAATGGAGTTTACAATAGTCCTCCCCGGGCCCCCAGCCACGATACTATTGTGAAGATTAAATGAGTTGATACAATGTAAGGCACTACACATTGATAACAACAAGTCCAACACTTTTTTTTTTTTGGACTGGGTCTGGCTGTGTCCCCCACGCTGGAGTGCAGTCTCGACCTCCTGGGCTCAGGTGACCCTCTTGCCTCAACCTCCCCAGTAGCTGGAACTACAGTTTCTCCTGCCTCAGCCTCCTGAGTAGCTGGGATTACAGGCACCCACCACCACGCCCAGCTAATTTTTGTACTTTTAGTAGAGACGGAGTTTCACCATGTTGGCCAGGCTGATCTCGAACTCCTGACCTCAGGTGATCTACCTGCTTCGGCCTCCCAAAGTGCTGGGATTACAGGGGTGAGCCACCAGGTGGGGTCGGAGCCTTTTTTAAGATAAGAAATTAGAGGCTAGACATGGTGACTCACGCCATAACCGCAGTACTTTAGGGAGGCAGAGGCAGGGAGATAGCTTGAGCCCAGGAGTTTGAGACATGCCTGGGCAACATAACAAGACTCCATTCTCCACAAAAAGGAAAAAAAAAAAAAAAAAAAGACCAAAAAAAAAAAAAACCAAACATAGGAATATAGAGTATGTTTAACGTTGGGGATATTCCAGTAGAGAGGTAGAAAATAAAAGGAGATAGTTAATGACTTAAAATCTTAAAAAGGTAACGGGTTAGGCTCCAGGGCATATTGGAAACCTCTGGCCTTTGATAGGAGAAAGTATCTTCTCCACTGAAACAAGAAAGAAGAAAATCAATTTACAGATTTAGCAGTGAGATGAGGCAGTTCTCAGCTGTTGGTTTCAGTTTTCCCAATGAAGCATTTATTGAGGGCTCTCCACTGTTACTACCACCAAAAAAAAAAAAAAAAAAAAAAAAGGCCAGGCTTACTGGCTCACACCTGTAATCCCAGCATTTTGGGAGGCAGAGGCAGGCGGATCACAAGATCAGGAGATCAAGGCCATCCTGGCTAACACGGTGAAACCCCGTCTCTACTAAAAATACAACAAATTAGCCGGGCAACAAATTAGCCAGGCCTATAGTCCCAGCTACTCCAGAGGCTGAGGCAGGAGAATGGTATGAACCTGGGAGGCGAAGCTTGCAGTGAGCCAAGACTGCACCACTGCACTCCAGCCTGGGTGACAGAGCGAGACTCCATCCAAAAAAAAAAAAGTGAACCACAAACAAACAGGACTGCACACATCATGACCCACAAACACACAACCGGATTGCAAAATTACAGCTCCTGCCCATCACAAGTTCTTAATCTAATTATCTCATTCTTTCCACAAACTATAATGGTGCATGTGTTCTGTTCTGAACCTGGGTTACTGGCTGGGAATACAAAGACGGATGTATAAAACTGAGTTCTCCGGGAGCTCCCGACCTATGGGAGACAAAAACATCACAACTACAATTTGGTCTTGAAATGAAACTACTTGGGCCAGCCGTGGTGGCTCACACCTGTAATCTCAGCTCTTCGGGAGGCCGAGGCAGGCGGATTGCTTGAGCCCAGGAGTTTGAGACCAGCCTGGGCAACATAATGAAATCCTGCCTCTGCAAAAAATACAAAAAATTAGCTGGGTGTGGTGGTGCATGCCTGTAGTCCCAGCTACTCACGAGGCTGAGGTGAGAGGATCACTTGAGCACAGTAAGTCAAGGCTGCAGTGAGGCGTGGTTGCACCACTGCACTCCAGCCTGGGCAATAGAGTGACACCCTGTCTCAAAAAGAAAGTATTAAATGCCTTTGAATCACAGAGGTGAGAGCTCCTGGCCCTGTCATACACCAGGTAAGTCTTACTCTACAACTCTCTTTTTCCTAGAGTCTGAGGACAATCCACATTTCAGTGTGCGTTATCACTACAGATAATGAATTCCTTCATTCATCCTCCATTAATGCAGTGAGCCCTAGTGTGATCTGTAGCAGATTATCTGCTGTGTCTCGGGATCCAGAGGTAAAAGTAGTCTTTATTAACAAATCACAAAGCCCATTTCACAGATAATTTTGATGGACTACAGGAGTTGGCTATTTCCTAATGATGGAATGGGAAATGACTTAATCTTACCAACCAGTGATGTCCAGACCCCATTCCATACCTGTTACCAATAGAAAATGTTATGGGCTTCGGGCACGGTGGCTCACGCCTATAATCTACCACTTTGGGAGGCCGAGGCAGGTGGATCAGGAGTTCGAGACCAGCCTGGTCAACATAGTGAAACCCTTCTCTACTCAATATACAAAAAATTAGCCAGATGTGATGGCAGGTGCCTATGCTCCCAGCTACTTGGGGGGCTGAGGCAGGAGAATTGCTTGAACCCGGGAGGCAGAGGTTGCAGTGAGCTGAGACCACACTATTGCACTCCAGCCTGGGTGACAGAGTGAGACTCCATCTCAAAAAAAAAGAAAAAGAAAATGTTATGGGCTAAATTGTGTTCCTGTCACCTCCAAATTCATATGTTGAGGCCTAATTCCTGAAACCTCCGAATGTGTCTGTATTGGGAG
The DNA here is from genome assembly GCF_007565055.1 of Rhinopithecus roxellana. Lineage (NCBI taxonomy): Eukaryota > Metazoa > Chordata > Mammalia > Primates > Cercopithecidae > Rhinopithecus > Rhinopithecus roxellana. Next base: position 7,683,289 of record NC_044567.1, on the reverse strand, counting down.
ATCATGCATTTGAAGATGACAATTAAGTTAAAACAAGGCTGTTAGGTTGGGCCATAATCCTATCAGACTGGTGTCCTTATACGAGGAAATCTGGACACACACAGAGGCACCAGGGATACACTTGCACAGAGAAAAAGCTATGTGAGCACATGGTAAGAAGGTGGTCATTTACAAGCCAAAGACAGAGGCTTCCAAAGAAACCAAACCTGCCAACACCCAGATTGTAAACTCATAGCCTCCAGAAAATAAAAATCTCTTTTGTTTAAGCATCTAGTCTGTGGTATTTTTGTTATGATAGCCCTATAAGCTAATATAGAAAGGAAGCTGCAGTTACTACAGGTCTTCTGACTGCTTCCCAGCCTCCCAGCCTCCAGTGTGGGCCCCTTGACCCCATCCTCCATCTATCTTGCTGCCTCAGTCACCTTTCTTTTTTTTTGAGATGGAGTTTCGCTCTGTTGCCCAGGCAGGAGTACAGTGGCACGATCTCAGCTCACTGCAACGTCTGCCTTCCAGGTCAAAGCAATTCTCCTGCCTCACCCTCCCGAGTAGCTGGGACTACAGGCTCACACCGCCGTGCCCAGCTGTTTTTTGTTTTTTGGGTTTTTTTTTTTTGTATTTTAGTGGAGACGGGGTTTCGCCATGTTGCCCAGGCTGCTCTCGAACTCCTGAGGTCAGGCAATCCACCCACCTCGGCCTCCCAAAGTGCAGGGATTGCAGGCATGAGACACCACGCCCGGCCATCAGTCACCTTTCTAAATGTAAATCTAGTTGTGTCTCACCCCTGCTCAAAAGCCTCCAACAGGCCAGGTGCAGCGGCTCACATCTCAGCAGTTTGGGAGGCCGAGGCTGATAGATTGCTTGAGCTCAAGAGCTTGAGACCAGCCTGGGTGACGTGGTGAAACCCCATCTCTACTGAAAATACAAAAATTAGCTGGGCGTGGTGGCACGCGCCTCTAGTCCCAGCTACTCAGGAGGCTAAGGTGGGAGGATTGCTGGAGTCCCAGGAGGCAGAGGCTGCAGTGAGCCAAGATGGAACCACTGCATCCCAGCCTGGGTGACAGAGTGAGACCCTGTCTCAAAGCAAAACAAAACAAAAATGCCTCCAACCTTGGAGGCGATGACTCCCCATCATCTCCACCCTAAGGTTCAACCACCACAAGGTGGTCCATGCTCTGACCTGCTTCTCCAACTTCATCTGCTACTGCTTCCAGTACTTGGAAGACCCTTGCTTTTTGCATTTCACCACCTACGTTGCTTCAGGCATGGAAAGCTCTTCCACTCCAGCAGCAAGCAACACCTTTCTTTCAGAGACAGGGTCTCACTCCTGCCTCAGCCTCCTGAGCAGCCGGGGTTACAGATATGAGCCCTTACTCATCTTTCAGCTCACAGCCCCAGTTTCAACAGCTCCACAATGCCACCCTGGACCCTGGCCCTCCACCTGCTACACACTGATCACCTTCTTCTTTGTGCCATCATTTTACCTGAAGCATCCTTGCACATTTTTGGGTTTGTCACACAATATTGCAAATATCAATTTCTTCCCTTAGAATGAAAGGTTTTGTTGTTGTTGTTGTTTGTTTGTTTGTTTATATTTGTTTTTTAGGTCAGGTGCCAGACTGGGTGAAAGAACAAGACCCTGTCTCAAAAAAAAAAAAAAGAGGCAGGACCTTTTGGGTGTGATTAGGTCATGAAGGCAGAGACCTCAGGAATGGGATTAGTGCCATTCATAAATGAGGTCCGAGAGAGCTCCCTTGCCCCTTCTGCTATGCCATGTGAGGAAAAAATGAGAAACTGGCAGTCTGCAACCCAAAAGAGGGCCTTCAACAGAACCTGACCCTGCTGGTACCATGATCTCGGAATTTCAGCTTCCAGAATTGCCAGAAAATGTTTTCGGTTGCTTATAAGTCACTCAGGTTGTGGTATTTTGTTATAGCACCCCAAACGGACTAAGAAAGTCTGGTGGCTACCTGTATCACTTCACTGCACCTTTCCTCTTCAATGGCACCAGCAAGGTTGTGATGGTTAAACCCATTTTATACGTTTCAGCCCTTTCTTTCTTGCCCTTTCTGCAGCATTTGACCCTGTGGATCACTCCCTTGTCTCCAAACCCTCCCACTCCTTTGCTTTTCCTCCTGCTAGTCTATTAATAGCTGCTCCTCTTTAGTCTCATTTCAGAATTTCTTCTCTTCTGTCCATCATTAAAATGTTGACTATAGATGCTCCTCAACTTACAAAGGGGTTAGATCCCAATATGTCCATCATAGCCTGAAAATGCATTTAATGCACCTAGCCTACAGATACAGTTTGGCTCTGTGTCTCCACCCAAATCTCATCTCAAATTGTAATCTCTATGTGTCCAGGGAGGAACCTGATAGGAGGTGATTGGATAATGGGGGCAGCTCCCCCATACTGTTCTTGTGATAGTGAGTGAGTTCTCAGGACATCTGATGGTTTAAAAGCATGGCACTTCCCCTTCGCCCTGTCGCTCTCTCTCCTGCCACCTTGTGAATGTGTATGGCACCTTGTGCCATAATTGTACGTTTCCTGAGGCCTCCCCTGCCATGTGGAACTGTAAGCCAATTAAACCTCCTCACTTTATAAATTACCCAGTCTCGGGTAGTTCTTTTTTTTTTTTTTTAAACAAAGTCTTGCTCTGTCACCCAGGTTGGAGTGCAGTGGCACAATCTAGGCTCACTACAACCTCCGCCTCCCAGGTTCAAGTGATTCTTGTGCCTCAGCCTCCCAAGTAGCTGGGATTATGGGCTTGTACCACCACACCTGCCTAATTTTTGTATTTTTTAGTAGAGACAGAGTTTCTCCATGTTGGCCAGGCTGGTCTCGAACTTCTGGCCTCAAGTGATCCACCTGCCTTGGTTTCCCAAACTGCTGGGGTTATAGGCATGAGCCACTGTGCTTGGCCTTAGGTAGTTCTTGAGAGCAGTGTGAAAACAGACTAATATACCTACCAAACATCATAACTTAGCCTAGCCTTAAATGTGCTGAGAACACTTACATTAGCCTACAGTTGGGCAAAATCATCTAACACAAAACCTATTTTATAATAACATGTTGAATATCTCATGTAATTTATTAAATACTGTACTGAAAATGAAAAACAGAATTGGTTACATGAAGTAAGGTTTCTACTTACTTTTGCACTTTTGTGTATCACTTTTGCACTGTTGTAAAGTAAAAGAATCCTAACTGCAACCATCATAAGTTGGGAACCATTTGTATTCTTCCGTCTTTGGCTGTCTTCTTTTTAAAAATTATTTATTTACGGGCGCGGTGGCTCAAGCCTGTAATCCCAGCACTTTGGGAAGCTGAGACGGGCGGATCACGAGGTCAGGAGATTGAGACCATCCTGGCTAACACAGTGAAACCCCGTCTCTACTAAAAAATACAAAAAAAAACTAGCTGGGCGAGGTGGCGGGCGCCTGTAGTCCCAGCTACTCCGGAGGCTGAGGCAGGAGAATAGCGTGAACCCGGGAGGCGGAGCTTGCAGTCAGCTGAGATCCGGCCACTGCACTCCAGCCTGGGCGACAGAGCAAGACTCCGTCTCAAAAAAAAAAAAAAAAAAAAATTATTTATTTACTTACTTATTTTAAGACAGGGTCTCACTGTCAGGGTTTCACTGTGTTGTCCAGGCTAGTCTGGTACTCCTGGGCTCAAGGGATCCTCCTGTCTCAGCATCTTGAGTAGCTGGGATAACAGGAACAAACCACCATTCCTGGCTCTCTTCAGCAGTCCTTTTTGTTTTTTTTTTGAGACAGTCTTACTCTGTTGCCTAGACTGGGGTGCAGTGGCACGATCTCGCCTCACTGCAACCTCCACCTCCCAGATTCAAGTGATTATCCTGCCTCAGCCTCCTGAGTAGCTGGGAATACAGGCGTGCACCACCACACCCGGCTACTTTTTGTATTTTCAGTAGAGACAGGGTTTCGCTGTGTTGGCCAGACTAGTCTTGAACTCCTGACCTCAGATGATCCACCCTCCTCCGCCTCTCAAAGTGCTGGGATTATAGGTGTGAGCCACCGCCGGTAGCAGTCTTCTCTCATCACTCACACAGACTCCCTTGGGGCTATCTCATCTATTCCCATGACTTCAGTTAGCACCCTTTGCTGACTGCCAAAATACAAATCACCAGCCCAGATCTCCTTCCTAAATGCAATATCCATTCACATAACTGTTTACTGGTTTACTGAACATTTAAATGAAAATCAGAAAAGAAAGCACAGGCTCAGAAGTTGAACTTGAGTTCAAAGCTTTGCTCCATCACAAACTACCATGTATAGCATTGGGCAAGTTTGTTTGTTTGTTTTTGAGAAGGAGTCTCACTCTGTTGCCCAGGCTGGAGTGCAATGGCATGATCTCGGCTCACTGAAACCTCCGCCTCCTGGGTTCAAGTGATTCCCCTGCCTCAGCACCTGAGTAGCTGAGATTACAGGCACCCGCTGCCAGGCCCAGCTAATTTTTGTAATTTTAGTAGAGACGGGATTTCGCCATGTTGGCCATGCTGGTCTCAAACTCCTGACCTCAGGTGATCTGCCCGCCTCAGCCTCCCAAAATGCTGTGATTACAGGTGTGAGCCACCACGCCTGGCCAGCACTGGGGCAAGTTAATTACCTCGCTGAGCCTCAGATAATAACGATGGTCCTGTTTTACAGAGGGGTTGTTGTGAGGATTAAATGAGATAATCCACGTATAGCAGTTCCTGCAGTGCTTGGCAATGAGTTGATAGTAGCAGATAGTAACGAGTAGTAGTAATTAAAAGGTCCTCGGAAAGCTCAAGTCAACAGATTCAAAAGTGAATTCACGACCAAACCTCAAACCTTCTCAACATCCTTTGTCTCAAATCTCAAACATCACACCACCATCTAATCAGCCAGAAACCCGAACATTATCCTTGTTTCTTGACCACCACTGCCCTCCCATTCTGCCAGGTTAAGTTTCCCTAACCTAAACCTTGTTGTAACCCACCTATGATCCAATGAATGTGTAAGATGTCTAGGCTTTGCACATATCCATTCATTCAATCCATACAACAATCCTGCAAGGTGGGTGCTACTATTATTCCTATTTCGCAGGTGCAGAATTTGAGGCACGGGAAAGATTATACGAGTGGCAAAGCTGGCATACAAACCCAGGCAGTCAGGCGTCTGTCTCCATGCTCACTACCATTATGCCGAGTTGTTTCTATTGTAATGCATAGCACATTCTATTGTTCGCCTTGTCTCCCCTGATAAACTTTTCTTGGAAGTCACGGACTCTGATTCATTTGCAGCAGCATCCTCAGTGACTAGAACAGTGCCTGGCAAACAGTACATGCTTAATACAGTTCAGTGAGTTAGGTAGTTCCCTAGAGACAAGACAGAGTAGACATAAATGGAAGTAGTACTAGAACAGCCAGCAGGTTACATTCAGTTATATCCAGAATCAGAAGTTTTATTTGTGGATAAAAAAATTTTTTTTTTTAATTTGAAGATAATAAACAGAAGACTGAAATCAGAGTAAGTAGAGGTTGAGTTTAAGAAGATCTACTAATATTCATGGATACAGCAGTTATGTAGGGTACATGCTATAATCCTTTTAAGGAAGGGACATTTGACAAACTCTCATAAAGAGAACTCATAGTCTTTGGGGCGCAGTCACGAACAATTTTTTAAACTGCATTAATAAGAAAAAACAACAACCAAAAAAAAAAAAAAAAAAAAAAAACAGGCCAGGCGCGGTGGCTCCTACCTGTAATTCCAGCACTTTGGGAGGCCGAGGCTGATGGATCACATGAAGTCAGGAGCTCGAGACCAATCTGGCCAACATGGTGAAACCCCATCTCTATTAAAAATACAAAAATTAGGCCGGGCGCGGTGGCTCAAGCCTGTAATCCCAGCACTTTGGGAGGCCGAGGTGGGCGGATCACAAGGTCAGGAGATCGAGACCATCCTGGCTAACACGGTGAAACCCCGTCTCTACTAAAAAGTACAAAAAACTAGCCGGGCGAGGTGGCGGGCGCCTGTAGTCCCAGCTACTGGGGAGGCTGAGGCAGGAGAATGGCGTGAACCCGGGAGGCGGAGCTTGCAGTGAGCTGAGATCCGGCCACTGCACTCCAGCCTGGGTGACAGAGCGAAACTCCGTCTCAAAAAAAAAAAAAAAAAAAAAAAAAAAAAAAAAAAATACAAAAATTAGCCGAGCATGGTGGCACAGGCCTGTAATCCCAGCTGCTCGGGAGGCTGAGGCAGGAGAATCGCATGAACCTGGACGTAGAGGTTGCAGTGAGCCGAGATCGCGCCACTGCACTCCAGCCTGGGCAACAGAGTGAGACTCTGTCTCAGAAACAAACAAACAAAAACAACGAGCCACTACCTACTCCCATGTCACTCAAATTGTGTTGAAGGACTCCATTTCAGTGCCATGCACATCACTTTCAGATGGAGGATCATGCTGGACGTTAGAAGTAAAGTTTAAATTGTGGGAACAAATGAAAATGTAAGCTCAAGCAGGGTTACAATTTGCCATGGGGGTCCATTTCAGTGTGCAGTCAGTTTATATTCAGCACCACCTGGAGTGCACTGCATACTGTGTAAATTACTGTATCATACTAAACAAACAGACATTGGTTTTTCTTAAACTGTAGCAAGAAAAATGCTTGCTGTGCAGATCCTAGCAGTCCCAAGAGACGGAAATGAAAACTCCATGCCTAAATTTATCCCTTCCTATTTCATCTCTCCCTGTTCAGGCCTTCCTCCCTTCCTCCCCAGGGCTATTTCCTTAATCCTGACCCCATCTGCAAAGTTCCATCCTGTGCCACATCGGAGGATCTCTTTGGGGCACCTGGGCTCAGCAAAACAATACTTTCTTTTTCTCCCACTGGGTATAAAACAGTGCCAACGGAGGCTCTGAGCCTCATTAGATAGATCGGGCAAGATGTCAAGCAAAATGCTGTTTACATGTACACCACAGCTCTTCCCAGAGCACTTGGAATCAGGACCAGGACACCTCCAAAGCCTCTTTAATGTTTTTCCTTTCTTTTCTCCTTATATGGCCTTCATGAAGAGTAACTAATTACAATCTGTAAGCAGTAATTACAGTTCATAAACTGTGAGCACAATATAAATATTTTTCCTGAAAGCCAGGTTAGAAGAAATCCTGTCTAAAATGAGATGTAAAACAACAACAGTTGAATTACAGATTCTAACTGAATTGTCCCCAAGCACTGTCAAAAAGAAGGGTGTAATCTATCTCTGTAATAATGGGCGTATTATAGTAGGATCGTTTTCAGCCCATTTCCCCATCCTGCTGGGCAAGATACGGAAAAGGAGCCAACCAAACGGGGGGAAAATAAACAACAAAAAACCCCCAAATCCCAACAAAAAGAACCCACCAATTATTTTGGATGCCTGGTAAACAGCCTGCACCAGAGGATAAGGCTTTTCTGGCTCTCAACTATGCTTTTTTCTCTTTTCATGTGCCTTGTCCTCCTCCCTTGAAACTGCGGGGTGGGGAGGTCTAAAAATAGTCAATGAATCATGGCAGATAATATTGTGCAGTAGTTACATAAACAGCCAGCCTGGGCGCCGGATCCCCGGGTCGGAACGGAAAATATCTGGGTCAGGGTTGTCACACTGAATAGGGTCCCCCGGAGCCGGCCTTCGGGAGGCGCGGCCGGGGAGGAGGCCTGGGCCTGCGGGCCGGGAGCAGCAGTGGCGGCCTGCGGGAGGGAGCGGAAATCCCGGGACGGGCGCGGGCAGCGGCGCGAACAGGGCGGGCGAGCTCCACGCTCCCTCCCCATGGCCGGGAGCGGGCCGCGGCGACGGCGGCGGCGCTGACAGGCCCCGGGCGGGGCGGGGCAGGCGGGCCTGGGCGGGGGCCTGGGGCTGAGGGGAAGATGAACGCCCTCCTAGAGCAGAAGGAGCAGCAGGAGAGGCTGCGGGAGGCCGCGGCCTTAGGGGACATTCGGGAGGTGCAGAAACTGGTGGAGAGCGGGGTGGATGTGAACTCCCAAAATGAGGTCAACGGCTGGTAAGTGGGGAGCGGGGGAGGCCTAGGGTCAGGGCAGCCGGTCCGAGGCGTGGGGCAGTCAGTCGTGACGTGGGCCCAGCGCTGTCCCTGGACGCCGGGGCTACGGCGAGGCCTGCCACCTCGGGCCTCCGAGATTGTGCCCTCTTGAGGCCAGCCCTGGCCCCCATGCCTCGTGCGGTCAGGAGCGCGTCCTGCCCAAATCCAGGCCCACGTGGTCCACTCGGGGCAGCGCCCCCTGGGACTCTGGTGCCCTACACCCTTCCGCCGCGCCTCCGGCTCACTTGGTCAGAGCGGTGCTGGAGGCTGTGATTCTCAGCGACTGAGCGTTGGAGCTCACCCCAATTCGAGTGTTGAGTTAATTTGCCGTAGGTGCTTCTGGAGGACAACACATCTTGCAGAGCTAAAAGCATAAGCAACTGATCAAATACGAATTTTATAAACTAGCATGATTTCCTTAGCCAAGACCAGGAGAAAAAAAAAAAAAACAACACACATTTGCGTCACCATTCTGCTTCTCTTTTGTTTCACTGCAACTGAATTGCGGCTGCTGCCTACAGTTGCCTGTTTGAAGGAAGACTCATTTGTTTATCCTACCCAGTGTTTTCTTTCTTTTTTTTTTTTTTTTTGAAACAGGACTTGCCCTGTCGCACAGGTTGGAGTGCAATGGCACGGTCTCGGCTCACTGCAACTTCTACCTCCCCTGCTCAGGTGACACTCCTGCCACAGCCTCCCAAGTAGCTGGGAATACAGGCGGGCACCACCGCACCCGGCAAATTGTGTGTGTGTGTGTGTGTGTGTGTGTGTGTGTGTGTGTGTGTGTGGTATTTTTAGTAGAGATGGGCCCAGGTTGTTCTCAAACTCCAGGCCTCAAGTAATCCACCTGCCTCGGCCTCCCAAAGTGCTGGGATTACAGATGTGAGCCTACCGTACCCGGCCTGTTTTCTTATTACAATTTCAAATACAGAATGTCATCCAAGACTTTAGATGTCTGCCTGCAAATTGAATTCGTCCCAATTAAATAAGGAGTCTTATCTTAAGATGTTGCTGGTGGTCAAAACTTAAAGTTACTGAATGTGGCATTATTCCGCCCTCTGTATTTAAAATTTAAAATTTTGATTCAGGTAATGCTTAGCCAGACTATTTTGCTAGCTTAGAGTTGAAGTGAGTTGCACTTTGGGAGGCTGAGGTGGGCAGATCAGGAGGTCAGGAGATCAAGACCATCCTGGCCAACATGGTGAAACCCCGTCTCTACTAAAAGTGCAGAAATTAGCTGGGCGTGGTGGTGCGCGCCTGTAGTCTCAGCTACTTGGGAAGCTGAGGCAGGAGAATCACTTGAACCTGGGAGATGTAGGTTGCAGTGAGCTGAGATTGCACCACTGTACTCCAGCCTGGGCGACAGAGTAAGACTCCACCTCAACAACAACAAAAAAGTGAGTTTACATTTTTTTTTTTTTTAAGTGGAATCATCCATATTGGAACTGAAAGGGGCAATGGAGAGAGGATCAACCCCAGAGAATAACTTGCCCTAGGCCACATAACTATTAATGTACCAGAACCATGGTTTCCAGACTGCCTCAAAAGTCTATCTACCTGGGCCTGGTGCGGTGGCTCACGCCTGTAATCCCAGCACTTTGGGAGGCCGAGGTGGGCAGATCACGAGGTCATGAGTTTGAGACCATTCTGGCCAACATGGTGAAACCCCGTCTCTACTAAAACTACAAAAATTATCTGGGGGTGGCAGCACGTGCCTGTAATCCCAGCTACTTGGGATGCTGCGGCAGGAGAATCACTTGAACCAGGGAGTCAGAGTATGCAGTGAACCAAGATCATACCACTGCACTCCAGCCTGGCGACAGAACGAGACTTTGTCTCAAAAAAAAAAAAAAAAAAAATCTGTCTATCTTGCAGGACCTGGTGGCTCACGCCTATAATCCCAGCACTTTGGGAGGCCAAGGCAGGAGGATCACTGGAGCCCATAAGTTTGAGACCAGCCTGGGCAACATAGCGAGACCCCAGTCTCAAAAAAAAAAAATTATCTACCTAATTTCCCTAAAGAAAGCAGCCTGGATAGCTGACCAGAAAGCCAGGAAACAGAGGATACTACCTTTTTGTTCTGTTTTGTTTACAGGTGTTTGCAAACTTGCTGTTGTGTATGTACCTTTTCTGAGCATTGCTCTGGTTCAAAGCTGTGAATTACCGTTTTGGCACTGGGAGGCGGTGTTGTGTAGAAGGAGCCTGGTCTTTCCTGCAGGGTCTTCTCCATTCCTGCCTAGACGGGACTTTAACCGTTGTTCATTTTCTACTTGTTCCAGAAGAGTATTGTGAGCCCTTAATGAGATGAAGCATAAAATAAATAGATAACATTTATTGAACTTGCTTTATAGCACAGATAGGGTTCTTTTTTTTTTTTTTTTTTTTTGGAGACGGAGTCTTGAACTCTCACCCAGGCTGGAGTGCAGTGGCGCCATCTCAGCTCACTGCAAGCTCCACCTCCTGGGTTCATGCCATTCTCCTGCCTTAGCCTCCCAAGTAGCTGGGACTACAGTCATCTGCCACCACGCTCTGCTAATTTTTTGTATTTTTAGTAGAGATGGGTTTTCACTGTGTTAGCCAGGATGTTCTCCATCTCCTGACCTTGTGATCAGCCCACCTCAGCCTGCCAAAGTGCTGGGATTACAGGCATGAGCCCCTGCGCCCAGCCAGCACAGATGGGGTTCTGAGTGTTTTACGTGTGTTAGCTTGTTCACGACTACCTGGGGACATAGTTACTGTTCTCTCCATTTACAGATGAAGAAACTGAGGCCCAGAAAGAGTAAGTCATTTCCTCACTTTGCGCAGTGCCCCTTCCCAAGGTCATGGGATTGACAGTAACTAGTGGAGCCAGAAAACGAACCTGGTATCTGATTCCAGACCTACTCTCCTAAACACAATGTCTGCCCCATAGTAGGTGTTTAGTAAAGTGGATCTGAGGTAGCCTGAAGAGGCTTCTTATAGGTTTTGTGTTGTTTTTTTTTTGAGATAGAGATTCACTCTTGTCACCCAGGCTGGAGTGCAATGCATGATTTCGGCTCACTGCACCCTCCGCCTCCCGGGTTCAAGCGTTCTCCTGCCTCATCCTCTCGAGTAATTAGGATTACAGGTGTGTGCCACCACGCCTGGCTAATTTTTTGTATTTTTAGTGGAAATGGGGTTTCACCATGTTAGCCAAGCTGGTCTCAAACTCCTGACCTCAGGTGATCCGCCCGCCTCGGCTTCCCAAAGTGCTGGGATTATAGGTGTGAGCCACCGCGCCCGTCCTCTTGTAGATTTAATTGGAGGAATTGTCTAATAGGCTTGTCAAATTCAACATATCCAAGATTGAATTCCAAGTCTCGCCTCATGCCTCTACCACCTCAAGCCTGCTCCTCTGAGTTCCTCAGCCTCTCAGGGGTGCTCAGGCCAGAACGCTTGGCACCCTGCTTGCCTCCTGTCTTTCACAGCTGACATCCAGTCAGCCAATTCTACGAGCTTCACCTTCAGATACAGTCAGAATCCAACTACTCACTAACCCTACCACTACACCTCTGGTACACCATTGTTTCCCTCGCCTAGATTATTGCAATAGCTTACTAGCTAGTGTCCTTGCTCCTCAGCTTATATTAAACAGTCTCCTTAATTAATACAGTGGTCAGAGGGATCCTGACTTAAAACATAAGTCAGATCATTTCACTCTTCTCAAAAATGGCTCCTATCTCACTCAGTAAAAGCCTACAGGGTCCTACAATTTCTACTGCTTGTCCCCACATCTTCCCTCCTTACCTCTGTGCTAATTTCATGGGATTTGCCCTTCTGCTTACCTTTTTCCCCTGGCCTCCTTGCTTTCCCTGGAATACCAGACAGTCCTGATTCAAGATCTTTGCGTTTTGTCGTCCCACTCTCTTAAATGCTTTCCCTCTAGATATCACATGGTTTGCTTCCTCACCGCCTTCAGATTTTAGTTTAGATGTCACCTTCTTGGCAAGGCTTTTCCTGGGCCCTCAATTTAAAGTTGCACAACCTCTGGCATTCCCTAATGCCTTTCCCTGCTTTACTATTGCTGTCACACTTCATCACCACCTAGCGTACTGCATGCTTTGCTCATGTATTTGCTGATGTCTGTTTCCTCTTCTGTAAAATGGGGGGAATGTTGACAATAGTATTACCTCATGGGTGTAGAGGATTAAATAAGTTAATACATATAATGCCTTTAGAGCAATGTCCAACATGTGAAGCGTTACACCTGTGTTAGCTATTGTTGTTATTTTCTTATTATGAAGCAATGTGCTGGGTAATGGAATATAAGGTTACCCTCAAAAAACGTACTCTCTCGCATTGCCAAGCAGAATGGTGACTGCTTTCAATTCTTAGTTGATCAGTAACCACAATTTCAGCGCCAGTGAGTGATGCCCGGTTGATGAATGACACCCAATGCCTCAGGTCTGAAATAGTTTTCGACACTAATAAGATATTCTGACTGCAAATATAAAGCTTAAGGAGTTGAAGTTCAAAGATAGAGTAATCTATCAATTAGATTGATCACTCGTCATTCCACCACATCAGTTGTAATTCAAGTGTCATGCATACCCCCTTGGTTTTAAGGACCAAGGATAATGCTTCATGAAGAACTTGAAAATATTACCTGGCTGCAGGGACTCTGAGTTATGGCTGCCCAGAGCCACACAACTCTGGACTGTAAATGATGATGACTAAGGCACAGGGCTGTGGGGGCCATGCTATGTTGACTTAACACTGCTTTACATGGGTGGTAGTTTAGCAAGTTGGTTTGTCCCAGAGTCTCTCAGACCCACTGGTAGTAAATTACCTCCTTTACGCTCAAGGTTGCCATGAACAAGTGATCTACTACTAGCAAGTGAGCATTTTTTTTCCAAAAGGGAGCATCTTTTTCTCATCATGCTTCATTCATTTTTGAGGGCTCACTTATCATTATAATTGTTCACTTTTTAAGCCTGTGCCACAGACATCCACACACAAACACACTCAAGGCTGCAGTTTGCCCAGAATCAAGGATAGATTAGATCCTTCTACTTCAAGCAAGGTCCACCTTATCCTTAGTTTACTCATTCGGTACTTTTTTTTTTTTTGAGACAGAGTCTTGCTGTGTTGCCCAGGCTGGAGTGCAGTGGCGCAATCTTGGCTCACTGCAGCCTCTGCCTCCTGGGTTTAAGCAGTTCTCCTGCCTCAGCCTCCCCAGTAGCTGGGATTACAGACGTGCACCATCACGCTAATTTTTGGATTTTTAGTAGAGACGGGGTTTCACCCTGTTGGGCAGGCTGGTGTCAAACTCCTGACCTCAAGTGATCCACCTGCCGTGGCCTCCCTAAGTGCTGGGATTACAGGTGTGAGCCACCATACCTAGCCCATTCAGTAAATATTAATTAAGCATGTATATGTGCCAAGGAAACACTTCCTTGCCTTCAGGGAGCTTGATCAAGACTCTTCTCTCCCAAACTTAACAAGACTCTTACTTTTCCCAAATTAGCAATAATTTTGTCATTGCATCATGAAATACACCTTAAAGGAACCTGGATAATCTAATTCTAATGAGCCATAATGTAGAATGTCACTCTGAGACATCAGTGGAATTGCTCCCAGCCAGCCAGATATACTAACTTTCTGTGAGTTACTAATGCTAAGCCCAGGGCAAATCAGCTTTTTCCTAGAACCATATAAACTTTCCAGATAATTATACTTCCCAGGTTAGTGAACTAACCTTCACTATTGAACATTTGTTCCAACCTTCATTTCTGTATTTGGCTGTAAGAGCTCTGAAGATATTTATCCCAGTTCAATTAGAGAGTTGGTGAAAGAAGACATTTCAAAACACAGGGACAAGAAGTATTTTCCTTCCATAATATACATTCAGCTTTGGCACCTAGGGATGGATTGAGTTGCTCTGAATCTTTCATTTCTGTTAAGATGGAGTTTTGCCTGCATGCTAATTATGTTTCTGTACAGTATGAAAATAGTAGCCCTTCAGAGTGTGCGGAATTGCTTCCTCTGTGTACAATATTGAGTGATTAGTTTTACTTAAATGAGTCTGATATGTTAGAAGAGCCTGTTCTTGAAGAATTTTGGTTGTTGATATATATTTTTTAAGTACCTCAGGAATTAAAGTATATGTGCAATGCCTTATGTTTACGCAGATGAGGATATGTTTGTAGCCTTCTGGAGAGAACTAAAGAAGCCAACTTTTTAAAAATGGAAATTTGGAAATCCTTTGTGTATGTGTTAAGGAAAGAAAAGTAAGAAGGAAAAAGAAAGTGAGCAACTGGGATTCAGACAAGAATATCTGCTGTCATAATAATAATTTAAGTGACAGAGCAAGCTGCTGATAGGAGATGGTTATTAGCCTGATAATATTGAATCTTCAGGTGGCATATGAAGTGAGTTTCCATAGTCCCTGAAAAGGAATATAGCAATATAAAAATATGTTTCAGAGACTGAGATGATCTAATGAGCGATACTGATAGTGTACACTCCACGTTACCATTGGAGTTAGCCAGCCAGTGAGCTTACCTCCTGGAGGCTATTGAAATTAAAACTCCTAGGTTAAGTTAGTTTTTCTCAGGAACCAGAAATGAGATTTAAAAACAAAATTTAAGCATATTAAATATTTTGATCATCTTCTTTGTGAAAAGTTGAGATTACCAGCCCGGTTACCTGGTTCTAGCTGAACTCTAACAGGCTTATATATACATTATTTACTAATGTTTAGAATCTGAAATCCCAAATCACCTCTCCTCTTTTTCAATCATTCTTTTCTTTGGGACAGGACTTGTTTACACTGGGCATGTAAACGAAACCATGGTCAGGTGGTTTCTTACCTGTTAAAATCAGGAGCTGACAAAGAAATTCTTACCACAAAAGGAGAAATGCCAGTCCAGTTAACATCAAGGAGAGAAATCAGGAAGATTATGGGAGGTGAGTCTGTGTTTGGGGAGAACTTTTGATTTCGTTAGACTCATTGAAGACTTGTGGTATTATTGGCTACATTCTTAATGCTGGTCAAACAACTGTTCTATTTTTTTTCTTTCTTTCTTTTTTTTTTTTTTTTGAGACAGAGTTTAGCTCTTGTTGCCCAGGCTGGAGTGCAGTGGCATGATGTCAGCTCACCACAACCTCTGCCTCCCAGCTTCAAGCAATTCTCCTGCCTCAGCCTCCCGAGTAGCTAGGATTACAGGCATGTGCCATCACGTCCAGCTAATTTTGTATTTTTAGTAGAGACGGGGTTTCACCATGTTGGTCAGGCTGATCTCAAACTCCCGACCTCAGGTGATCCATCCACCTCGGCCTCCCAAGGTGCTGGGATTGCAGGTGTGAGACACTGCTCCCAGCAACTGTTCTATTTCTGAAAGCAAATTACTATGCCAAGATAGTAATTCCAGGTTGTTTCTGGGGAGGTCAGCATTGTAAGGTTTTATTTTTTTATTTGTAAAATTTAAGATAATGATGAACATGGTAATCATAAACCTAATGAAATATTCTTTTTTTTTCTGACCTGCAGAGGCAATAAGCACTGACTAATGTCACATACCAAAAGACACCACTTCCAAAAGACACCTTTTTTTGGTAATTTTGAAAGGACTGTGATCTGTTCTGTTTTCTTCTTTTTAAGTGGAAGAAGACGATGATGATGATGACAATCTCCCCCAGCTGAAGAAGGAGTCAGAACTGCCCTTTGTTCCCAACTATTTGGCCAACCCAGCCTTCCCTTTTATCTACACACCCACAGCAGAGGATTCAGCCCAGATGCAGAATGGGGGCCCCTCCACACCCCCTGCATCACCCCCTGCAGATGGCTCACCTCCATTGCTTCCCCCTGGGGAACCTCCCCTGTTAGGGGCCTTTCCCCGGGACCACACCTCTTTGGCACTAGTTCAGAATGGTGATGTGTCGGCCCCCTCTGCCATACTCAGAACACCAGAAAGCACAAAACCGGGTCCTGTTTGTCAGCCACCAGTGAGTCAGAGCCGCTCCCTGTTTTCTTCTGTCCCGTCCAAGCCACCAGTGTCTCTGGAGCCTCAAAATGGGGCATATGCAGGACCAGCGCCAGCATTCCAGCCATTTTTCTTCACTGGAGCATTTCCATTTAATATGCAAGGTAACCCCTCATCAGCAAACAGCCTCTGCAACAGGGGAGTTGGTGTCCCGGGAGGTGGGATTTAATGAGGTATTTTGGGTATAATTACAAACTTACAGAAATGTTACATGACTAGTATAAGGAACTCCCTTTACTCAAATTCACAAATTGTTTACCTTTTGCCCTTTTACCCTGATACCCTTCAGTATTCTTTCCATTATATTTTTCCTAAGAACAAGGATATTCTCTTTTTTTTTTTTGAGATGTAGTTTCCCCTGTCACCCAGGCTGGAGTGCAGTGGTGTGATCTTGGCTCACTGCAACCTCCACCTCCCAGATTCAAGCAATTCTTCTGCCTCAGCCTCCCAAGTAGCTGGGATTACAGGAGCATACCACCACACCTGGCTAATTTTTTTTTTTTTTTTTTTTAGTAGAGATGGGGTTTCACCATGTTGGCCAGGCTGGTCTCAAACTCCTGACCTTAAGTGATTCGCCTGCCTCAGCCTCCCAAAGTGCTGGGATTATAGGTGTGAATCACCGCACCCAGCCAGGTATTATCTTATGTAACTACAGTACAAATGACCAAATTTGAGAAATGTAATCTTGAGGTAATGCTGTTCTGTAATCCATAGTCCATGTTTTAATTTTGTCAATTGTCTCAACCAATGCCTTTTGTATTCTATCATCTATTATACGTACTATCTGTACTATTACAGAAATAGTACTATTGATATCTATCTGGACTCTCTGTACTCCTCTGCTCCCTGTGCCCTGCTCAGGATCATGCGTTGCATGTAGTTATCATGTCGTTTTAGTTTCCTTTAATCTGGAATCTTTACCCTTTATCATTTTTGATCTTGATCTTTTTGAAGAGTCCAGGCCAATTATTTTTGTGGGATATGATTTTCTTTTTTTTTTTTTGAGACGGAGTCTCGCTCTGTCACCCAGGCTGGAGTGCTGTGGCCAGATCTCAGCTCACTGCAAGCTCCGCCTCCCGGGTTCACGCCATTCTCCTGCCTCAGCCTCCCGGGTAGCTGGGACTACAGGTGTCGCCACCTCGCCCGGCTAGTTTTTTGTAGTTTTTAGTAGAGACGAGGTTCCACCGTATTAGCCAGGATGGTCTCGATCTCCTGACCTCGTGATCCGCCCGTCTCGGCCTCCCAGGGATATGATTTTCAATCATTCTTTCTCTACTTATTAGTTGGTATTTTACTGTAAAGAAGGGCTTTCCCTTCTCCTTCATTAATATCATTATTGACACATATATCTTTATTTTATTCAGTGGGTTATAATCTGTTACTATCAATTTTCAATTATTCAAGTTATCCCAGATTTGGCCAGTGGGAGCCCCTTCAAGCTGGTTCTTATGTCCCTTGCAGGTGTCTTCATTGTTCTTGGAGCACTGCCTTACTTTCTGGTGCAGCAAGATGTTCCAGGCTCATAGCATAACTTTTCCCCTCCCACCCTGGAATCAGTCATTTCTCCAAGAAGCCCTGGTTCTTTTTGGTGGAGAATGGTATTTAGGACACACAGCAAATTTGCCTCCCACTTGGGCCCACCAAGAATGGTATTTAGACACCAGGATGTGGGCACTAGGTGTCCTCATTGCTACAGGTATATCATTTCTTCTAGGCCCGCTGAGAGGACATAGCCAGGAAAGATACCCATATTTCTCTATCAGTGTATATCTTTTTGAGAATATTAAAAACCACAAGTTCATCCTGAGTCTTCCAAATCCAGTCAAATACCATAGGGTACAGCTAGTCTTACTTTTCCTTTTTTCCTAGAAGTAACTCTCTCACTTCCTGTTTTTGAGGAGTTACTACTGTAGGTGCTAACAGTGACCTGGGGTGCCACAAGGGATTCATATACAGGGAACAAAGCAGAACAAAGCAGGGTGCTTGACTTGGGCTGTCTTGGCAGCCAGGTTCAGAATAAAGGAGCAGATTGCTTAGTTCCAAGACCTATGAATAATAAGACCCCTTCTTCATGAAGGTGCCACATTCACATCAAGTTATACTTTAGCTTTTATTAGTAGCTTGTCATTTGGCTCTTTTACTGTCTTTTTTGCAAGGAGTTTCATATTTTACAAATACCTTTAGGTCCATAATTGTTCAATCTTTTTAGGGTAACTCACATCCTGCCCATGCCTTCTTTCCAACCTTTTTCCCCCTTCCCCTGTTCATGTATAGTTTGATACCCAAACCTGTTCTTAAGACTTTGCCTCCTTAGCTCCAATGGCAGAAGTAAATTATCCTTCTACATAGCTGGAATGGCTTCCCCTGCCTTGCTCTTACTTTGTGAACCATAGCCTAAAAGTATGGGCAACAATGCAGGAAACTGCTCCAGCAGAGCCAGAGCTGGGCCTGAGCAAACCCTGCTGGTTACACTTGGTTTTCCCACCAAACAGGTCTGTTAATCATGTACAGAGCTTTGGCATGATTAAGTATAACCATCTTCTGGAAAAGATCTTAAATAACAGGGGCTGTGCTGTGCCAGAACTATTCATTAACATTTCTCCTTTTTTTTCTAGAGCTGGTACTCAAGGTGAGAATTCAGAACCCATCTCTTCGAGAAAATGATTTCATTGAAATTGAACTGGACCGACAGGAGCTCACCTACCAAGAGTTGCTCAGAGTGTGTTGCTGTGAGCTGGGTGTTAATCCAGATCAAGTGGAGAAGATCAGAAAGTTACCCAACACTCTGTTAAGAAAGGTAAGAAAAGTCTGTTAAGCATGAATGGCTGCTTTTTGCATTTGGAAAATACCTAGCTCCCTCCTTGGTTATATGAGTTAGTTGAGGGAATAAACAGAGAATAGAAAAGGAACAAAGAATGATTTTCCACTGGCTTTTTTTTTTTTTTTTTTTTTTTTGGCAAGTCAAGTGAAGCAGTGGAGTGGAGAAGGAACAAAGACATCTGTAACTGGTGTTTGGCCAGTTACATTCTTACAAACTAGTTGGAAACACCATTGCATTCAGATCAGCCAACAGTGGCATTTTTGGAAGTTGATACCAGAGATAATTTTCTGAATTATCATTCACGTGTTCCTATTCTTGGTTTCTTTAGTGATCTGTAAGGATTAACTTAGTGCACTACTAGATGTGCCTTCTGTTTTGCAAGTGAAGAACCAAGTTCAGTTACAGAGCAAATCCATATAGATGCATGTGTGGTCCTTCATACATCTCTGGGTTTTTGAACATCAGGTTTCTGGCTTCTCAGGGCACCCGGGAAACTGATCTGTGTGTTGCCTCTCCCTTCGCATAGCCTCTCCCTTCGCAGTGTGTGCTCATGCTGTCGCAGCTGCTGAGCTTTTTTTAAGGGCTTCCACTTTGCAACCCAATCAGCCTGGGGCCTTAGTTGCACTATCACTGACTTAGCCTGCCACAGGGATTTTTTTTTTTTTCTTCTAGGTTTTGAAATGAGACAAGATACTGGTATCAATACAGTACACCAAACATATGGAGACAAGTGGCTCTTGTTAATCTGTTTAACATATTTTTGTTTTAGGACAAGGATGTTGCTCGACTCCAAGATTTCCAGGAGCTGGAACTGGTTCTGATGATAAGTGAAAATAATTTTCTGTTCAGAAATGCTGCATCCACACTGACTGAAAGGCCTTGTTATAACAGGAGAGCTTCAAAACTGACTTACTAATGCAGCAGGGACTTTTATCACTGAGTATTATGACAGTGTGCGTCACCTCTGGGCCAAGGACAAGCCATTGATCTAAATGCCTCGGATGCCCGGGAGGGCCTCTGGTGCCACTGCGTAGTATGTACTAACATCATTCTGCCAAGGTAGGAAGCCCCTGACCCCCAAGCAGCGGTGCCACTCTTCCAAGCCTCTTGGTGCACAATAAACCTATTGCTTGAAGCTTTGAACAGCTGAGAAGTGGTCTGGAGAGGCAGAAGCTGAAGGTTCTATATCCAGTGTGTTTTATGTTCAGAATGTAAGAGAGTTGTCTAAGCAGAAGCTGAGAGACAGCGGAGCCTATTTCTAGCCACTCCTGTTGACAGTGCACCTGAAGGGCCAGGATGTGTTTTTCTTGGTGTTGCATGCTCACAACTCTCCTGACATTGGGAACTTATGAGGGAGGAAGACTGGGGAAAGCACAGATACTGGACAGATGGATTCTAGTGTGACTTGTGACTGTGAGGGTTCCTATAACATATTTATAAATGTTACTCAGGTTAAAAGTATTTAAGAATACAGTTACCTAATTGTAAATATGCTGTTAACCAAAAGAGCTTTCCCTCCCTCACTTTTTCCTTTGTAAACACTCATGACTGCTTCTCTATTTCTCGAGTCATCTCTGCATTAACTCCCCTTCGTGGTCACTAGAGGGCTCTCTGATGCCTTCTAAAAGAGCAACTGCTTTTTTACAATGCCCCCCACCCCCACCCCTCCCATAGAGACAGGGTCTCACTATGTGGCCCAGGCTGGTCTCAAACTTCTGGCCTCAAGTGATCCTCCCGTCCTTGGCCTCCCAAAGTGCTGGGATTACAGGTGTGAGCCACTGCACCCAGCCCACTTTTTTTACTCTGAAGTGATTCCAGTCATCTGTGTGTGTAACTGCATCCTATGAGAAGAGCACAAATATTGCTGTTCCATGTTCTCCACTTTCATTTTCCACTACAAATGAAAAGCAATTTTTGAGACTGAATCTGTTGCTATTTTAAAGGTTATTGTGGGAAACTGAGCTAAAGGAGTTAGCATCTTTATTTTTGTATCAAAGATAAAGGTTATTTTGAAACTATTAGGATTTTTACACAATTCTGAAATCTGTTGCTTTTGTAAACAAATGGTTTGATCTTAGTGATCCCCTTACTACTACCACCAATTCACTTCACAAAGTCAATTATGAGTTGACCAGACTTTGTTCTGAAAAACAGAAACAAAACACCTGATTAAACTCTTGAGTATGGCATAGGAATTTTTTAAAAGAATGCATTCAAGGATTCTTTTCCTTTCCTTCAGTGTCATTAATGTTAAAAGAGCAGCCACTGTTTTGTTGAAACAAACAGCTAAACTTCAGAAATAAGAACTAGCACACTTAGACAAACAGGAGAGCAGGGGTTTGAAGCCAGCTATCGAAGAGCATCCCTGCTGTCTTAAGAAGCTTTTTCCCCATAGTGCCTATAGTTTCCAAAGAAACTCAACTTCCTAACTGTGTTAACTTAATTTTATTAGAACACTACAGTTGAGTGAGAACGTGCAGAAGATGTCAACGGAAGAGAATGTTGTGCTAAGATAATGGCCTCCTGCTGCTGCCTAAATGCTGAAATGAGGTTGAGATGTTTTTCAAGGCTAACTTCACGGAATCACTCTGTTTAGTGACTTAATTGTATCCCACCAATTACTGCTGGTGACTTACTCACCCTTGTACAGTGTTTGCATAGCAGAGTGAAGTTTACTTATTACCCTCTTTCTCTTCAGTGCTTTAAAGAAGAAACCTTTCTTGTGTGTGTTTTTTTTGTTGTTTTTTTTTTTTTTTGAGACGGAGTCTCGCTTTGTTGCCCAGGCTGGAGTGCAGTGGCATAATCTCAGCTCGTTGAAACCTCCGCCTCCCGGGTTCAAGCGATTCTCCTGCCTCAGCCTCCCAAGTAGCTGGGATTGCAAGCATGTGCCACCATGCCTGGCTAATTTCTGTATTTTAGTAGAGACAAGGTTTCACCATGTTGGCCAGGCCAGTCTCGAACTCCTGGCCTCAAGTGATCCACCTGCCTTGGCCTCCCAAAGTGCTCTGATTACAGGTGTGAGCCACGGCGCCCAGCCTCTCCTTTGTGTTTCAGCCAATCGGAAGTGAATTTAACTAGATGTAGTAACCTTTTTTTCTTTGCTTCTAAAAAAGTTACAGTTTACTGATCAAGTTAAGTCTGGTTCTATCCTAGATGAAATAAATTCAATATTAATTCATGTCTAAGTTACTTGGGTTAAAACACTTTCAGCCACCCAGATTAATTAAAGTGGAGCAGTGAAGGCCCCTGGCTGGGAGATGGCCTCCAGAGGAGCAGCTGCAGGGCATGTTCTAGGCTTAGCGACAGAGGCAAGCAAGGAACTGGTGTCTCCGGTGAGAGGTGGGTTTGATGTGTCTCTGCCCTATGCTGGTCTCTCTTCTCCTTTATAAAATCCTCTGTGGTCAACTGACTCCTGCGTATCGCAGTAGAATAAGACTGCACAGTTGCTGGTAGGTGAGTTTAAAGTCTTAATCTATGCATTCAGAGAAATATTTTTATATGCTTTGTGTAATTTATAACAAGGATTTTTTTTTAGCTTTGTTAACTGTGAATTCACCCCTCCTCCTCCACTGCATATTTAAAGCATGTGTTCACAGTGTGTAAACATTCACTGAAGATTTTTTCTTTGTGCATTGCTGACTGTTCAAACATAACAAGTATTATTAAAATTAAATATTAACTGACCGATCCTATACGCCTTCGTTTTGGCTTCCTAAACAGCACTATAGTTCTAATCATAGGGGGTTCAAATTGTTGGACAGTCCCAGAGACCAGACGCTCTGGAGGAAGATTAGAAGGGCCCTCTCTCCACCTGAGCCTCCTGCACATCCCGCTCATACCCTGTCAGTAGCACCTGGGGACGGATATTTTGTGCGGTGTCTTTCCTTCCAGTTCACAGCAGTCGACTTCATTTCCCTGGAGCAGCTGAACCAGTTAGATGGAGGTCATCCCCTATTAACCACATTTTTTGATTATCCTATTTACTTTACCCAACTGAGCCTCTCCTTTGGGTTGTCAGCACCTGTCAGGGCCTCGAGCTCAGAAGCAAATCCCAAGACAGGAGAGGAAACACAGCCTTACACTTCCAGATCTTCAGCTGAGAATGATGCTGAATGAGTCTGCTTTTCTGTTGGTTCAGGCCAGCTAGCACCTCACAAAGCAGACGTCAAGCCAAATTGGCCTAATAAATCAGAGAGCATAGCAGAGACCTTTTCTTAGCACCAAGGAGAGGCAGAATAATTTGGGCATTTGTGCTTTCATACTTGCTTTATCACAAGGATGGAAGTCATCTTCCATGTACTCATAAACATCCTGGGCAGAAACAGCCTGCCAAAAAAATGCGATTAACCTTTAACAAATGGTCCTGCAGTACAAGCTGACCCAGAGCATATAGAAAAAACCAATCAGAGGATCCACCTCCATCTGTATCTACTGCAAACCATTTAGGATTGGGGAGAAAACCACCATCACCCACACCCACTCACATCATACCAAGACAAAGTTAGAGGAAATGAGAGCGAGGCAGGAGACCAGAACACTTAGGAACAAGGAGAAGAGATCCATTCCAAATAGAAGGCCTGTGCCAGGCGGACTCTGACCTGCAGGAAAGGAACTCTTTGTTGGCTTGCTCAAGAAAACAAATTTCATTCGCCCCTCACATCTTGTCTGCCAACCTGGGGCTGTGGGTGGCTTCCCTCTGGGCAGGAGGTGGCCTCTCAGCTTCTTTGTGCTCACACATTCAGCTTTGGCTGGACTGAGGAAAATGAATGACTTGGAGGCCTCACTGGTTATAAAACTGTCTGGAACAGACTTCAAAATAAGCAAGGAAGTAAAGCATCATGCACTTCTTAGTCCCTAGAGAAATAGGCATAGAGGGCTGAGGGATGACATGAACGTGGAGGTGTTCAGAGCAGCTTTCCCAAGAGGCCCCAGGTCAGATTTCAGGGCCTTTCTCACCTCTTACAATATCTGCACAGCAGAGCAGGAACTACTGGCAATTACCCAGGGAATTTTGGCTGTGAAGGGAATATTTGCAGCCAAGAGCTCTTGGGTCTGAAGTTCAGGTAACTACAACCATGTACATGTGTAGAAAATCTTCCTCTTGGCCTCCTGCAAAGATCCTAATCCCCAAACCCTGTGAACAAGCACACAAAGACTAGTGTGTATATATTGTTGACCATGTCGTTTTATTCATCAGTACTCCATTTTTAATGGATTCAGGCAGCACCCCAGAGGACAGGACGGAATTCCGAGGGGTGGCCTGGCCCAGCCACAGTCTTCTATTCCAGGAGGAAAAAGCTTTTTATTAAAAAACAGAAACTAAACTTTAGAAAATATGAAAAATCAGGGAGAACAGGTCATTTCATGAAATCGTTATCTGAAAACAGTGTAGTGTGCAAATAATACTCGGTTGGGAATCAGGAGACTGGGGACTAGTCTGACTGTCTCAAACTAGCTGTGACCTTAGGCATGTCATTTACCTCTTAGGGCTCATTTCCTCATCTAAAGCATTCAGCACAGTTACTCTGTGAGGCCTTACAGGTGCAAAATCTTAAGATGCCCCCAATGGTTGCCATCAAGTCCATTCTGTGGACATATTTGGTGTCATTTCCTTCCTGATGAAAACCAGGAAAGGCCAGGAGGAAATCCCAGGAATATATTTTAGGCAAGTCCAGCATCTCTGGCCATCCCGTAGAAGATGCCTCTAGCTGCAATGAGGTTGGCTGGAGAATCAAATTCAGCTACTACTCCTTTGTCCAGGACCAGGACCCTAGTCCAAAAAGAGAGAAGTGGTCAGGTTTCCATCAGCCCTGACCTGGTCACATCGTCTAATCCTGCCCTTCTGGGTACTTGCTCAGGCCCACAGTGACATGCCAACCCACCCAGCACAGCCGCCGCACCACATGTGCACGCTTGCAAGGCCGGTTATTTTAGCCATTCTGTTAGTTCTGGCAAGTGAAGTGGTTTCTGGGATCAAACACCAGGTCCTATTCATCTCTGCTAGTTGGGGCTCTGAAAACCTTCCCTAATGAGCCCTTCCCCTTGCCGGGGTCACAGGACTTCAGCAGGCTGTGCGCAGGGAGCCACGGGCCTGTGCGCTGGGCTCTGTGCACATCCATCTGCTTTGTGTCGGCTCAGAAAAGCACACAGCAGGAAACCAGCTGCAGCGAGGCTGACACTGGAATCTGGGCCTTGGGCTGCAAATCTGGCGGCGGCGGTGGCGGTGGCGGCGGCGGCGGCGGCGGCGGCGGCTGCTGCTGCTGCTGGTGCTGCTGCTGCTGCTGCTGCTCGGTGGGTCTCCAGCTCACACACAAATAGCCAGGCCTGGGCCCCGGGTTAGAATCTCCCACCAACCACTCACCGGGTGCACCTGGTACAAGGCCAGTGGGCTGGCTCCACCAGGGTACGGCAGGAGGGGAAAGGGCTCTCCCCAGCCTGGAGAAGTGCTCGTCCATGGGAGGGGGCTGACTGCATTCTGATTCTCAGCCTACTGGGCTCTCCCACATGTGTCCTGAGAAGGACTGTGTCTGTGACATCACTGCCTGGCCACTGCCCCCCAATCCCAACCCCAATCCAAAATCAAGGTCTTCAGTGACTTTTGACTGCTGTTGGATAAGGACTGAATGCTCTTCCATGGTCCTCAAAGTGCAGCACAGTGCGGCCTGTTCTCCACCGCTATTTTGGTTTTACTGCCTCCCTCCCATGCACTCCAGCCTCCCGTACCCTCCTGCCTTGGGGCATGTGTTGTATCCTTTGCCTGCAATTTTCAGCTCGCTCCCTACCTTGTTGCCCCACCTCCATCCTCCAACTCTTACTCATTCTTTCAGGCCTGGCTGGTGCATCCCTTCCTTAGAGGAGACAGTGCACTGGCCACCCTGTGTGGATAGCCTTTTTCCGGCCTGCACACACAGGCCTTTGCTTCCTTCCTGTGGGCACTATTTACATGTCATTATTTGATTAATTTCTGCCTGTTCCACTAGAATGAATGAACTCGCAACCTCCAAGGTCGATCCCAGCTCCCCACCCTAGGGCTGCTGGTGAATGAAACAGTTTTGGTTAGGCCTGGGAACAGGCCCTCTCAGCCCAGCCCTGTCCCTCCTCCAAACCCAGGGCTCAGCACCTCCTGCCCACCCTCCCTCCTTCCAGTGGGGTCCTAAATGGGAGTAGGGGGTAAGGGTAGGAGAGGGATGGAACAGAGGGTAGCATCAGGCATTCTCAGCTTGGCTCCCAAGACACTGCTGGCTACATGGGGGCACTT
Source organism: Rhinopithecus roxellana (assembly GCF_007565055.1). Taxonomy (NCBI): domain Eukaryota; kingdom Metazoa; phylum Chordata; class Mammalia; order Primates; family Cercopithecidae; genus Rhinopithecus; species Rhinopithecus roxellana. The sequence continues at coordinate 7,657,155 of NC_044567.1, read as the reverse complement.
CCAAGAGAGACAAGATCTGGCCCATTGCCCTGTCCATGGCACCCTCCCCACTCCACCATCCTGCAAGTGTTTCTTGAGTAAATGAAGGCCTGTTGGGGTATTCCCACTATACTCCTTCAAAAGAAACTTGTCTGAGCCTCCTGCCTCCTCCTCTCTTCTAGTTTCTAGGGAGCGCAGCCTGCCAGGCCAGGGCCAGTTCACTCCCGTGAGGCTTCTGAGTCACCCAGCCCTGTCTCCTCAACCTCCAGCCCCACACCTTGACATCTGACACAATGAGGGAGTGGTCTGCCTCTCCAAGGAAGCCACAAGCTTCTGAGGGCATGGCCCCTTCCCTCATCCTTGGAGGGCCTAGTGCAAGAATTAGAGCAAGGGGCTGGGGAGGACACTGTCATTTCTCAGGATCACCTGCAGTTTAAATACCTTTCATTGACTTTTTTTCTTTTTTTTGAGACAGAGTCTGGCTCTGCACCCAGGCTAGAGTGCAGTGGCGTAACCTCTGCCTCCTGGGTTCAAGTGATTCTCCTGCCTCAGCCTCCCGAGCAGCTGGGACTACAGGTCCCTGCCACGATGTGAGGCTAATGTTTGTCGTTTTAGTAGAGATGGGGTTTCACCATGTTGGCCAGGCTGGTCTCGAACTTCTGACCGCAAATGATCCGCCTGCCTCGGCCTCCCAAAGCGCTGGGTTTACAGGGGTGAGCCACTGTGCCCAGCCCTCATTGACTACGACCATCCCACGAAGCATCATTTTCATTTGAAACAGACTCAGAAAGGTTTTGCAAATTGCCCAGGGTCACACAGCAGCCTGGGACTCTGAACCCTCTGGCTCAGACACAGTGCTCTCCCCACAAGGCTCAGCTCCAGGGTCACACAGCAGCCTGGGACTCTGAACCCTCTGGCTCAGACACAGTGCTCTCCCCACAAGGCTCAGCTCCTCATGGTGCTGTCAGCGTCCAGCTGCTACCTGAGCTACTGCTTATCTGCGACCAGAGTGGCTGTGAGACACCGATGAGGTGAGGGACATGCAGGCACTCTGCCAGCAGGTTTCTCAGGAAGTGATGAGACTCAGCATGAAGCCTCCAGTTCCGTTTACATCGCCTCATGGAGGAGGCAGGATGCAAGTGGCCTGCGCACAAATACGGTGCCTGTGGAGCCCCGTGTGCTCTTCCCCATGTGTTAGTAAATGTTATTGTTGGTGCTGGGCATGGTGACTCACACCTGTAATCCCAGCACTTTGGGAAGCCGAGGCAAGTGAATCACTTGCAGTCAGCAGTTCGAGACCAGCCTGGCCAACATGGTAAAACCGTCTCTACTAAAAATACAAAAATTAGCCGGCTGTGGTGGTGCATGCCTGAGGTTGCAGTGAGCCACTGCACTCCAGCCTAGGCAATAGAGCAAAACTCTGTCTCAAAAAAAAAAAAAAAAAGAAGAAGAAGAAAAATAAATGAAAATGGCATTGTATACCCCGCCCCTGAGCCCAGGCCACCCCACTCTGGTCTGCCCCTTATCTAGATCTCGGGAAACTCTGCTCTGCCCACCATGCCCTAGCAATCCCAGGAACATTCCCTGCCCTGCCCACTCCTGATGCCCCAGGTGGCCCCACCAGTTCCCCATTGCTCGGGTTTCTATGTCCCACCTGGTGTAGTCCATGATAGTGTTAAGCCGGTGTGCAATGGTCAAGATAGTGCAGGTATCGAACTGGGTGCGGATGGTAGCCTGGATGAGGTTGTCAGTCTCGAGGTCGATGGCAGCTGTGGCCTCGTCTAAAACCAGGATGCGGCTCTTGCGGAGCAGGGCTCGGGCCAGGCACACGAGCTGCCTCTGGCCCACGCTGGGAGTGGAGAAGGTAGGCATTTCCAGCTGGGGGCCTCCCACCTGCCCCCAGGCCTCATTCCCAGACCTGTTTCACTCCTCAGCAGCCCAGGACTGGTTTTCTGTTTGACTTTTCCCATTTCTGCCACAGCCCAGCCCTCTGGAATGGAGCAGAGGTCTGGACACCATTGGGATAATGAGGGGCTTGGGGAATGAGCCAGTGCTAAAAGGCATTGTGAAATCCCTGGTCCGCTCTTGGCACCCTTGGCCTCCTCTCTCGGTGCTTTCTTCCCCATCCTTGCTTTTCAACTAGTGTCGTGATGTTTCTCTGCTTCACTCTATCAGTCATTTACACCTTAGTAAGAATATGCTTGCATGGCTCTTCTTGGATATTTGCAAATAGGCCACACGATGCCATCTTGCTGAGCCTAATATCATACAATTCAGGCAGTCACCTCCCACCTCATAGGGGATACAGACCAGGGCTCTGCTTCAGGGACAAGAAAAGGGCAGGGCAGAGGAAGACCTGGGGACTCTTTGTGTCTGGTCACTGAGGAGGTAAAGGAGGGGCAGGACACACGCCTTCAGCCTCCTGCCCTGGAAGCCAGAGCCAGCAGACAAAACGAGGCTGTGTTCCCAACCACAGAGGCTGCAGCATCCCCACATCCAAGGACAAATACCTCAGCCCTTCCCAAAGGCGTGAGTCACCACAGCCGGAGTAAAGTCCAGGCTCTTTCCCTGGCCCATTCCCACAACTAATGAAGGTTTTGGCAGCAGAATGAGCCGCCAGATTGAACTCAGGGCTGATTTATGGTGGAACTGGCACAGGACACAGGTTATACTTAAAGCGGCTACAAGCTCAGTGAGGGAGGAGGGGAGCTGCTTTCTGTCTCTGATCCTGGCATGTGTCAGGGTGGGGCATGCTCTGGGGGAAGTGTTAAGAGCAAGCAGGTGAGAAGAATGGATCAAGCAAGAGACAGTCATGGGGCACAGGGTCTGGAGAGATCATATTTGTCCACCAGCCACCCCCACGTGGTTATGTAAGTGAGAGCCAGTTACAATGCACATTTTGTCTTAAGGGTTGCCTGGGTGGCAAGGGAGTCCCACCAGTTGTCCAGGTGAGGGAGGTGACTGACACAGCAAGGAAAGGTTTGGGACAGAGCCAGAGTCCCCGCTCTGCTTCTTACCAGCTCAGCTGCTGCAGGGAAATCATTTCAAACTGTGGAGCCTCGTTTCTGGCCCACAGGACCACGGTAAAGATTAAAGGAGAAAATGGAGGCCAGAGTGCTTTCAATATTGTTAAGTGCTGGGCAAATGTAAAGTTTTTTTTCTTGAGACCAAGTCTTGCTTGGTCACCTAGACTAGAGTGCAGTGGCAAGATCTTGGCTCACTGCAACCTTTGCCTCCAGGGTTCAAGCAATTCTCCTGCCTCGGCGTCTCAAATAGCTGGCACCCACCACCACACCTAGCTAATTTTTGTGTGTTTAGTAGAGACAGGGTTTCACTATGTTGGCCAGGCTGGTCTCGAACTCCTGCCCTCAAGTGATCCACCTGCCTTGGCCTCCCAAAGTGCTGGGATTATAGGCGTAAGCCACTGTGCCTGGCCTTGTTTTAGTTTTTGAGGTCTGGGGAGGCTGCATGAGTATGGACTGAATATAAAAATGAAAATAGGGAGGAGGAGGAGGAGAAGAGGGAGGGAAGGGAGGAGGGGAAAAGCTGACATTTCACAGGAGCGCATCCAAGCGAAGCGCTTTTCCTGTCATCACACTGACCCTAACAGTGCTCTGTCCAGATGGTAGCCACTGGCCCCATGTGGCTATTAGCACTTGAAATGTGACTAGTCCAAATGGAGACGTTCTGTAAATGTGAACTACACACTGGATTTCAAACTTGTACAAAAAAACGCAAAATATTTCTAATACTTTTATATCAATAATGTGTTGAAATAATAATATTTTAGATATACTGGGCTAAATAAAATATAGTATTATAGTTTATTTCACTTGTTTTTCCTTTTTAAAAAGTGTGGCTATGAGAAAAAAACATCAGTTACATATGCATGGCTTGCATTGTTTTTATTGGGCAGCATAATGCAGAGGTATGGACTGTTATTATCTGCCTTTTAGAGTGAAAGAAAAGCAGGCACAGAGAGGTTAAGCAACTTGCCCCAAATCACACAGCTAGCACAGGTATAGGTATCTCCAACCTTTAGACTCAGTAAGAGGTGACTACTGGCCCCTCCGATGCATAGCCCAGTGGCTGAGGACATAAAATCTGGGACTATAAGAAAGCTCTGGAGGGAAAAGGGCTTCCTCTCACCTGCTCCATGGGTTCCATCCAGAACCATGCTCCCCAGTCCAAGCACAGCCTCGACAACCTCACTGAGCTGGTTCTCCCAGAGCTGGTTCAAATCCCGGACCTGCCTTCTCCTAGCTGTGCAACTTAGGTTTACCATCTCTGAGCCTCAGTTTCCTGATTGGTGAAGTGGGATCATGGACCACCGCTGGGGCTTGTGTGAGGAGTCGGCGGGACAATACACCGTGCCGGGCACACAGAGTATGTTCAACACAAAAGGACAGCCCTGTGCACATCCTGGCTGGCCTCATCTCTGTGTCATTGGTGTCAGGTTTCCCAGCACCCGCCAGGGTTCCCCAGGGAGGGCTGCAGTTCCTGACCTCTCCACTCCCAGCGTTTACCTGAGATTCTCCCCGCCCTCAGAGCACTGGAATTCCAGGCCTGCCGGCTGGGAGCTCACAAACGTGTGCAGGTGGGACAGCTCCAAGGCCTGCCAAATGTCTTCCTCTGAGTATCTGCCAAAGGGGTCCAGGTTCATGCGCAGGGTCCCCGAGAACAGGATGGGGTCCTGGGGATACAACGTGGCCTCAGAGGCAGGCAGCTTAGGCCCTATAAGGAGCCGTGGGCTCCAGGTCCAGGGAAGAAGGGAGGGATTAAGGTGGCAGCATTCCTACTCTGTCCCCAGCTCCCCAGAGGAGACAATGGCCAAAGAGATAGAAAATTGCCTGTGGGGGAGTGATAAACCTCAGCTTGGCCAATCACAAAGACCTCCGCTGAAGCAGGAACCAGAGCCACTAATCTGCCTCCAGAGTGTCCACTCGGCCGAAAGAAGAACACCCCAGAGGAGACAGAAAAAGTGAAATGTAATTAGAGCTGGCAAAGAGACCAGGACAGAGAGTCTCAGGGGATGGGGTTCTTGGTGGGGTCCTTCCCCATGTGCTGGCCCAGGAGGTCAAAGGACAGGGCCTGATTGGGCAGAGCAAGTCTGAGCTTTCCAGATCTGGGGGTGGCTCATTAGTGGCTCTGCTCTGTGCTGTCTGTCCCTCCCCACCTGCCGAAGCCTCTGATACTGGGGTCCCAGTCTCCATCCTCAAGCTACAGAACAGGGTGGGGCCCGCCTCCAGGGCTGTTGGTGAGTGTGGCCAGTCCATGCCAGGGTCCTACCTGCGGGATGATGGTCAGCTGAGAGCGCAGGTCATGGAGGCCGATGTCTGCCACATTAAGGCCGTCGATACGGATTTCACCCTTTGCCGCCTCCAGGATGCGGAACAGGCAGAGGGTCATGGAGGACTTGCCAGCCCCAGTGCGGCCCACAATCCCCACCTAGACGGCGAAGGAAAGGGGCTCTCAGGGGGAAGCTGAGAGGTCACAGGTGCATCTCCAGGACTCCCCTGGAGGTTGAACAAACATCTGACTGGAGCACTTGCTCTCTCAAAAGACCCAAGCTCCCCACAAGGGCTGTGGCTGTGTCCACAGGCATGAACACACATGCAGGTCCGCCCATCACACACGTACCTTCTCGCCACCGTGCACATGCAGACTCAGGTCTCTCAGCACCAGATCTAGGCCCGGCCGGTAGCGCACAGAATAATTCCGGAACTCCACCTCCCCACGTGGGGGCCAACCTTTGGGAGGGCGGCTGCCTTCCACCACCCAGGGTGCCTGGCAGGAGGGGCAGATGGGGTTGCATCAGCTCCTGCCCAGTGCAGCCCTCTCTCACCTTTCAGTCTTTCTCCCCCAAGGCCCCTCAATCCTCCCCAACTATGGTCCCTGGGAGGGTCCTTGGCACCCCTATAGCTCAGCCTTGTGTTCAATGACCCCTTTATCCCTCTAACTTTATTCTCCACAAATCTACTCCAACACTCCCCTGTCCTTCCCCTCCCAGTCTCCCTGCTTGCCCCTGTTCCTTTTTAAATTTTTGAGAGACAGGGTCTCAATCATGGTTCATTGCAGCCTTGAACTCCTGGGTTCCAGTGATTCTCCTCCCTCAGCCTCCCTAGTAGCTAGGACTACAACAGGCACATGCCACCATGCTTGGCTAACTTGTTTTGTTCTGTGACAAGTCCTTTTTCTGTCACTCAGGCTGGAGTGCAGTGGTGCGATCACAGCTCACTGCAACCTTGATTTCCTGGGCTCAAGCCATCCTCCTGCCTCAGCCTCCTGAGTAGCTAGGACTACAGGCCTGTGTCAGCACACCTGGCTAATGTTTTAAAGAGAAACTGAAGAGACTGTGTCTTGTTGTGTTGACCAGACTGGTCTCGAACTCCTAGCCTCCAAGGATCCTCCTGCCTAGGAAGATTCCCAAAGTCCTGGAAATACAGGTGTGAGCCACTGTGCCACACCTTATATTCCTTGAAGTACCCTCCCTGCCTGCCCTAACTCCCCCTCTTATTACCTTTACCCATTCATTGTTACTGGGTGGCAGCCCAGTGCCAGGCAGTGGGGATACAATGGTATCCCCATTGAAACAGTCCTCACCCTCATGAGACTTATGTTCTAGTAGAGGGAGGCATACAATCAACAGATAAGCAAATCTATACAATGTAAGAAGTGATGAGTGCTAGGGGCCAAGAAGTGCTTAGTGTTGCTGCTTTATACCAGGTGGTCAGGGAAGGCTTCCTGGAGGAGGCAAAGACTTTAGTAAAGACCTGAAGGAGGTGAGGGAAGAAGCCAAGTGGATATCAGGAGGGAGGGCATGCCGGGCAGAGGAAACAGCAGGTGTAAATGGCTTTAGGTGTGTTCTGGAGCACAGCAGCAAAGGCGAGAGGTAAGAGGCCGAGGCAGTGGTGGCCCCATCCTGTAGGGCCTTGCAGGCCATTTTAAGCATTATGTTTTGTTTTGTTTTGTTTTTTTAACTCTGATTAAGATGCAAAGCCATTAGAGGGCTGTACACAGAGAATGACGTGATCTGATTTTTTTTTTTTTTTTTTTTTTTTTTAATCTCTTGGCTGCTACAAGCAGAATAGACTAGCAGGGCATAAGATGATGGTGGCTTTGAGATAGGACTGGCTACATAACTTGGGAGGCCCAGTGCAAAATGAAAACCTGAGGCTTCTTGTTGAAGAATGATGGAGAATGTCAAGGCGCCGACGGCAGAGCATTACTCTAAACGCGCAGCTCTTCTGGGAGTGGAGACCCTGCCACTGCTCAGGCTATGTTCCCGTGGAGCCAGCCCTGCTTCGAGGCAGGTTCTCCTCGTGGCCAGAGGTGAAAAAGCAGAGCAGCAGGCGCAGACTGGTCTCACGAGGAGGCACTGAAGAAGAGGGCGGGCCATGGGGTTGAGGGCAGACATTTATAGAATATAGAGACAGGAGCACGGGTATCCATGCAGTAACGGGGCTGCTAGACATGAAGCAGGGGAACTGGAAGCTCCCAGAGAGTAAGGGGTGAAGGGCTGGAGGGTGATGCCTGGGGAAGCCAGGCTGGGGTCAGGCAGGTGGACTGGCAGGTGCAATGCAGGCCACAGAATCCACAAGGACTCCAAGAAGAAGGGAAAGGTCATTTTATTGGGACGTTGCTAAGAGGTTGAATTAGATGAGAACAGAAAAGCGTCCCCTGGATTTGGAACCAGGAAGGTCACTGGAGGAGCTGTCTCTGTGGAGCGAGGGCCAGAAAGAGGACTGCAGGAGGCAGATGAGATCAAGGCTGATGAGGAAGTGGATGGAGCTTGTGGAGACCATACTTTAAACTATGCTTCATGACAGAGGAGAACAGAGAAATGGGGCAGTGGAGTGCAGGGGGGAGGGTTTGCGTATGTGTCTGGAATGGAAGATGCGATGGAATATTTTTGCATGTGGATGGGAAGTGTCCAACAGAGGGAGCAAGAATGACGGGAGATGGAGGGTGGGACTGAGGAAGCCAGGTCCTTAAGCAGCCATGGGAAGAAATGGAGGGGCTGGACTTTGAAACAGAAAGGGATGATTCCTGCTAAAAGTGAAAAGACGACGACAGGAAGGAGACACAGGCTGGTTTAAAGACCGAGCGGCAGGAAGGTTGAGGGAGTTCACATCTTAGAACATACTTTTTCACGGAGGTGTCAGGAAAGGTCGACGGCTAAGCAGGAAGGAGATGTGGGGTTTGAGGACAGAGATTATTCAAAAAATGTCTTTCTGAACGTGAGAACACGGGCTTCTTGGGGAAGCAAAGTAGGAACATGCAGCCGTGGTGTGTGGTTATACACTTGTCAACTCAGTGATTTTTCTCCTGCAAGGTTTTTGTTTTGTTTTGTTTTGTTTTTAGACAAAGTCTCATTCTTGTCATCCAGGCTGGGGTGTAGTGGCGCAATCTTGGCTCACTGCAACCTCCACCATCTGGGTTCAAGCGATTCTCCTGCCTCAGACTCCCAAGTAGCTGGGAATACAGGTATGTACCACCACGCCTGGCTATTTTTTTGTATTTTTAGTAGAGATGGGGTTTCACCATGTTGGCCAGTCTGGTTTTGAACTCCTGACCTCAAGTGATCCATCCGCCTTGGCCTCCCCAAGTGCTGGGATTACAGGCATGAGCCACTGCACCTGGTGTCCTGCAAGGTTTTAAGTGCTCAGTGCAGGCATGAAGAAGGCAAATTGGTGGGCTCAGCTGGGGTGGGGTTTTGGAGGTGAGTACAACTGAGAGAGAAGGGTGAGGCAGGTGAGAGCATTTGTGTTGGTGGAGCATAGACTCTAGGCTGGCCGGGGAGGGAGGTGAAGGCAGAGAAGCTGATGGACAGAGACACAAAGGGGGGTCATGGGATTGGGGATCCCAGTGAAGGCAGACTGCTGTGACAGAGGGGGACTTGGAACATGAGAACAAGGAGGGATAGGAGCGTGGGCCAAAGATGGGATACTTGACACTGATGCTGCAGCTTCTGGGCATGAAGAGGTCTGAGGTGTGACCATGAGAGGGGGCGGTGGAGAAAAGTCTGGAACCCCCAGTAGGGGACAACTCCTTTTCCCCAAAAAAGGGCATGCTGCCCCACCTCCACTCCTTTGCCCAGGTTGGTCTCTTTGGCTGAAATGCTCACCTTCCCACTGCCCACCCCACCATCTTACCTAGTCTATCAAGGCCTGTCCATCCTTCTCATCTAAGCTTGTCTCCCCTGGTCACCCCAGCCAAAGGATCTCCCTCATCTGCCCTCTCCTTGTGCACCACACCAGAGCTCTGGTCATCCATTGCAAAGCCCTGCAATAGGTCTTACCCCTCCCATCAAATCAGAATCACCTGAGGGCAAACACCATCTTGCTCAACTCTGATCTCTCTGCACCTCCTAGCATAGAGTGGTGGTTGATGCTCAGTAAGGAGTGAATGGATAAATGAATGAAGAGTCTCATATACAGCTGGCCCTGAGGTTTAGGGAGGGAGGGCCACCAAGCTTTCCTCCCCAGCTACTTCAGATTCCCCCTGTCCCAGGCTCATCCCAGTACCCACCTCTGTCTCTGTCTTGGAGTACTCCTTGACCCTCTCCACAGCCACGATGTTAGACTCCAAATCTGACATCATTCGTATCATCCAATTCAGAGCAAATGTCACCTGGCCAAAGGGACCGGGTTATAGGTGTGGCGATCTTCCCTCCCCACCACAATGGCTTTGGGAGGAGTTCAGACTCCTGGATCACGTGCCCATCAATGGGATCCTAGCCCATGGATGACAGTGCAGAATTAACCAAGGACCACCTCGTCTGCTGTTTCTCAAACTTTAATATGTATAAGACTTCCCAGAGAACCTTGTTAAAATGCAAGGCTGGATTCCGTAGTCTGAGGTGGGACTTGGGACCTGAGATTCTTCATTTCTAACAAGCTCCCAGAGAACGCTGATGCAACTGGCCCATGGGCAACACTTTGCGTACCAAGGAGTCTTGATCAAAATGCAGAGTCCTGAGCCCCATCCTAGGTCTACTGAATCAAAATGTACATTTTAACAAGTTGATTCATATGCACACTGATGCTTGTGAAAACTGACCTTTCTGGATTGCTTTTTGTTTGTTTGCCAGTGCATTCAAGATTTGAGCCACCTGAGGCATTAACAATGTGATCTGCTTTGCAAAAATTCCATTTGCATTCAGGTGACTCTTTGACAGTACAAGCTGGCATCAGGATGACCTGCCTGACCTGCAACCCAGGCTTCAGTCACCTCGTCTGTGTACTTTCTCTGCAAGCATGTGAATGTGAGGGGTATGCCAGCCCTACACTGTCCTGACCTGTCACACGAGCCTACAACTTGCCCAGAGACAAGACAAATTCTGTTTGTCCTTTGGGGCTAAGCTCCAAGATCATTTCTACAACACCCCAAAGCAAGAAAACTCCTCTGCACTTTTTTTTTTTCTCTTGAGATGGAGTCTCGCTCTGTCACCCAGGCTGGAGTACAGTGGCATGATCTTGGCTCACTGCAACCTCTGCCTCCCAGGTTCAAGCAATTCTCCTGCCTCAGCCTCCCGAGTAGCTGGGATTACAGGTACCTGCCACCATGGCTGGCTAATTTTTGTATTTAAGTAAAGATGAGGTTTCACCATGTTGGCCAGGCTGGTCTGGAACTCCTGGCCTCAGGTGATCCACCCGTCTCAGCCTCCCAAAGTGCTGGGATTACAGGTGTGAGCCACTGCGCCCAGTCCCTCTTCTGGGCTTTTAAAACATTTTGTTTCTCCAGCCACAAAGACCTGCTTAGCCTGAAGCACAATGGCCTGCTGATGGGGGGTCTCTCCAGCTGGAGTGTGAGGTGTCAGGCAAGGTCGACTGCTGAGCAGGAGGGAGATATGGGGTTTGAGGACAGAGATTATTCAAAAGAATTATTTCTGAATGTGGGAACATGGGCTTCTTGGGGAAGGAAAGTAGGAACATCCAGCTGTTGTGTGTGGTTATAAACTTGTCAACTCAGTGATTTTTTTTCTTTTTTCTTTTTTCTTTCTCACACAGTCCCTGAGAGCAGACCCTGTGGCTGGTGCCCATACTGAGCAGGGAGGGGCACTCAGGAGATGCCTGGAACACCTGTGTGGTATCTGTCCCACTGGTGGCCCTGCCATGGGGTCCAGGTCATTCATACCTGCAAGGAGTAGGACACAGAAAGGCCCACCAGTCCCGGGTTCAGGCTGCTCCTCCCAATGACGGCAAATAGTGCAGCAAAGAGCACCACACAGTTCCCCACGAACTCCACTCCGACGCTCAGCCACCTGTGAGGGATCAGATGAGGAGGAAATGGGGCAGGGGCAGGGAGGGGCCAGTTTTCTGCTTAGAGGAAAGGAGGGACAAGGACGCTGAACACCAGAGAGCCTGCTGGGAATTCCCGGAGGAGCAGGGAGTGAGGGAGGCAGCTTCTGACCGGTTGGAGATGATGTAGGGGTAGCAGCTTTTCTGGTTGGCATCCACCTTAGTATCACTGATGACCTCAAAGTCCCGGCTGCGGTTGTAGGCCCGGATGACACTGGCACCAGTCACTGTCTCCGAAAAGTGGGAGTAGATAGGTGAGCGGCTGACTGATTCCAGCCGCTTCAGTTGCCGTGATGTGGCTGCATAGAAGCGCTGATGGAGGGAGAAGGAGTTTGGGGTCAGGGCCATGGAACCCCCAACTCAGTCCTGCCTGTCTCTGAACTCATCCATTTTCAGATGAGTCCTCCCAGCCAGCCTCACTCCCACCACGAGACATCACTGCCTTCCCCCACTTCCAAGGACCCAAGACTTGGGGCCTTGCTGTGTCATTCACTCCTTCCCTCTGACCGTCTCTGCTTCAACCCCACAACAACACTGCTCCGCCTCCAGTTTCCATCCTCTCCTCTGTGGCCTGTAGTCCTGTATATCCAGGACTATACCGGATGTCTAGCTGATGCTCCCCTAGCCCAGCACAGAGCACAGCCCAGATCATGGTCGCTGTACCCAGGTGTTGAGCATCTGTCCCCGGGAACTGACTCATTCATTACAGGAGTTCAGTGTCTGCAAAGGCTTTTTACAGTAGCTGTACCACCTCATCTATGTTAAACACATGCATACACATATGTTTAGATATGTGTAAAAGGAAGGAAAGGATAATGTGTCCCAAACTGTTGACAACGTTTCATCAAAAAACCAGCCAACAGGAAGGCCGGGCGTGGTGGCTCCCACGTGTAATCCCAGCACTTCGCGAGGCTGAGGTGGGCGGATTCACTTGAGGTCAGGAGTTCAAGACTAGCCTGGCCAACATAGCAAAACTCCGTCTCTATAAAACTACAAAAATTAGCTGGGTGTGGTGGTGCGTGCCTGTAATCCCAGCTACTTGGGAGGCTGAATCAGGAGAATTGCTTGAACCTGGGAGGCGGAGGTTGCAGTGAGCCGAGATTGTGCAGCTGCACTCCAGCCTAAGCAACAGAGCGAGACTCCATCTCAAAAAAAAAAAAAAAAAGGCCAACAGGAAAGTCCCAGTGCCAGCTACAATGTATTTTCTCACCAACTCCATGCGGAAGGTCTATGAGTCATTCTATTTTACAGGTGAGGCAAATGAGTTTCAAAGAGGTTAAGTAATGGCTCCCCTAATATAAATGTTAAGCAATGACTGCCCCTAACAAAACCCTGTAATGCTGGTGGCCTGAAGCATCCCACCCCTCTTGCCCCCGCCCATGTGGATGCCCCGCCCCACACCAGCACCACACCCACACTGGAATCACGCCCACCCCACACCTGCACCAAGGTGTAGAGCACAGCCAAGGGCAGGATGACCACAGTAAAGAGTGGCGTGCTGGCCACGATGACCACAAGAGTAGAGATGGCATTGAAGAAGGAATTGAGCAGCATGAGGATGACAGGGGCCAGAAGTTCATCAATGATATAGATGTCCTTGGAGAAGCGGTTCAAGATGCGGCCTGAGGGTGTGGTGTCAAAGAAGGACTGTGGCGAGCGTATCTTGTTGTGCAGCAGTGCCTGGTGCAACACACGGGCAGCCTGGATGCCACCCGCTGCCATGGCCATGGCTGACAGCATCACCAGGAGTCCTGTTGGAGAAGGCAGAGGGCACTGGCTCACCTGGACTATTGAGCGGGCACGAAGGGGTAGAATCAGAGACACGGGTTGACCAGAGTGGGTTGGGGGGGCTTGGATGCAAGGGCATGGTTTGGGGGGCCTGGCAGCCCAGAGAAGAAGGGATATTGGAGCCCCTTCTGGACACCCCCGCAGGCTCACCTTGCAGAATTCCTAAGGCAGCATAGACGCCCAGCCTCATGGAAGTGTTGTTCTGTCTATTGTCCACCATGGCATCATTTGTCCAGGCACTGAGCCACACATTGGCTCCAATGGCAGCTGCACTTTGGCCCACATACAGGAGACAAATGGCCAGTGTGGTACAGAGCCCCACAGCCTTGGCATAATCCCGGAACACACTCAGCTCCACCTGTAGGGAGCAGCCATGGCAGTCAGGGACAGGGGACTCCATAAACCCTGGGGCTGCTGGGGCCTGCCTGTCCATCCCCTCCAGCCCCTCTTGCCCCACCGACTCACAGTGCCAATCTCTGCTTTCTCCTTCTGGGTCAGTACCCCATCTGCCTTCGCCTCTGTCACCCGCACCTTCTCTGACGGACCCAGGCGCCTCCGGGGTGCAGGCTGACCCTGTCCCTCCCCATCCGATGACAGGGCACTCAGCTGTCTGTGGAGGCAGCTGGTCAGGCCCAGGGAGGGGGCCTCAGGCACCCCCCAGGACAGAGGCTGGGAGTGTTAGGGAGAAACCTGCACCCCACCTGGCAGGGCTTGGGGAGCCCTGATACAGCCTCCTGGAGGTCTGGGGGCTCTCAGGAGCTCACCTCATAAACTGCTTCTGGACCGCATAGGTGACTGGATCACTGTCTGTCAGATCCGTGTGGTTGCTGAGTGTGTCTTCAATCAGCAGTACCTCCTTATCCTCTGCACCTTCCAGTGCTGCAGTGGGGTGGGAGGAAGGAGATAGAGTTCAGCTAGTTCTCCCTGCAAGCCCCTGGCATCTCCCATTCCCCACTCTAATGAAAGGGGCTCAATGGACAAGCATGAAAATAAAATCAGGGGGATTGAAAGGGCAACAAGAAAGACTTGGGTTAGGCAACAAGAAAAACTTCTCTTCACAAATTATGGAGAAAGGGACTCAAATACAAGGGTTAGGAACTTGGGCTCTGGAGTCAGACTGGCTGAGCTTAAAACCCATGTCCTTGGCTGGGTATGGTGGCTCACGCCTCTAATCCTAGCACTTTGGGAGGCTGAGGCGGGTAGCTCACGAGGTCAGGAGATTGAGACCAGCCTGGCCAACATGGTGAAACCCCGTCTCTACTAAAATTACAAAAATTAGCCGGGTGTGGTGGCGGGCACCTGTAATCCCAGCTACTCAGGAAGCTGAGGCAGGAGAATGGCGTGAACCCGGGAGGCGAAGGTTGCAGTGAACCAAGATTGCACCACTGCACTCCAGCCTAGGCAACAGAGTGAGAAACTGTCTCAAAAGAAAAAAAGAAAAAAGAAAAAAGTCTGCATGACTGTAGGCTTAAAAGAAAATGTGTCCAGTGTGTGAGCAAGAGGCACAGCACTTGGTAAATGCTCAAGGCACGTGGGCTGTACATACAGCCATAGGCAAGAAAGCCCAGGGAAGGTCTGTGAGCCAATCCAGAATTGGGGGCTGCGGAGCTAGGTCTGGGCAACAAGGAGCCAGGGGCACGTTGTGAGCCAGAGACTTCAACAAGCTCCATGAGGACCGTCATTTTTTTGTTTGCTCACTGCTATATCTTAGTGTCTGGAACAGTGCCTGGATACAGTGATTGTCCAATACATTTTGGTTGATAAATAAATGGCTGTGCCAAGCACTTGCATACTTGCCAAACTATTTATCCATGAAGCAGCCTTGCTACACAAGCTGGGCCTGGGCCCTCCTATGCTTTCAACAGATGGAAAACAGGCTCTGAGATCGGGCAAGGTGGCTCACACCTGTAATCCCAGCACTTTGAGAGGCCAAGGCGGGCAGATCACGAGGCCAAGAAATCAAGACCATCCTGGCCAACATGGTGAAACCCTGACTCTATTAAAAATATAAAAATTAGCCAGGTGTGGTGGCGCACGCCTGTCGTCCCAGCTACTCAGGAGCCTGAGGCAGGAGAATCACTTGAACCTGGGAGGCAGAGGTTGCAGTGAGCTGAGATTGCGCCACTGCACTCCAGCCTGGGCGACAGAGCGAGACTCCGTCTCAAAAAAAAATTAAGAAAAAGAAAAAGAAAGAAAGAAAACAGGCTCTGAGACCGGGGCTGAGGATCTGAGTTCCCACAGTTAGGGTGGAGGAGGCAGTGGGACTCGACTATGTCTAGTCTACTTTCCCTCTGGTGACTGTCACACACATGGCCCAAGTTTCCCAGAACCTGCCTGGCACGACACTAGGCCAGTCTAGACACACTCAGAGACCCCAGACAGAAGGGATGCTGGGAAGGCACAGGAATCAGAGAGCCCAGGACAGCAGATACCGATCCAGCTGTCCTCCAGGTGCCCTTGGTCCTCATCGGGGGCGTAGTTGTGAAGAAAGTTGGCAAAGGAGCCGTTGCGCTGCAGCAGGGCTGGGTAGGGGCCCATCTCAGACACCTGTCCATCAGCTAGCACGATGATGAAGTCTGTCTGGGGCAGGAAGCTAATGCCGTGCGTCACCAGCACTCGCGTCTGGGGAGAAGGCAGCAGGCTGTGTCACCCCTACCACCCTCGCACACACCCCCAGCACAGGCACGGAGCCACAGAGTGAGTGTGAGGTGTGTCAGGGAGCTTGGACAGGCACATGGGTGACTCACCCTGTGCTCGCCACAGCCTGCTCAGAACCTCATGGGTGGGGGAGTTGTCCCCACAGGTTTCTCCTGATGCCCAACCCACATGCCCACTTCTCGCACCCCCCTACACACCTCCAGGTCGCATCCAAACCCCTCAGCCTCTCACCAGCTCTCTCTTTGGGCCTCAGATCTCACCTTAGCCCCCTTAGCCTCCGGCAGGCCTCACCTTGCCTGCCAGCACACCTTCTGGCCCGATGACGTGGTCAAAGATGTGCTTGGCCACATGAGAGTCCACCGCGGACAGTGGGTCATCCAGCAAGAAAATATCGGCATCACTGTACACAGCTCGGGCCAGACTGACCCGCTGCCGCTGGCCCCCAGACAGGTTAATGCCCTGGAGGGAGGCGGGGGTGGGAAAAATGGGGTCAGACAGGCACAGGGAGACAATGGCCTGTGCACTGTTATTTGGGATGGCAGATTTTTTTGTTTGTTTTTTGTTTTCTGAGATGGAGTCTCGCTCTGTTGCCCAGGCTGGAGTGCAGTGGTGTGATCTCGGCTCACTGCAACCTCTGCCTCTCGAGTTTGAGCAATTCTTATGCCTCAGCCTCCCGAGTAGCTAGGATTGATTGCAGGACTACCATGCCTGGCTACTGACTAAAATGTTTTGTTTTTTATAGAGACAGAATCTCCGTATGTTGCCCAGGCTAGCCTCGAACTCCTGAGCTCAAGCAATCGGCCCACCTCAGCCTCCCAAAGTAAAGTGCTGGGATTACAGGTGTGAGCCACTGTGCCTGGCCAGAACAGCAGACTTCTGAATCTGTATTTCACATGGGGCCTAGTCTGTCCCTGCAATGTGTGAGGGACAGAGGTAAAGGGTAAGTCCTCCTGGGGTAGGTGAGGCCATTCTACTCCATTGGTCACCATCCTGCCCAGTTTGGTGTCCTGCCCAACCCATCTATGGATGAATGGACACACAAATGTGTGTGTATGTGTGTATATATATATATATATAATGAAATATCATTCAGTCTTACTTGGAGAAAAATTCTGACACATGCTACAACATGGCTATGCCTTGAGGACATTATGATGCTAAGTGAAATAAGCCCGTCACCAAAAGACAAATGCTGGATGATTCCACCTACATGAGGTACCTAGGTGATATGGTTGCAATATTTGTTCCTTCCAAAGTTCATGTTGAAACTTACCCCCTCAGTGTGGCAGGATTGAGGGGAGGCCTTTACCAGGTGATTAGGTCATGAAAACAGAGCCCTCATGAATGGTTGATCCATTTATGGATTAATAGGTTGATGCGTGAATGGGTTACTGGGGGAGTGGGACTGGTGGCTTTATAAGAAAGGAAGAGAAACCTGAGGCCGAGCGTGGTGGCTCATGCCTGCAATCCCAGCAATTTGGGAGGCTGAGGTGGGTGGATCATTTGAAGTCAGGTGTGCGAGACCAGCATGGCCAAGATGGTGAAACCCGTCTCTACTAAAAATACAAAAATTAGTTGGGCTGTAGTTGCACGTGCCTGTAATCCCAGATATTTGGGGGGCTGAGGCAGGAGAATCGTTTGAACCTGGGAGGCGGAGGTTCCAGTAAGCCAAGATCACGCTGCTGCACTCCAGTCTACAGTCTGGGCAACAAAGTGAGGCCTTGTCTCAAAAAAAAAAAAAAAAGAAAGAAAGGAAGGAAGAGAGACCTGAGCTAGCATGCTTGGTCCCCTTGCCATAGGATGCCCTGTGTGGCCTTGGGACTCTGCAGACTCCCCGCTAACAAGGAGGCCCTCTCCAGAGGCAGCCCCTGGACCATGGACTCCTCAGTCTCCGTAACTGCACAAAATACATTTCTTTTCCTTATAAATTACCTAGTTTCAGGCATTCTCTTATAAGCAATAGAAAATGGACTAAGATACTAAGTAGTCAAATTCCTAGGAGTAGAAAATAGAATGGTGGTTACTGGGGCTAGGGGCAGTGGGGAATGAGGAGTTGCTTAGTAGGCGCAGTTTTAGTTTTGCAAGATGAAAAGATTCTGGAGATTGGTTGCACAGCAATGTAAATGTACTTAACACTGTTGAACTGTATGTTGAAAAATGATTAAGTTTTTTTTTTTTTTTTTTGAGACAGAGTCTTGCTCTGTCACCCCAGCTGGAATGCAGCGATACAATCAATCTCAGTTCACTGCAACCTCTGCCTCCTGGGCTTACGCAATTCTCCTGCCTCAGCCTCCTGAGTAGCTGGGACTACAGGCACATGCCATCACACTTGGCTAATTTTTTTGTGTTTCTAGTAGAGATAGGGTTTTATCATGTTAGCCAGGCTGGCCTTGAACTCCTGACCTCAAATGATATACCCGCCTCAGCCTCCCAGAGTACTGGGAGCCACCATGCCTGGCTAGATGATATATTTTATGTTATGTGTGTTTTACCATAGTTAAAAATAATTAAAAAGCAAAGCCCCAAACTTTCCCCAATGTTCCACGTTTTTTAGAGTAAAGGCCAAAATCTTAACCAAGGTAATCAGGGTTCTGCCTCTCCTTATCTTTTCCCTCCATTTCCCAACCCCCAGTCATGCCAGAGAACTCCAAGATCCCCCACAGGGTTCCTGCCCCAGACGGAGCTTCCTGGCTCCCGACGAGGCTCACTCGGTCTCTTTGTTGAGTTCTCTGATTCTCAGTGAGGATTTCCCAAGCTACCTCAATAATTCAACCCTGTAGGCATTCCTGTATTCCTTCCCTGCTTTATTTTTCCCACTGAGCATTTATCTAACACATTATATATTGTACTTATTTATCTTTTTTATTATCTCTTCCTGCCACAAGAATGTGAGCTATATGAAGGTAGAGATTTTAGCCTGGTACTTTAGTATTCACTACTGTATACTATTTCCCAGAATAGAGTGGGTGCTTAATAAATATATGGTGAAGGAATTAATAGATAAATGATAAGCAACTCATCCTCAGTTGTTAAAATTGAGCTCAAAAGTGATGCTCAAGGCTGGACATGGTGTTCATACCTGTAATTCCAGTACTTTGAGAGGCTGAGGCAGGGGAATCACTTGAAGCCAGGAGTTCAAGACCAGACCGGCCATGATGGCAAAACCCCGTCTCTACTAAAAATACAAAAATTAGCCAAGTGTGGGGGTGCACACCTGTAATCCCAGCTACTCAGGTGGCTGAGACATGAGAATTGCTTGAACCCAGGAGGTGGAGGTTGCAGTGAGCCATGATCGCACCACTGCACTCCAGCCTGGGTGACAGAGCAAGGATCTGTCTAGAAAAAAAAAAAGTGATGCTCAGCCAGGTGCAGCAGCTTATGCCTGTAATCCCAGTACTCTGGCAGGCCAAGGTGGGAGGATCTCCTGAGCCCAGGAGTTCAAGGCCAGCCTGGGAGACATGGCAAGATGCTGTCTCTAAAAAAAAAAAATTAAAATTTAGCTAGATATGGTGGCATGTGCCTGTGGTCCCAGCTACTCGGGAGGCTGAGGCTAAAGGATCGCTGGAGCCCAGGAGTTCCAAGCTGTAGCGTGCCATGATCTCACCACAGCACTCCATCCTGGGTAACAGAGTGAGGCCTTATCTCAGAAAGGAAAAAAAAGTGATGCTCTTCCTTATGTAGTCTCCCTGCTGCGCCCTCCCTGTATCCTGCACAGGCCTTCAGGCTGGCTCCTAGAATATTCAGTAGCCCCTACTTGTTCACTAAACAGATTTGCTAATAGATCTGTTTCCTCAGTGCCTGGCACAGAGTTGGGCATAATGTTACACCAGTGTGTGAATGAAGGGATGAACATATGGACCTGGGCTGGGTTGAGGCAGGCAGCTCTATGGACTAGCCCTTTACGGATAGAAGAAGACTCTGTACCTTCTCTCCAATTTCTGTCTGGTCCCCACCAGGCAGCATCTCCAGGTCAGCTAGCAAGGCACAGGCCTCCAGAGCCTGCTGGTAGCGCTTGGGGTTCAGGGCTTGGCCGAAAAGCACGTTTTCCTGAAGAGTACAGTTCTGGATCCATGCCTGCTGGGGCACGTAGGCCACAGAGCCCTGGCCACAGGAGAAATTTACCTTGGGGCTTGCCCAAGGCCTGGCTGAGCCCCACACCCTGCCCAGGAGCCCCTGCCTCTCTCACCTTCATGTGTACTTTGCCTTCTAGCTTCTCCATCTCTCCCAACAGGGCAGACACCAGGGAGGACTTCCCACAGCCCACAGGCCCCACCACGGCCACCAGTGCCCCTTTCGGGACCTGGATGTCTAGGCTGGGGGCAAGGACCCCAGGAGTCCAGTTAGAGGCAGGGATCAGGATTTTGGTCTCCAACCCTCCACCTGGAGAACCAAGCCCTCCTCCCTTCCAGACACCACCCTGGCAAGCTGAAGCTCTTCCTGCATTCTTGGTCAAAGGTTTTTCAGGGTGCTGCTATTGATCTGAACTTCCGGCCCACTGTGGGCAGCTGGGAAGGTAGTGGGAGAAGCTGGTACCTGTGCAGGGTGGGGGGCAGGTCCTGGGCCCAGGTGAAGGTGCCACTGTGTATGGTGATGGCATAGCCTGAGAGGACCAACGTGGGCAGGATCAGGGAGGGAGCCCAAGGGATGGGGTAGCCGGCAGGGAGGCTGGGGGGCAGGGGAAAGGAGGACAGGGGATGAGCCTGGGCCATGGGGAAGGGATCCTTGGGAGAAGGGAGGAAGAAAGGGATGTGGGGAGCCCTGTGGGGGAGGGCAGAGGAGAGCAGAGAACCCAGAAAAGGGAGAAGGAGGTCACAGAGTCAAAGCAGATGTGAACAAAGGAAGAAGAAAAGGGGTCAGGAGAGAACAATGGAAAAGCTTGAAACAGAGGTTTTTCTGGGGTTAGGACTGAGGCAGGCAGCCCAGGCAGGGGCTCTCTAGACCTGGGGAGATGGTCTTTCTTTCCACACACTGGGAGTCAAGTTCATCTTGAGTCAGGAATTGCTGGATCCGTTTCAGAGACACACTGGCCTGCAGGAGGAGGATGTGAGTCAGCCCTAGAGATTGTACTTTCCCAACCCCCAACCCCTACCCGCACCCTGTCCCCAGCGTCCTGGGCTAGGCAGGACCCCTGAGGGCCCAGACACTTAGCACTGGTGTCCCTCCCACGACTGAGTCTTCCATGGCTCCCACTGCCCAAAGAGAAAGTCCAGGCTGGTAACAGGAGGCTATCTACAGAACTCAGGTTTCTAGAGACCCGACCTGACCACCTGTGACTCCAATTGACCCCTGACCTTAATGACCTCATTCAACCTTGAATAGCTCCTCATAATGCTAGCGACCTTCCCTGAATCCAGTAACTCCCCCTGATTATCCCTTACCCTAAATGACCCTTCCCTGACCCCAACAACCTGTTTCAACTCCAGAAGAGCCCCCAGCCCTACCCAGGGTTACCTGAGTCAGATTGCTGATTAACTGGGGCAGCATGTTGAGGGGAAGTCTTAAGATATCAAACAAGGACACAGACACGAAGGCTTTCTCGGCATCCAGCACATTGTTTGGGTCCACATACACGTACACCCAGAGGGTGATCAGGGTCACCTGAGCAGCACGGGGGTGGTGTCAGAGTGAGGTCCTGACATGCCTGGGCACCTAGAACCCTGGAGGCAGGGACCCAGCCCAGTGCCGAGCCTCACCAGGAAGGGGGTGCACATCCAGGTGAAGGTGGATATGGCGTGGAGGTAGGCCGCCGTGCGCAGCAGCTGGAGCTCACCCTGCCTGATGCCCTCCACCTGCTTCAGGAAGCTGGGTTCCCAGGCGTACAGCTTCAGCACCTTGATGCCATTCAGGATCTCACTCATCAGCTTGATGCGCGAGTCCTTCAATTTCATTTGCTTTACCTGTGCGGGCAGAAAGAGTGGCAGTGGCACACCTGCTCCCTCCCCTGACCTCCTGCCCACAGGGTCCTACCTTCCGTCCAGTCTTATCCATTGCAGCCATTCCACGCTGCCCACTATTCCTTCTCACACCTCCTTGCTGGGCCTGTGCTGGGCCTTGGCCTGGAATGCATGGCCACTGCCTCCCTGTGTCCTCTGCCTGACGAGATCCAGCTCCACCCTCAGTGCCACTGCACTGGCCTCCCCAGGCAGCATCCTCTGTCCCCTGCCCTGGGTTTCTTCTCCTACTTCTTCTTTTTCTTCTTCTTCTTATTGCTATTATTGTTTATTTTAGAGATGGCATCTCACTGTGTTGCCCAGGCTGGACTGCAGCGGTACCATCATAGCTCACTGCAGCCTCAAACCCTTGGGCTCCTTTGATCCTCTGGTCTCAGCTTCCTGAGTAGCTGGAACTACAGGCATGAACCACCATGCCCAGCTAATTTTTAAATATTTTTTGTAGAGACAAGATCTCACTCTGTTGCCCATGCTGGTTTCAAACTTCTGGCCTCATGTGATCCTCCCACCTTGGCCTCCCCAAGTGCTGGGATTACAGGTGTGAGCCACCACACCTGGTCCCCTTCCCTGGGTTTCTAAAGCACATCGCACGTTCCTTTAGTTCCATAACCATTCCTTTACATATGTTTCTCTAATCAGACTGTGAGCTTCCTGAGGGGATGGGCTGTTTATTTCTCTTTGTTCTCCGAGACCTTAGCCCAAGGTGTGGCACACCAGACTAATGTATTCATTCAACCCCCATTTATGGAGTGCCTACTATGTGCCAGGCCATGGGCTACATGTGGAATTTGTCACAGTGAATTCAGACAAGGCCCGTACTATCATACAGCTGATGGTCTGATGGGGGAGGCATACAATAAGCAAACAATGGTCTGAATAAATGCTTAATTATTAATCATTATGTGTGTTCTGATGGGAAATCACAGGATCCTGTAAGAAAGTAATGAGGTGGCGGCAGGGAAACTAACTTAGACTGAGACTGGGCAGTCAGGGTGGGCCTCTGGAGGAAGTTACTTTTTTTTTTTGAGATGGAGTTTCGCTCTCGTTGCCCAGGCTGGAGTGCAATGGCACGATCTAGGCTCACTGCAACCTCCGCCTCCCGGGTTCAAGGGATTCTCCTGCCTCAGACTCCAGAGTAGCTGGGATTACAGGCATGTGCCACCACACCTGGCTAATTTTGTATTTTTAGTGGAGACAGGATTTCTCCATGTTGGTCTGGCTGGTCTCAATCTCCCAATCTCAGATGATCCAACTGCCTCGGCCTCCCAAAGCTCTGGGATTACAGGCATGAGTCACCGTGCCCAGCCGAGGAAGTGACTTTAATGACGAAAGGGAAGGGAAGGAAAGGAGTTAGGCAGGCAAGGAGGGGGATGACAAGCATTCCAGGCAGAGGGAACAGTGTATGTGGTGGCCCCAGAGGTACCCTGAGCTTAGTGCTGTGGAGAAAAGAAACAAGGCCAGACTGGCAGGAACTTGGCCATTCCCCGGGGGGTGAGGACTTGCAAGGTAAGCAGAAGCCTGCTGGGTATTCTTAGGGAGTTTGTCATTTTTCCTATGGGCAGTGGGAAGCTACTAGACTTCAATAGGCCAGGTATGATGGCTCATACCTGTAATCCCAGCACTTTGGGAGGTTAAGATTAACGGATCACCTGAGGTCAGGAGTTTGAGACCAGCCTGGCCAACATGGTGAAACCCCATCTCTACTAAAAAAAAAAAAAAAAGAGCCGGGTGGCATGTGCCTGTAGTCCCAGCTACTAGGGAGGCTGAGGCGGGAGGATCACTTGAACCCGGGAGGCAGAGGTTGCAGTGAGCCGAGATCATGCCACTGCATTCCAGCCTGGGTGACCAAGTGAGACTCTGTGTCAAAAAAAAGACAAAATATACTTTAATAAATGTTTGCAAATAGTAGACTGAGTGACTGGCTATTCATGATTAGCACAGTGCAGTGGGAAAACTCCTCATCAGACCAGGATACTCAGGTTCAAGTCCCAGCCCTGCCTGATTCTGGACTGCCATTATTTCTCTAAGCATTGGTTCTTCTGCTACAAAATGAGAATGTCAGTAAAACCCTCTGAGAGTTGTGAGGGAAGAGCAAGCTATGGTTTCTGCAAGTGGCTAGTAGCCATCCATACTCAGGAAGCAAGGTAGCTGGGAGGCCCCAAGGTTAGTGGACACCTTCCCCCAGGCAGCCAGCCAGGTGCTCCAGGCAGGAGGATGCACCCCGGACAGCACCTACCTGGAAGGCACGCATCTTCACGGCCACAGCTCCGTTGAGTGGAATCAGTAAGACCATGAGAGCGACTCCAGCCAGGACAGAGGGACCTAGGTTCTGAGGAGACACCAGTGGATAGATGACACATAGGGACAGATTACCAAAGTCTACAGAGAGAACCCAACAGACAAACAGAGGCCTGTTGACTTGAAATGTGTAGATGGGCAGGAAGCAAAAGATGGCGGTTGGCCAAACAGAAATTCAGAATGACCACAACATTTGTAGAAGCAGCTAGCCATTAGAGAACGATGACAGGGACAGACAGCAGACATAGAAGGGTGTCCAGACACACAGAAGGCAAATATAGATGATGACAGCCAGAGTCACACCCACCTCCCTCCAAGTCTTTCTTTCCTCCCTGGCTTCTGCGGGAAGGATAGCAACAGATGCTGGGAAGATTCCGTTGCAGACATCAGCATCCTCGAAGTCCTATTCCTCCATCCCCACCAATGCCTAGGGAAGCTCTTGTGTCAATTCTTTTTTTTTTTTTTTTTTTGAGACAGTGTCTTGCTCTGTCACCCAGGCTAGAGTGCAGTGGCACGATCTCAGCTCACTGCAACCTCCCTCAGCCTCCTGAGTAGCTGTGACTACAGGCACCCACCACCGCATCTGGCTAATTTTTGTATTTTTAGTAGAGATGGGGTTTCACCATCCTGGCCAGGATGGTCTTGAACTCCTGACCTTGTGATCCACCTGTCTTGGCCTCCCAAAATGCTGGGATTACAGGCATGAGCCACCGTGCCTGGCCAGCTCTTGTGTCAATTCTATATCCCCTCTGCTAACCCAGAATAACCCTTTTTCTTTCTTTTTTTTTTTTTTTTCTTTCTTTTTAGATACAAGGTCTTGCTATGTTGCCCAGGCTGGAGTGTGGTGGCTATTCGCAGGCACAATCGTGGCGCACTGCAGCCAGAACTCTTGGGCTCAAGTGATCCTCCTGCCTCAGCCGTCTGAGTAGCTGGGCCTACAAGCATGTGCCATGCGCCCAGTTCCAGAATAATCCTCTCTTGCCACTTCTGCAGCAAGGTCAGAGGAAGGGGGCAGAGGTCAGGGTTGGAGAGTTACCTGCCAGAGGAAGTAGATCGCCAGGATGATCTGCAGGGGTGCTGACCACAGTAGGTTGAGGAAGGGGGCAAGGTCCATGAAGCGCTGGGCATCCACTGACATGAGGTTGACAATTTCCCCCACGGTGGACGCACGTTTGACTGAATTGGTGATAACCAGAGCCTGCAGGTAGACAGTAGATGGGTGGACTTGGCTGCGAGCATCTTGCAAGCTGCCCAGGGCCAGCCTCTCCCCTGGGTCCTGCTCCAGCTGACCTTCCTATAGATGACACCTATGATCCCAGTACGAAACTTCAGCCCAGTCACGAAGATGCACTGGTAATACTGTTGTAAGATCAGCGACTGCATCATGGAGCACAGGAACATCAGCCCAGCCACCAGGAAGCCCCACCAGGAGGGGGCCATGGGGTTGGAGATAAACCTGATCAGGACGCTGTGGGGAGGAGAGGGGGGTGAGGTGGGCAGTGCTCCCACCATGGCTGCTCCCTCCTCTGCTGCCCTTTGCTCTTACCCACAGTCTCCACTGCACCCCCGGCCTCTGAAACCTCCACCCCCTCCAACCCCTTGGGCCAGAGAGGGCCAACCCAGTATTGCCTCAAGACCATGACGTCCTAGCTCCACTCTGCCTTCGCCTCCTTCTCTATCCACCACAGACCCTGCTGCACACCCTATCTATCACGCTCTCACCACCAGCCTCACCTGCCTGCCTTCTTACCTCCTGACATATGGCGGGAAGAAATGCCACCTTTCCATTGATTGGACTTCCCTGCTCCTTCTCCTAGGCTGCTGGGGGCTCTAGATTCTGCCATATGACCACAAAGACTCTCACTGCACAAATCCACCTTTCCAACCTCAGTGGCTCCCAGCACTGCCTAGGGACCTTCTCTGGGTCCCTAATCCGCCCCCCATCTTGGGGCCTTCTTCACCTCTCTTCTCTTCCCTTCAGGCCTGTCCCAGCCTCCCACCTCTCTCAGCAGCTACCTGCCTTCCTGCTTAGCCACCCACTGAGGACTCCCTGCCACTCACAAACTCCTTGCCACCCACAAACTGCCCTCTAGTGGCTTGTCCTCCTTTTTCTGGTGCTCAGGCTGTTGGAGGATGTCCCTGCCCTTGAGCCCTGGCCTTCCTCTGCCTCCTCAGGAACTTGCTGCGCTGTTGCCCCCTCTGCCTCTGAGCTTCATCCTGGCCACCTCTGCTGGAAGCTCTACACTTTCACCTATTGACATGACCGAGTCTCTTCATCGTTGGGACACTCTCCTGTTGACCCCATGGAGCCCTCCAGCCATAATCATAGCCAGGCCTCCCCTTCTGTGATAGCTTGAGTTGTGTCTTCCAAAAAGATATGTTCAGCTCCCAACCCCTGGTATCTGTGAAGGTGGCCTCATTTGGTGAGGAAGTCATATTGGAGTAGGGTGGGCCCCAGTGGCCCCAGACAGGTGCCCAGTGACTGGTGTCTCTCTTTCTCTCTCTCTCTCTTTCTTTCTTTCTTTCTTTTTTTTTTTTTGAGACAGGGTCTCTCTCTGTCACCTAGACTCGAGTGCAGTGGCGCCATCACAGCTCATGGCAGCCTCAACCTCTCAGGCTCAAGCAGTCTTCCCACCTCGGCCTCTTGAGTAGCTAGGACTGACTCTAGGCATATGCCACCAGGCATAGCTAATATTTTAACTTTTTTTTTTTTTTTTTTTTTTGTAAAGACAGGGTTGCTCAGGCTGGTCTCAAACTCTTGGACTCAAGAGTTTGACTTCCAGCTAGCTGGCCCAACGTGACCAGACTCCATCCACCACCTTGCCCCACGCCCAGCTTCCTCCTCTCACTGAGCCCATCATCTCAGCAGAAGATCCATCATCCTCCAGTTACCCCGGCCAGCACCCAGGTTGCCTGGCACTCCTCTGTCTCTCTGGCACACATGCCCATCTCCCAAATAGCTCCTGAATGCTTGTCTCATTCCTGGCCTGGACTCCATCTGACCGGGTTGGCCTGCTTCCATCCAGCCACCCTGCCCTACATCCCCCACACTCCTGGCAGGAGATCCTTGAAGCCAGATGCCCCTCCCTGGCTCAGATCTTTCAAGGATATCCTTAGCTCTCCCTCTCTCTGTTTTCCTGCCCCTCCCTCTCGTTGCCATTTCCTCTGCCACTCAGAAACACCTGAGTCATGCTGTTTCAGGGCTTTGTGACTAAGCTGAGGCTGAACTTTCTCCTATTTCTTCACCTACTTGTCTCTCCAAATTTTTTTGATCTCCCGAGCCAGTGGGCGCTCCCTACTCCATCCCAGGCTGGCTTCTTTGCCCCTCCAGGGGTTTTCCAGACACCTGAGAACACTTCCACCCCCCACTGAATTCTAATTGATTTACACGCTGGTTTCTCCCATAAGACCTCAGGACCCTGTCTTATTGACCTCAGATCCCTAGCACTGAGCACCATTCTGGTACCCTGGAGGTTCAATAAGTGTTTGCCGAACAAATTAATGCATGCACGGAGGGGCAAGGAGGTGGGGACTCAGCTCCCTGCAGCTCTCCTTCCCACTCTCTCATTTGAGAGCTCATTCTAGTCCAAGCCACTCCCGAGACAGATGTTAGAGCCTAATGGTGAGAACAGAGCACCGCAGTCGGACCTCAGAGTCCTAGACTCAGACCCGATTCCTTCTTTGCTGTGTGCCCTTGGCCAAGTCAGTTTACCTCTCTGAGTTCCTGCTTTCTCATTTGTGACATGGGAATGGGGCAATTCCACATACGATTGTTGGGAAGGTTTAAAGACCCAATGGTTGTTAACGTATGCACCAGGGTATCTGGCACATAGGATATGCACAGCAATTCTAAGTTGAATGTGAGTGAGGAAACAAGTCAGGCAATGCCTCTTGCCAACGGTCATATGGAAAGTGGAGCTAGCCTCCCTGGTTCCTGGCCTGGGGTTCTTTTCACTGTACGTTGTTCCTTCCTCTGGGCCAGCCAGCCAGCCCCGCTGCCCAGGGTAGGGCTGTAGTGAGCCGGAGGGTGGACAGACCTGAGCAGCTGCGGATTAATGAAGGACAGCAGGTCCTGGATCAGCTTGAAGCAGGCGCTGATGAGGAAGCTGGAGCCGAAGGTGGCCAACAGGGCCCGCAGGAAAGAGGGCTTCCGGGGCCTGGGCCGGGCACCCAGCAGCACCTCGTCCTCGCTGGAGGCATTTTTCCCAGGTGCCGCTGCAGCCTTGTGTCTGGTCCGGGGAGGAAGAAGCAATGGGTTAGGAATGGGGACAGGGGCTCCAGGAAGCCAAGGGCTAGGCTGGGTTGGCTAGGATTGAGGAGGAGGAGGGAGCTGTTTTCTTGGCTCTCAGAGCTGGGAGGGGGATAGACAGCATAAGAATTGCACAAGTGACTCTGTCCTTAGCTGCCAGAGGGCATCTGAAGGGGTGGCCAGACTGCTACCACAAGGTCTCTAAAACCCAGCTATCCTCCTGCGTCTGGCCCTCTCCTTGCCTCCCCAGTGCTGGCTCCAGGGAGAATGCCAAGAGGGAAGGGGAGATAAGATCGAGGATGGCTGGTGGCACAGCCACGGGGCAGCTGAACAGGAAGTGGGTGGAGTGGCATGGAGGGACTGAGAGGGGGTGCAGCAGGCAGACTGGGGGCCCATAGGTCTTCCTGGAGGCTCCAAGCTATGGAAGCCAGGATACTGCTAACCACACCCAGGCCCAGTTTCCTCCAACAGCTGGTGACAACCAGAAGCTCCAGGCTGAGCAAACATTGAACTCCTAGGCCTGGATTGTGGATGGGAGGAGGGAGGGTTCAATCCTGGGGTCAGAATTGGGTGGGGAAGGATGATGCTGAGCCCCAGCTCTCTTGACGAGGCAGTTGGCCAGAGACAGGTTTGTGGTCCTTGATAGGAGGCTGCCAGTGGGAAGACCCCTCAGGGGAAGATCATCTCATTCAGCCCCTGCCTCCAGACAGGAGGAGGCAGAATTGGCAGGGGTATGCTGGCTCCTGACCCTGGAATCAGCCCTTTCAGTCAGGCAGGGTAGTGCAGTGATATGAGGAGGACCTCTGAGGCCAACCAGCTCCATGTGGATTCCAGCTCTGTCACCACCAACTTGGGGACCCTGGGAGGTCCTCTGTTACATTTCTGTGCTTCGGTGTCTCCATCTGTTTCTGTTGTTGTTGAGATAAGGTCTCACTCTATTGCCCAGACTGGAGTACAGTGGCACAGTCTCAGCTCACTGCAGCCTTGACCTCTTGGGCTCAAATGATCCTCCCACCTCAGCCTCTCAATTCGCTGGGACTACAGGTGCACGCCACCATGCCCAGCTCATTTTGTTTACTTTTTGTAGAGACAAAGTCTCACTATATTGCCCAGGCTCATCTTGAACTCCTGGACTCAAGCAATCCTCCTGCCTTGGCATCCCAAAGTGTTGGGATTACAGGTGTGGGCCATCACACCCGGCCCCATTGTCCCTATCTGTAACACAGGGACACTAGAACCTACCCTTTAGGGCTGTTGAAAAATTGAGTTCATTTATATGCTTAGGATAGGACCTGGGATGGAGTAGGTGCTCCAAAGTGCCAGCCATTCTCCTGCCCCCACCAGAGCTGGGAGAACTAGCCCCTTCTAGGCCTAAGCTTTCCATAGAATGGTCCTGAGGCTGTCAAGAAATCACCTGGTCCTGCTCTGCTCCCCACCCCAGGAATGCCACCCTCCCAGGTCTACCAGCGTCATCTGCAGGAGACCTGGGGTAAGCGAAGGGGCTGGGTGGTGGTGCTGAGGGCAGGGGGAGGGCCTCACTGTGCCGCCTGCTTTTCCTGCTTCCTCCATGCCTCCAGCAGCTGCTGCACCACCATCTGGGATCTGTCCTCCTCCTTCAGGGACCAGAGGTCCTTCTCCTCCAGGGGATGCCGGTAGCCATAGATGGCCATCCTGCGGAGAGGTGAAGCCGCAGGCAGCCCCGCAGAGGGTCAGGGTTTAGCAGCCTGGAGCCAAGGGCCAGTGTTTCCAGGGCCCCAGGGTCTCCAGAAAGGAGGGTCTCCCTTGGGCACTGTGACCATGAAAGGTGTCTCCTTCATTTCCTCAGTGAACAGGCTGGAGGTCACTGGCTCTCCCTCCCAAGTTCCTACCACTACCACCTTCTCCTCCTCCTCCCCAGGTGCCCCATCTCTTCTCCGCCTCAGGCCCTGGTGATGGAATCCACTCTGGCTGGGGCCCTGGGTGAGGACAAGGCCTGGGAGATTCGGCCCCAGTCTCGGGTGCTTCCTCAGTGCTGTGGGGTTAATGAGCAGTCACCTAGGTCACAGACACAATTATCCTGCTCAAGCCGCTCTGAGGGGCAGCCAAGGAGATGACAGGCTGCAAGTTTATCACAAACAGAAGAGCTCAGAACTAATGATAGTCTTCTTCTAGCCTCCTGGGCCTGTCCCCGCAGCCTGCCAGATGCAGAGGTGGCCTGTAGCCTGGGGGTGGCGCTGGGCCAGGCCAGGCCTCTGCATTCGGCCGCCCTCCCGGACCACTTCCCCACCCTCATCTGACCCGTGCCCACTGCAGTGGGGGGTGGGGTAGGTGGCCAGCCAGGTCCCTAAACTGCTGGCCTGCCTCCCCTTCCTCCATCTCACCTTCTATCCCTCCCCTCCCTCTGGCCCGGGCTGGTGGAAGAGCCAACTCACTTTGTGAACCACCAGAAAAACAGGCGGGAGAGAAAGCCAGCGCTGGTCTCAGGGTAGGGATTCTAGAAGGCGAGAGAATAGGATGGGGAATCAGGAGTGCCCACCACCCTCTCAAAGCAGAGTAGGGAAATGGAGGGGACCCTTGTTCCTTCCTGCTCCAAGACCCAGTTTACAGATTGTGGAGATGACCTCTCTCCCACTTTGAAAGGCGCTAGAGGGGCTGCTGGTCAGAGCTGGGCTGAAGACTGAGCTATGGAGCCCCCGCACCCTCCATGGCAAACTCACAGGGTCGACATTCTTTGCGGAGAAAAGTGGAGGTTTCTCCCTGAAGCAGGCCAAGATGAGGGCACACAGTACCAGGGCAAAGTGGATGTAGAAAGTGGTGAAGCGGAAGGGGTCTGAGATCTTGCCCTGGGTGGGAGAGTGGAGGGGCGTCAGAAGCATTGGAAAAGCTGGGCCTGCAGCCCCTGCCCTGCAGAATCCCCTGGGGCATCAGGCTCCTCTGGGGCAGAAGGCAGTACCTGGGGGCCTCCAGGTCCCCACTCAGAGGACTCTGAGAGATGGGGAAGGATCACAAGGGGGCTCTGGTTCAGCGAGGACCAGGTGTGTCACCTGTGCCAGGTGTGGTGCCAGCACCTTAACTACAGGACCTTGTCTAACTGGGACACCAGCCTACAGGCAGGACAGCCCACAATGCCCTTTCTGCAATTAAGGAAATGAGGCTCCAAAGGTTTCAGCGACCTGCCGGAGTCCACACGGGGAGCAATTGGGTTGTTCAGGGCCCATGTTCTTAGCTACTCTCCTTGCCTGCTTCCCGCTGAGATGGAGAAATGGGAGGCACTAGGTTGACCTGCAGTGTTCCATCCCACCAGCCCAACATCGCGGCCACTGAAGATCAAGAGGAAGGCCAGGAACTGAGGGAGGCGGGAAGAAAGGAAGGGAACGTGCTAATGGGACCTCTAGGTAAGCCAGAACTCTTCACACGTGTCTGCATACATGTGTTCATTACAGGGACACTGACTGACACCCACGTCAGACATTGCACTTGCTGGGTGGGTGCTGTGGAACAGCCCCCTACCCTCACATGACGGTCCAACAGTGGTGGCATCTTTGCTCATTCCTGTGTTACACGGGTGCCCCTCCTCAGCCTGCTTCCAGGTAGAAATGCGGCAAGTGGACAACAACACAATTGTGTTTTTACTTGAAGCCTCTGGGAGGGACCTGGGATCCAGCAGTGACTTTGAACGCTGAGGTCACCCTCCTATCAGGGCTAAACCTGGCAGGTTCCCCTCTCCCCCGACCTTACCTCTGCCTTGGCTGAAAGTATCTTGGAGCGGAAGGGGACGATGGCGCAGACCACACACAGGAACCAGAAGATAATGAGGACCCCTGAAGACTGTACGCCCTGCAGCCGCTCATACTGTATCAGCAGCGTGGCCAGCAGCTGTGCAGGGAGGGCAGGGAGGCCCGGGCAGAACACACACATCTGGACCTGCCTCCATTTCTCCCCATCCCACATGACCAGAAGTTTCTGGGGCCCCCCCCTTCTTCCCACTCCCAACATCTCCAGCCCTCTCTTCAGAGCCCACAGTTTCCTTATCACAGTCCACAACCCACTGGAGACCTCCCCCATCCACTTTCCCAGGGCCCCACACTGACCATGGTGATCCCCACCACCAGGGGGGTGACAAAGAAAACAGGGGCAGGGGCCCGACCGTGGACCAGGCCATGGAAGGAGTAAAAAAGGTCCGCCCAGGAGACGCACCACAGCAGGACGCCCAGGACCTGTGAAGAGAGCACAGATTGGAATCCCCATCCCCAGAGGCAAGGACAGTCCTCACTGGGAAGGGGTCTTTGTACCTGAAGCTGCCAGAATCCACTAGACCTGCCTGGGACTGGCACTGAGGTCCAGGAATGGAGCTGGCCAGAAGCTTGTTTGGGGTGGGGAGAGTGTTGCTGAACTTGCTTAAACTTTCCCAAGTGAGGAATATGTCAGCTGGCTGTACATACTCTCAGTTGTCACATTCCCATGGCCGCAGGCAGGTCAGGTGAGACTGGGTAACCTAGTCCAGCCGAGGAGGTGGGAGAGGGCCTCGTTAAAAGCAGAATCCTGGCTGGGCACAGTGGCTCACATCTGCAATCCCAGCACTTTGGGAGGCAGATCACCTGAGGTCAGGAGTTGGAGACCAGCCTGGCCAACACGGCAAAACCCCATCTCTACTAAAAATACAAAAATTAGCTGGGCATGGTGGCACATGCCTGTAATCCCAGCTACTCAGGAGGCTGAGGCAGGAGAATCACTTGAACCCATAAGGCAGAGGTTGCAGTGAGCCAAGATCATGCCACTGCACTCCAGCCTGGGCGACAGAGTGAAACGGTCTCTAAATTAATTAATTAATTAATTAATTAAATTAAAAAATAAAAACAGAATCCCCAGGGCCCAGCCCACTGGTAGGAGATCCCTGGGCCACTGACCGTCTTGAGCCTGGACAGGTGGGAGAGGATGATGTAGCCACGACCATGGTACCGCAGGTAGAGCAGGTAGCAGGGCAGGGCGACCCACAGGTAGATGCAGGGCACCCAGGCCAGCAGGGAGTTCTGGAAGCAGGGAGTGAGGTCCGGGTTGTCTGTGTGCACAGACAGGTTGGAGTCCTGGGGACAGAGAGAACAGTTTAGTGCTGTGGCAGCCCCACAGAGAACTGGGCTCTCTTGAGGAAGATGGCTTAGCTAGAGAGACGTTCCATCAGAGATAGGGGTGGAGTGGAAGACAGGTGAGGAGGTGAGAGACCAAATACACAAATGAGAAGTTGTTGTCCCAGATGTGAGTTCTCCAAGGATGCCATGACTGCTCCCATTTCCTTATATTCTCTCTCTCTCTCTCTCTCTCTCTCTGAGGCATAATTTAAGAGCAACAAAAAATTGTGCCCATTTAAAGTGTACAATCAGTGAGTTTTGACAGTTGTATACACCCACAAAACTGCTCCCATGTTACCTCATGGTCCTTTGCAGTTCATCCCTCCCAGGCTGATTTTCTTTCTACCATTCTGGATTCCTACTCTTTATTTATTTATTTATTTTTGAGACAGAGTTTCACTCTGTTGCCCAGGCTGGAGTGTCGTAGTATCATCTTGGCTCACTGCAACTTCCACCTCCCGGGTTCAAGCGATTCTCCTGCCTCAGTCCCCCTAGTAGCTGGGACTACAGGTGCGCACCACCACGCCCAGCTACTTTTTGTATTTTTAGTAGAGACGGGGTTTCACCATGTTGGCCGGCATGGTCTCGATCTCTTGATCTCATAATCTGCCAGCCTCGGCTTCCCAAAGTGCTGGGATTACAGGCATGAGCCACCGCGCCCGGCCCTCACTCTTTTTTAAAACTAATTTTTAATTTTATCAAAGTGATATATGCACATAGTTTAAAAGACCTCTTTCTCTTAAGGCTTTTTCTGGGTCAGGGATAGGGAGCTTCCCTGAGCCTTAGCTGCCTCTCTTCTGAAATTGAGGTGACCATCCACTGGCCCACCTAGACCTCACCGGGTGGATTTGAGACTCATAGGAACCAAGGGATATGGAGAGTCTTTGCAAATTACACAGACTAGAGTGATCAACTCTTCCAGTATGGATGGGATGTCTCTGGTTTTAGCATTGAAAGTCCAGCGTCTTGGGAAACTGCTTGGTCTTGGGCAAACCAGGATGGTGGGTTACTTTACTGGCTCTGACAAGACTGCCTCTTACTTTTTACTATAACTACACCTATGAACATTTTTGGAAAGGGATGGGGAAATAATTCATTAATAAACACATGTTTTATTGAGATTGTTTCCTCCAAGGCCACCAATGTACTAATCTGTTTCTTATGTTCTTTGCAAAGCATTAGATGTTTTTTTAGAGATGCACAGAAAATATCAACAACAAGAAAAACCACCCACAATCTCATCCACCTAGAGACATCTGTTACCTGAGGATATAGCTATCTATTTTCTAGTTGCCAATTTAAATAATTATCATTTTTATTTTTATCAAAGTTATGCATGCACATAAATCATTGAATTTTCTTTTTTCTGTTTCTTTGTTGATTTGGTTTAGTTTTGTCTTTCAAGCTGGAGGTGTTAAATTAGATTAAATTTGGCCTAAAGCTGCCTCCATACATAGTGAACTGACATCCAGCTTAATATGCAAACAAACCTGACATGAGAATTTCTTGTAACAAGTAGCTGAGTCTCAGCCAATCACTGCAACTGAGCTTTCAGCCAATCGCACACTGCTTAGACCTGTCCAGATAAGGCAAATTTCAAGTTGTAAATAGGCTATTTCTACATGTTACTTTTTTTTCTGTCTGTAAGTACTACTTGACCACATAGTCAGGTGGAGTTCTTCGAGCCTTTACTGGTTTAGGTGTTTTTTTTTTTTTTTTTTTTGAGATGGACTTTCACTCTTGTTGCCCAAGCGGGAGTGCAATGGTGTGATCTTGGCTCACTGCAACCTCCACCTCCCGGGTTCAAGCCATTCTCCTGCCTCAGCCTCCTGAGTAGCTGGGATTACAGGTGTGTGCCACCATGCCCAGCTAATATTTTCTATTTTTAGTAGAAATGAGGTTTCACCATGTTAGCCAGGCTGGTCTTGAACTCCTGACCTCAGGTGATCTGCCTGCCTCAGCCTCCCAAAGTGCTGGGATTACAAGTGTGAGCCACAATGCTCAGCCAAGTCTTTACTAGTTTAGGATGCTGCTCAATTCATGATTTGCTTATTTTTTCAAATAAACTCTGCTAAATTTGTCTAAAGCTTTTCTTTTTTCTTTTTCTTTTTTTTGAGATGGAGTTTCGCTCTTGGCCCCCAGGCTGGAGTGCAATGGTGAGATCTTGGTTCACTGCAACCACCACTTCCCGGCTTCAAGCAATTCTCCTGCCTCAGCCTCCTGAGTAGCTGGGACTACAGGTGCCCGCCACCATGTCTGGCTAATTTTTGTATTCTTAGTAGAGACGGGGTTTCACCATGTTGGCCAGGCTGGTCTTGAACTCCTGACCTCAGGTGATCCACCCACCTTGGCCTCCCAAAGTGCTGGAATTACAGGCGTGAGCCACCACACCTGGCCTAAAGCTTTTCTTTTAACAGATTGGTGTCAGAAGTGGGATCTGAAGTAGAAATCCAGTGACCCTTAGGAGCATTGAGTGACCAAGTAAGAGTACCTGACAGGGCTCATTGTGCCAATTGTTCTCTTGTAGCAATTGGAGGTCATGGGTGAGTTCTATCTCAGATTCCAAGCTTCAGGAATTTGTGTTTTGAGTTCTCCAAGTTTATTTGAACAATTCTTAGACAGGACTGGGTCCAGGAGCAAATCAGATCTGATAATTTACTGAAATGGATCCAGTTAAAAGCCTCAGACAGGTGCCTTTTGAAAGTGAGTTCCGGCCGGGCGCGGTGGCTCAAGGCTGTAATCCCAGCACTTTGGGAGGCCGAGACCGGTGGATCACAAGGTCAGGAGATCGAGACCATCCTGGTCTACACGGTGAAACCCCATCTCTACTAAAAAATACAAAAAACTAGCCAGGCGAGATGGCGGGCGCCTGTAGTCCCAGCTACTCGGGAGGCTGAGGCAGGAGAATGGCGTAAACCCGGGTGGCGGAGCTTGCAGTGAGCCGAGATCGCACCACTGCACTCCAGCCTGGGCGACAGAGCGAGACTCCGTCTCAAAAAAAAAAAAAAAAAAAAAGTGAGTTCCTCCAAATCTAAGGAGTCTGGGACTCCAGGAGTCTGAGACGACACTTTCCGGGACAGTGGCTAACTTTATGAGCAATAATTATGAGGAACATGTGTATTTTTGGAAAAATGGGTTAACTTTGCTGACGACAACTTAAGAGTTACAGTGGCCACAGAGGGAAAGTTTTGACCTAGATAAAACTGTTCACTTGCAAGGTGCATTAGAAAAGAAAGGTTCAAAAATGCCACAAAAGCAATGGGATGCATTCTTTAATTGGTATACAGAGGCATCTAAAAGATTAAATGAATAAAAAATTGCCTCTTTATAAGGTTTCTTACAGAAATCAAATGAAAAAATATCTTAAAACTCCCTTCACAAATCTTATTCAAAAGCTTTAGCCATCTGGACAAGAAATCTTGTTCCATTGGCCAGAAGAACAATTTGGATCCGGATATTCTTTAATTAATTCAGGAGTTTTATATTATTGTACCCGGAACGTGGCTAAGATATTTAAATGAAAGCTATAAGATCCGTTGCTGTTTACATTTATATACGTCTGTATGTATGATATAGGTATCATAGTTTCTATCTCCTTTTAATGCTTCAAAATTAAATTATAAAAAAGCTGTATTTTGTTGGCTTTAAGAAAAATAAGTGCTTATATAAATGAAGTATTCTCTCAGAAAACTAAGAACTACCTCAAATACTTTTGCAGCTCACCTGACTTGGGTAATCTTTGGCAAATAAGGATATTGTTGGTTTGATTAAAACAGACATGTTTTCATAGTCTTTGGGATTAAATATCGTACAGATGCATGATTTCCTATCTAGGTTTACTGGTAAAACAAGCTTATGTTGTCTTTTTATTATAAAATTTGTCAGCAAGAAAAACAAAATGATGACGAGTTGTTTATTATCTCATCTTTATAGGCAATCCAAGCATAAGTGTTGAAAATAAGTGAATTAAATAAATGTAAGTAAGATAAAATTCCCAGGTAAAAGATGTCCTTCCTATACCAGAAGGTTTTATTATTACTTTTTTGAAACAGGGTCTCTGTCGCCTACTCTGGAGTGCAAGTGGCAAGATCTCGGCTCACGGCAACCTCTGCCTCCCGGGCTCAAGCAATCCTCCCGCCTCAGCCCCGCCAAGTATCTGGGACTACAGGCCCAAGCTATCACACCCAGCAAATTTTTGTATTTTTTGTAGAGAGGGGTTTCACCATGTTGCCCAGGCTGGTCTTGAAATCCTGAGGTCAAGTGTTCCACTGGCCTCAGCCTCCCAAAGTGCTAGGATTACAGGCGTGAGCCACCATGCTCAGCCACCAGACGGTTTTAACAC
This sequence comes from Rhinopithecus roxellana, assembly GCF_007565055.1. Classification (NCBI taxonomy): domain Eukaryota; kingdom Metazoa; phylum Chordata; class Mammalia; order Primates; family Cercopithecidae; genus Rhinopithecus; species Rhinopithecus roxellana. The sequence continues at coordinate 7,619,482 of NC_044567.1, read as the reverse complement.
TCTTAGCATCAAGAATAGAAAGTTGAGGAGGACGGAAATCTGTACAAACTACAGTTTAGTTTTTAGGCCTCGCAAAACAAACAAACAAACAAAAAACTTAAAGGGATATAAATGATATTTTGCCTCCTTTACAGTTTATTATTACAGGGAGACTAAAGACATTTTGGACCATTGATAAACATATTCTTCACTGACAAATTGTACTATGAGAAAGCTCATGCTTCTAGAAATTATGGTTCATAGATTTACCAATCTATAGATTGCTGGTGTGACACACAATTCACAAAGGCTTACTTTCTAATTTCCATGGAAATTAAGGTCACTAAGGGTTAAAAATTCTTTTTTTTTTTTTTTTTTTTTTGAGACGGAGTCTCGCACTGTCACACAGGTTGGGGTGCAGTGGCGTAGTCTCAACTCACTGCAATCTCCACCTCCCGGGTTCAGGCGATTCTCCTGCCTCAGCCTCCCCAGTAACTGGGATTACAGGTGCCTGCCACCACGCCCAGCTGATTTTCTTTCTTTTTTTTTTTTTTGAGACGGAGTCTCGCTCCGTCGCCCAGGCTGGAGTGCAGTGGCCGGATCTCAGCTCACTGCAAGCTCCGCCTCTCGGGTTTACGCCATTCTCCTGCCTCAGCCTCCCGAGTAGCTGGGACTACAAGCGTCCGCCACCTTGCCCGGCTAGTTTTTTTGTATTTTTTTTAGTAGAGACGGGGTTTCACCGTGTTAGCCAGGATGGTCTCAAACTTCTGCCCTCAAGTGATCTACCTACTTCGGCCTCCCAAAGTGCTGGGATTACAGGCGTGAGCCACTGCACCTGGCCAGGGTTAAGAATTCTAATATATGTATGTATATTACATAATATAGGTACCTACTACATCTAATATATGTACCTATAATTACTAGAAACAATAAGGGGAAACTATATGAAAATATACAAGGAAGGTAAGAAAAAGAAATACATGGAGAAGAAATATACAAAGGAAGCTAAGGAAAAGCTGTAAGATGTGAGGATGTTCTGTTCTGATAAGGGAAAAAGAGAATAAATTTTGTCCTAAAGTGAAATGACTGATTTTTCGAAAATGAGAAGAGGAAAAGTATAGGACAAAAAGTGAATGGATATGAGAGTTGTAGGAGGTTTGTGGCAGATGACTCTTGTGAAAGAAATTTTATGTGTGATCAAGCTGGCTAAGATTAGGAGGTAATTATTTACACGTTTTTTAAGAATAAAAATTAGCAACCGGGTGCGGTGGCTCACGCCTGTAATCCCAGCACTTTGGGAGGCGGAGGCGAGTGGATCACTTGAGGTCAGGAGTTCGAGACCAGCCTGGCCAACATGGTGAAACCCCATCTCTACTAAAAATACAAAAAATAAGCTGGGCGTGGTGCATGTGCCTGTAATCCCAGCTACTTGAGAGGCTGAGACAGGAGAATCGCTTGAACCCTGGAGGTGGAGGTTGCAGTGAGCGGAGATTGCACCATTGCTCTCCAGACTGGGCGATAAGAGCTAGTATTAATATCAAAATTACAGTGATGCAAAACTAGAATTTGGTTCTCTCCATTAAAACAACATGGTATTCTTAGATTATTGGTCTCATCATAACAGGAAATTGTAAAAGGGTTTTCTTTCTCTTTAGGTAATTGGCCTAGAAAACAAAGATTCTGTGTTCTACCCAGATAATTTCCTGTGCTTCATGCTATCTTTGTTAGGTTTTTGATCACTTAAGAAAACTGAGAACTCGCTATTAAAAGAGCTAAGCTTTTTCTACAAGTATGTAACTTTTTGTGTATGCCTCCAAAATCTTTTAATGAATGGTTATTGTTCACAGTGACCTGTAAATCCTATTAAAAAAATTTATTTTATGTGCTGTGTATTCTTCCTTCCTTCCTTCATTCCTCCCTCCCTTCCTTCCTTCCTTCCCTCCTTCCTTCCTTCCCTCCCTCCCTCCCTTCCCTCCCTTCCTTCCTCCTTTCTTTCTCCTTTCCTTCCCTCCCCTCCGCTCCCCTCCCTTCTCCTCATCTTTCTCCTCTCCTCTCCTTTCTTTTTTTGACAAAGTCTCACTCTGTCACCCAGGCATAAACCTGACTCCATACATAGTGGACTTTAGCCTAATTCAATATGTAAATAAACTGCAATGTAACTTGAGAGTATATTCTTACAATAAGCAACCAAGCCTCAGTCAAATATAGCAGAATTTTCAGCCAATCACAAGCTGCCAGCTGATCAGAACATGCCCACATAAGGCCAAATTATGATCTGTAACCAATCACGCTGTTTCTATACATCAATTCCTTTTTCTGTCTACTAATACCGCCTGCCCATATTGCTGGGTGGTAAAACTATATGAACCTCTACTGGTTCAGGATGCTGGCTGAATCATGAATTGCTCTTTGCTCAAATAACCTCTGCTAAATTTAATTTGTCTAAAGTTTTTATTTTAACAGAAATTTTCCTCAAATGTGTGGTGACCTTTTTTTTTCTTTTTTTGAGATGGAGTCTCACTTTGTTGCCCAGGCTGAGGTGCGGTGGTGCAATCTTAGCTCACTGCAGCCTCTGCCTCCAAGTTTCAAACAATTCTCCTGTCTCAGCCTCCCGAGTAGCTGGGATTACAGGCATGTGTCACGATGCCCAGCTAATTTTTGTATTTTTAGTAGAGATGGGGTTTTGCCATGTTGGCCAGGCTGGTCTCGAACTCCTGACCTCAAGTGATCTGCCTGCCTCGGCCTCCCAAAGTGCTAGGATTACAGGCGTGAGTCACCACGCCCGGCCTGTGGTGACTTGCAGCTTGGCTGTCTCAATACTTTGGATTAAGACACTAAAGAGTTGGCTGCTCTGTTTGTTGGGGGCAGGTGGATTTGGGACTGGATCTGTGACTCCTCAGGACGATCTGTGAACAATGATGAGTGAGAGTACCAAGAACCAAGGACCAAGAAAGCGCTATTGAAGACAGAGTACCGAGGACCAAGCTTATTGGCTGTGGGGCTTCACTGCAGAGTGATCAAGTAGGAACCTGGTCCCTTAGGGAAGACTCCCCCAACAACTGGAAGAATCTGGAGGTCTTTTCTCCAGGACCAATTTAGGAATGAGGGCTGAGGGTTCTATCCTTCAGTATGCAGACTTTTACTTCATTCCACAGAATAAACTGCTGGTCTTCTGTGAGGTGGCTGGAATTTGCCTGGCTTTAAGCGGGGGTGGGTAAGTAACTTGGGTGTTTCATCTCTCCTTACACATTCTCCTAGCAGCCCCTGCTTTCAGCCCTGCTCTTCCCCTTGCCGCCTTCAGCCCTCCAATCCCCGAGCTTTTACAGACTCCAAATGGCCTTTGGTTTCAGTTGTTCTCTGCTGTGTCAGTGATCACTCCTTGACCTGTTTCTCACTTTCCAAAAAGGTGTTAATATCTTGTCTCCTGTTGTTTCCTCTTTTCTTTGTCCTTGTAGGTTTACATTTTTAATTCCTTACTGTCATTTTGAGGGAAAATCAGGAAGGACTGGAGATAAAATCTTATGTTCAACCCACCCTATAGAACCAGAACTCCCTCCAACTACAATTTTTTTTTTTCTTTTAGGCAGAGTCTTGCTCTGTCTACCAGGCTGGAGTGCAGTGGTGTGATCTCACCTCACTGCAACCTCCGCCTCCCGGGTTCAGGTGATTCTCCTGCCTCAGCCTACCAAGTAGCTGGGATTACAGGCTCCCACCACCATGCCCGGCCAATTTTTGTGTTTTTAGTAGAGATGGAGTTTTGCCACGTTGGCCAGGCTGGTTCTCAAACTCTTGACCTCAGGTGATCCACCCGCCTTCGCCTCCTAAAGTGTTAGGATTACAGGTGTGAGACACCGTGCCCAGCCTTCAAGGGCGAATTAAATAGACCCGTTTCAGACTTTATGCAGGACCTCCCTGCAACAGTGTGGGCTTCCCCCATCTCTTGGAAACTACTCTTTCCTGGTCTCCTGGTTTGTTGGCAAGCATTCCTTGCTGTCTCCTTATCTTCCTTCTAGTTCACCCTGCGGACATGGGCCCTAGCCCCCAAGTTCTGACCTTGGTCCTCGGTGCTCTCTCTCATCATTGTTCACAGACTGTCCTGAGGAGTCACAATTCCAGATCAACAGCTCAAATCACCTCCTGAGCCTCGGCCCCTACTTCCTGCTGCCTCTCAGATGGAGTCACCATCTGTCTGAAGCCACCTCATATTCAATACCTCTCAAACTAAGATCCTTCACTCTCTGCCAGGACCAGCCCTTCCTTTGGCCTTGCCTGCCTCTGCCAAGGGCATCACCATTCTCCCAGCTACCCTGACACCTGTGGGGACCTAGGTCCTCTTGATTCTTGATGGAAGCATAGTAGCTGGACAAAGAGGTGTTTGAGACTTGGCAGGGAAAGGTTAAGCACCTTGGCCAAGGCCACATAGCTTAAAAGAACTTACACTTGGCTAGGCGCAGTGCCTCACACCTGTAATCCCAGCACTTTGGGAGGCTAAGGTGGGCAGATCACGAGGTCAGGAGTTCGAGACCAGCCTGGCCAACATGGTGAAACCCTGTCTCTACTAAAAACATAAGAATTAGCTGGGCGTGGTGGCAGGCACCTGTAATCCCAGTTACTCAGGAGGCTGAGGCAGGAGAATCATTTGAACCCAGGAGGCAGAGGTTGCAGTGAGCCGAGATCGTGTCACTGCACTCCAGCCTGGTGACAGAGGGAGACTCCGACTCAAAAAGAAGTCACACTTAAGCTGTGTGATCTTGGCCAAGGTACTTAACCTTTGCCCTCTCTGGGCCTTGGTTTCTTTAAGGGTAACATCGGGATGATAATATCTCTTACCTGGTTCCTCCCACCTGGCCCCTTGGCCAGATCCTCACCTCTTCATGAGTAATTGCCATGGACTTCTGGTCTCTTCCTTTCAGATTCCCTGGGGGCCCAGATCCTGTGTGGTCTTCCCCTTCCTTTCTGGCCATGCCATCACAGTCTCTTTGCTGATTCCCCTGCCTGGTGTGAGAGGGTCCTGGAGCTCAGTCCTTTCCTCTTCTCTGCCTCCTTCTTTTTTTTTTTTTTTTTTTTTTTTTTTTTTTTTTTTGAGACGGAGTCTCCCTCTGTCGCCCAGGCTGGAGTGCAGTGGCCCGATCTCAGCTCACGCAAGCTCTGCCTCCCGGGTTCACGCCATTCTCCTGCCTCAGCCTCCCGAGTAGCTGGGACTACAAGCGCCCGCCACCTCACCCGGCTAGTTTTTTTTTTTTTTTTTTTTTTTTTTAGTAGAGACGGGGTTTCACCGTGTTAGCCAGGATGGTCTCGATCTCTTGACCTCGTAATCCGCCCTTCTCGGCCTCCCAAAGTGCTGGGATTACAGGCTTGAGCCACCGCGCCCGGCCTCTGCCTCCTTCTTATCTGCACTCACCCTCTTGGCAATCCCACGCAGTCTGATATGATGTACCATCTATATGCCAATGACTTTCAAGTCTATCTCTCCAGTTCTCTCCCCAAATCTCCAGCTCCATATCTAACTGCTGACTTGACATCTTCACTCCACACATCCTACAATAGCCTGCAAGGACCTGCACAATGTCCCTTCCCCCAGCCCATGACCCTCTCCCTGCCTTTCCTGCTTCACTCCAGCCACTGGCCTTCTTGCCGTTTCTGAATGCACTTGCTGCTCCTGTCTCAGGGCCTTTGTGCTTGCTTTTCTCTCTCCCTGGAACACTCCTCCCCCAGACATCCTTAAGTCTTTCTTTCTCAACGAAGCCTACCCTGACCATCCTGTTTAATACTGCCACCTGTGTCCCACCCCTGTATTCCCAATTCTCCCACCCTTCTCCGCTTTTTCTTCTCTCTATAGCACCTATCACCTTTTGACGTGATATATAATTTACTAATTTATTATATTTTCTCTCATCTTTTCCTTTATTTGCTGACATGTAAGCTCTTTGAAGGGAAGAACCTTTATTTTATTTATCTATGTGTCCTAGACCAGGTACATTGCCCAGTGCTTTGAGAGGCCAAAGCAGGAGCATCACTTGAGGCCAGGAGTTTGAGACCAGCCTGGGCAACATAGCAAGACCCCGTCTCTACAAAAATTTAAAAAATTAGCCTGGTCTGGTGACAGGCACCTGTAGTCCCAGTTACGCGGAGGCTGAGGCGGGAGGATCTCTTGAGCCCAGGAGTTTGAGGCTGCAGTGAGCCATGATTATGCCACTGCACTCCAGCCTGAGCAACAGAGCAAGACCTGGACTCTTAAAAAAAAAAAAAAAAAAAAAATATATATATATATATATATATATATACACACACACACACACACACACACGTTTATTGAATAAATGAATGAAAGAAAGAATAATAGTATTATTACATCCCTCTAAACTTTCAATAGCTGCTTACCGCCTAGAAGGCAAAGTTCAAACATTTTACTATGGCATTGAAAGTCCACAGCTGGCCTTGAAATATCTGGCTATGTGAACTGTTGAATCATCTATATGCTTGAGTTCTGAGTTCTCCCATCTTTTTTTTTTTTTTTTTTTTGATGGAGTCTTGCTCTGTTGCCCAGGCTGGAGTGCAGTGGCACGATCTCGGCTCACTGCAACCTCCGCCTCCCATGTTCAAGTGATTCTTGTGCCTCAGCCTCCTGAGTAGCTGGGATTACAGCCATGTACCACTACACCTGGTTAATTTTTGTTTTTGTTTTTTTTTTTTTTTTGAGGCCGAGTCTCGCTCTGTCACCCAGGCTGGAGTGCAGTGGTGCGACCTTGGCTCACTGCAACCTCGCCTCCAGGGTTCAGGTGATTCTCCCACCTCAGCCTCCTGGGTAGCTGGAATTACAGACACACACCCTACGCCAGGCTAATTTTTTGTTTTTGTTTTTGTTTTGTTTTGTTTTTGAGACGGAGTCTCACTCTGTCACCCCAGCTGGAGTGCAGTGGCACGATCTCGGCTGTCTGCAACCTCCACCTCTGGGGTTCAAGCAATTCTCCTGCCTCAGCCTTCCAGGTAGCTGGGAGCGCAGGTGCATGCTACCAGCTAAATTTTGTATTATTAGTAGAGACGGGGTTTCACCATGTTGGCCAGGATGGTCTGGAACTCCTGACCTCAAGTGATCCACCAGCCTCAGCCTCCCAAAGTGCTAGGATTACAGGGGTGAGCCACCGTGCCTGGCCAAGTTCTAGCATCTTAAGAAAACAACTCATGGAAGGGTAGTGATCTGCACACCCTGCTTCCTTTCCCAACCTGCCTTCCCTTCTTTTTTTTTGGAAACGGAATCTCGCTCTGTTGCCTAGGCTGGAGTTCAGTGGTGCGATCTCAGCTCACTACAACCTCCGCCTCCCGGGTTCAAGTGATTCTCCTGCCTCAGCCTGCTGAGTAGCTGGGATTACAGGCATGCATCACCACATCTGGCTAATTTTTGTATTTTTAGTGAGACAGGGTTTAACCATGTTGGTCAGGCTGGTCTCGAACTCCTGACCTTGTGATCTGCCTACCTCAGACTCCCAAACTGCTGGGATTACAGGCATGAGCCACTGCGCCCAGCCCACCTTCCCTTCTTAATCCCACCTGGGGCAGTCCTCTGCCCTCCAGTGCCCCTGCCCACCTGTGAGATGGCTCTTCCCAAAATACTGCTTTGTGCCCCTTGCCTCATGCCCACAAACCTGCAATGACTCCTGCTGCTCATGAAGTCACATCCTAGCACCCAACCTGGCCCTCAAGACCCCCTCATGGCATCTCCTCCCACCTCCTTTCCCTCCGCTCCCTTCCCCCACAGCCAACTCACTTCATCCTGAATCTGCTCTGAGATTCTTGCTCCTACCCCTTTGCTCAACCTAGTCCCTCTTTTTATCACTTGTCAGAATCCTAACCTAACCACTCCAGGGAGGGGTGGCGGGCCTGGCTGAAAACCCACCTTCTTCATCTTGAGCACCCTTCCTCCTAGAGAGATCCCCTTCCCTGGAGCATCACTCTCGCCGATGCTTGCTGAGGGCCTTGGTGAGTCAGGCAGCGGGCTGGGTTCTGTGGATACAGTGGCACATTGGGCAGACCTATCCCAGCTCTGTGGAGCATGTAGTCAGGGACATGCTGCCTGGGGGCATTTCACTGAAGGCCCAGGTGGGCAGAAGGTGTACCATGTACATCTTGTATTCTAGAGTCCTATTCAGTATTCAGTGGTTGCTCAAACAGTGTGAGCCAAGGACCGACCTACTCTTGCTGAGTCTCTGACGTGCTGGCCCAGGGCTGGAATCTGGGTCACAGGATACACCTCTAGGCCTGGTCAGGTACCCCCATTAGTTGCCATCCAGATAGCCTGTCCCAAAGCTGCCCTGAACCCAGATCTTCAGGTCTCTGGGCCTGGAGTGTACATCCCATTTCTCTGGGCCCAGCCAGAGCCTCACCTACACAGGGCCTCTCTGGGGCACCCCAGCTTCTGACCTTTCCTTGCTTTTCCCTGACAGCCAGTTAGGTGAGGGAAATAAAGACCCCTAATGTTTCCCTGGCATTTTATTACTGCACTTACCTAGTTGTTATCTGGATATTGTCTCAGAACAACTTCCACAGGCGTATAGGAGGGGCACTGTTAGGCCCAGTGTACAAAAGAGAAACTACACCACTTTGTGAACAAAGTTCACACACAGAGTGTGGCCGGGACAGGCACCCAGGCTTTATGATGCCACATAGGGCCATTGACTCACAAGGGAGTGTGCATGTTGAGGACAGGAGCCCAGGCGTGGGGACATGGTGGGAATCGCTGTGTGTGCTTGCAGGCCGGTGGCATGGCTCTGTAAGGCGGGCGGGGAGTGGCCACAGGAAGAACCCAACCAGACGTGGAGGATCCAGGATGACTTCTGCCACTTTTGAGCCATGCAACAGTTGGTGAGCCCCTTCGTGCCCTTGAACCTCAGTCTCCACCCGTGAGTAATCGGAGTAATGACAGCATCCGTCACCTCCCCGTAGTGGGGAGAAGGGTGGGGAGAATGAACAGCAAAGTACCTCGATGGCAATGAGACAACACTCAGGGAAGCGGGGGATGGAGCCTCCAGCCATCGGGCCCATGTTTCAGTTTCACAGACACCTGCTCTGTGGCAACAACCAGGGGATCTTGGGGCTGTGAGAACTGGGTGGCAGCTTTGACCCTCAAGGGCATCCAGTCTGGGCTCCTTTCCTTGAGATAAGCATGTCCTGGCTGGGCAGAGCCCTCCCCAGGAGGCAGGGGCACCTGCCCACACAGGCCCTCTCCCCTGACTCCCTATTTGGTTCACTCCAGACCCCGAGCCAGGACATCTATGGGACATGCCATACACAACACGTCCAGAACTGAACTCTTGGCCATCCTCGCCTCTCTAGCCTGCCTGGCCCGGGGATGGCAGCCCCTTCCTCCTGTCTCCCTTACTAGCCAGAATCCTTGCAGTTGCCCCTGATTCTTCTCTTTCTCTCACATCCCACATCCAGTCTCTCAGCAAACCCTGCCCACTCTACCTTCAAATTATGGGTTGAATGACATGACAGTGCCACATTCAACTGTTCTTTTTTTTTTTTTTTTTCCACTGTAGCCTTGACCTCTTCGGCTGAAGCGATCCTCCTGCCTTAGCCTCCTGAGTAGCTGGGACTACAGGCATGTGCCACCATGCCCAGCTAATTTTTTATTTTTTTGTAGAGATGGGGTCCCACTATGTTGCCCAGACTGGTCTCGAACTTCTGGGCTCAAGTGATCCTCCTGCTTCAGCCTCTCAAAGTGCTGGGATTATAGGCATGAGCCACCGCACTTGGCCTTCACCTTGTGCACCCTGATAGACCCAGGATCGACCGCATCTCCCCACCTCTCCTCTCTGGCTGCACCAGCCCCACTGGCTGCCAGGTTGCTTCTCAAACCCTCCAGGCCTACTCCTGCCAGGGGCAACAGCCCTATCCCTGGATATCCACATGTCTCATGCCCTCATCACCTGTGAGTTTTTGCACAGATCTCACCTTCTCCTGGACCTTACTAATCAAAACTGTAACTCACTACCCAATCCCCAACCTGTCCCTGCTCCCCATTCCTCTTAGCCTGTTCTATTTTTCCATAGCCCTTAGCCACCTTCTACCATACTATATATGTGAGTCATTTATTTTATAATTTTTGAAATTGTTTTATAGAGATGGGGTCTCACTTTGTTGCTCAGGTTGGTCTGGGACTCCTGGGGTTAACTGATCCTCCTGCCTCAGCCTCCCAAAGTGCTGGGATTACAGGCATGAGCCACCACACCTGGCCTTTATGACATTTATTGTTTTACTGCCTCTTTCCGCTAGAGTATATGCTGCACAAAGACAGATTCTTTAGCTCTGTATTCTGCAGTTGATGGTATTTCCTGGTGTTTAGAGCAGTGCCTGGCACAGAGAAGGTACTCAATAACCATCTATTGAACAAAAGAATAAATAAACAAATGAATAGATAAATGGAGGGAGCCAACTCCAGCCCCAGCCTCTGCAGCTTCATGTCCAGGAACACAGCGTGTTCTCTCCCTGGTACCAACGCCACAGTTCTTGGCACCCAGGAGGGTCTCCAACTCAGAGTTATGTGTAAAATGAAGGTGAGGACAGGGCCAGTGAAGGTTATTCCCTGGACCCCATCACACTCCCTGAATCCCTGCCGGGCAGGATGGACGATCCCTTCTCAAGGCTCTCCTCTCATTCCCACTCTGAAGAGCACTGCTGGGAAGTGAGAGCTGAGCCCACAGCCCCCTCCCCCGCCATCACCCACACAGTTTCCACAGCAACAACAGCTTCCTTAATAAAGCGATTAAACAGCTGGATGGAGCTGATAAGGGGAAAGGTCCGGCATCCAGAATGGACCACGTGGCAGAGGCCTCCCTCATGGCAGACTTCATGGTCATCGAAACTGAAATCACTGTGGACTCATACAGGCGGTAGGTGGGGGTGAGGACACTGGGGCCCTCTGCCCCAGCTTTGCCAGGGACTTCCCAAGCCCTGGGGGCCCCAGGCCTGTTGACAGGCTCTGTCATGAAAAGAGTCATTACTTCCTTATTCCTGTGTGGTAGTAGAGGGGGAAGCCACCACTGCAGGACTGCTCCTGAAGTCCCAGATAGGGAACAGATGGACGGACAAGACCATTGACTCAGCAGCAATGAAGTCATGGAGAGAGCAAGGACACGCTGTGATCCCCACTCACTCTCACTCAGCCTTTGGAAGGCCTGGGGGCAGGGGTCAAAAACTGCCTGTGCTGTAATCCCAGCACTTTGGGAGGCAGAAGTGGATGGGTCCCCTGAGGTCAGGAGTTTGAGACCAGCCTGGCCAACATGGTGAAACCCTGTCTCTAGTAAAAATATAAAAAGATTATCTGGGCGTGGTGGCACATGCCTGTAATTCCAGCTACTCAGGAGACTGAGGCAGGATAATTGCTTGAACCTGGGAGGCAGAGGTTGCAGTGAGCTGAGATCATGCCACTGTACTCCAGCCAGGGTGACAGAGCCAGACTCCTTTTCAAAAACAAAACACAACAAAACAAACAAACGAAAACTGGTTGTGCTGTGCCTGCTGGCCTCCATGCAGGGATGGCTCACAGGCTCAACTGGCCAATCTGCATCTGTAAGGGGCTTTGGTTCACTGAGCTCCTGCTGTGGGCCAGGATGATCATTTCACGCTCATGGCAGCTGACATCCAGGGCTGATGCTGGGATTAGACCCAGGAAGTCTCGTTCCAGGTCCCAGCTCCTTCACACGGGATTACAGTCTTTCCTGTACACCTGGTAGGATTTCAGCATGGTATCCCACCTGGGGATAGAACACTTGCACCCAGATCACCTTTCAGTCATGCAGCCCATTCTCATATCACCTGCTTTGCACAATTCTTCTCACAGAGCTGAGGGGGCAGAGTGGCTAACATGTGGGTAGTGGCCTAGATGGGGTTCTGGGAGTCCCTGGCTAGAAACCAGAATATCCAGGTAGGAGAAATCTGTCTGGGCGCGGTGGCTCACGCCTGTAATCCCAGCAATTTAGGAAGCTGAGGTGGGCAGATGACTTGAGGTTAGGAGTTCGAAGCCAGCCTGCCCATCAGGCTGGTTTCTACTAAAAATAGAAAAATTAGCCGGGCATGGTGGTATGCACCTGTAATCCCAGCTACTTGGGAGGCTGAGGCAGGAGAATTGCTTGAACCCGGGAGGTGGAGGTTGCAGTGAGCCGAGATTGTGCTACTGCACTCCAGCCTGGGTGACAGAGCGAGACTCCATCTCAAAAAAAAAAGGGAGAAATCCAAGCCTAGAGTTAGGCTCTCATTCGCTCTCCTGTCCTGCCCCCTGCCAGCCCCGCCCACTGCACCCCAGTGCCAGAAACAGAAACAACTTCAGATCGGGGAGGGGAGGGGCCCAGCCACCCCAGCAATGGCACACCAGTTCTCATTTCACCCTCAACTCCCCAGGGATCCTGCCCCAATGTGGAGGACTGAACACAGTCTGGGTGCTCTGGCCCTACCTCCAAGGTGGCTCAGCTGGTCGTCCCTGCCAGGACCTTCCTCCCTGGAAGCTTGCCCAGTGTTTCAAGACCATTTCCCTGTCTGGGGGGGCCACAGGCAGGCTTGGCAAAGCTCCCTCTTGAATGCCATTTCCCTGACTCACTTCCTTCCCCATATCTCTGGCCCTTAGAGACCCGGACCCAGGTGACGTGCGGGAAGAGCAGGATTGAGGAGAAGCCAGCCTGGGGTCACAAGCAATGAAACACCATAGCCAGAAGCCAAGAGCTCGGAGGTCGAAGCCACCCAGCATGGGGTTCGCTTGTAGCAGCTAAGATGGAGGAAAGCAGCCCCGGGAGCCCTGGCCTTGCAGGGAGGACTGGGTTCCTGAGGGGAGGGTGAGCTATGGTGTCTGCTAAGTGGAGGAGTGTCTACCTCCCACTCAGCTTCCCCATGGATGTGCAGGTCACTGTCTTCATTTGAGAGTCAAAATACATTGGCATAGGAGCCTTGCCCATTACTCATACATTTTGGTGGCTGCCTACTAGAAGGCAGAGGAGACCCTGATACCCAGGAGCTCTAAACTTTGAAGGGCCTTAATCATGCATGACCTTGGCCCCCAAGCCCAAGGCTCATCCTTCCAAAATGGGCAACTCCAGACCTCAAGTCTGCCCCAGAGCCCACCTCAGTTCTGCTGGAGCCCAGAGAAGGTGAGTCATTTGCCCAAAGTCACACAGCTGGTGAATAGCAGAATTGGGGCTAGCTAAAACAGAGCAGGAGACACAGGGAGCTGAGCCTCCAAGGAACCAGGGATCTGCCCCTCCCTAGGATGGGTAAACAGCTAAGGGAACAATGAGGTCGCCTTCCCTATGTGGGCCTGACCAAGGGGAGACCCATAGGTCTCTACCAAGCACTGCTTCTAAGTAAGCTCCATATGTAGAGCAGGAAGAGACCTCGGGAAGGAGGAGTCCAGAAATCTCAGAGGAGGAACTAATGAATCCCACTGGCCACATCTTCCCTCTTCCCAGTCACAGACTCTCAGGACCCCACCTTCTTTCCTGGCTTGAATCCTCTCTCCAGTATCCCCACCAAGCAGTCGCTAACCATGTCCTTACATACTCCCCAGTGACGGGGAGCTCACTACTTCTCAGGCAGTCCGTGCCATCTTTGGATGGCTTTCATGGTCAGGATCTTCAGTTTTCTAAGCTTCCTGAGGCCGTCAGATCAAGGCTAATTCTGCCTGTTTACCTGGGGGGTAAATAGCTCCAGGCCCTTCCTCCACATACTCCCTTCACCACCCAGGTGCTCCCCAACCTCTGTGATTCAGAACAGAGAGGAATCCTGCAGGCAGAGGCCAGCACAGCAGAGCAAAGGGACCCCACCTCCTCCCTTGTTCTGAGGCACCTCTGGCCTCCTGAGTAGTGAGGTGGTTTAATTACACAGTTCACTCTTTTGGAATTTATTTCCACAGAAACTCCCAAGGCACATTCAGGGAAGTTGGTAACCTGCTTCAAAGTGGATATAGGTGAGAAAGAGAGGGATTCATACAAATCATTCACCTGGCAGCTGGTGTGTGAGTACACAGATGTGTATACATATGTCCCAAGGGCATGGTCCTCTCCAGTCTCCTACCCTCAGATTGAGCCAGGAACAGCCCCCAGGTCCCCAGCAAACAGCTGAAATGGGAGCCACTGGCCCAACAGCCCTGCCAGCTCTTTCCCTGCAGGTCTTCCCACATCTGACATTCCTTTCTAACCCCATTTTTCTTTCTCCTCCCTCTTCTGGGGAATGTCAGGACTTGCCACCCATAGAAAGCTTCTTAGTTCTTAAAATCATTCCACATTCCCTATCTCATTTGATCAGAAAAATCTTGTGAGGTGGGTAGGAGGTGGGTTAATTCCCATTCCACTGGCGGAGAGACTGAGGCTATAAGGATAAGCTACTGAGCATCTTGGTAGATTAAACGAGCAGCCCAGAGGGGCCTGAACACCCCACCCCCTCCTTGCATTTTCACTCCTGGTTCAAGTACTTCCGGGCTGCCCTGAACCACTTCTCACAAAGTGGGTCACCCACAGGCCCCTAAGGTAAAGGTTCAGAGGGAGTTATGCCTGAACAATATGCCATGCAAATGAGATGCAACACAGCACATCACAAATGAACAGCCCTGAACTCCAGGCCTTTTTTGAAACTGGACTGTGGCAGAGGTTCCAGCTTCCAGCATGGACTCTCTCTCCTTTCAGCTGTGCAAACCCTGTCACTCCCTCAGAGGTAGAGCTGGGAGCCTCCCTTCTCTCTCCACACTCCTCCCCCAGTCACCAGCCACACTGGGTGTGACCTAGAACAGGTTTCAGGAGCCAGAAGAGAATGTGAAAGATGTTTAGAGATTGGGGTGGGAAGAGGGGTGCTCAGTTTGCCATTTAAGGTATCCAAGCAGAGATCTCATGAGGGCTTCATAATGTAGATGAACGGACTCCCACGGAGCCTGCATCCTCAGAGGAGGTGTGTATAGCTCACGAGCATCAAGGAGAAGTGCAGGGACCAGAGGGCCCAGAGGCTCAAAGGCGCACAGTCAGGCAATGGCAAGGCTGTAACCACAGCCCCGGGGTCCTGTTTCCCAGCCCCACACTCTGTCTTTGATTGTCCTGGGATCTTCACTCCCTTGGCCTCAGTTTCCCCAGCTCTACCCTGAGGGATTGGACTCACTGCTTCAAACTCACAAGCTCCCACTTTCTTAGATTCCACAATCCCATGTTAAGGTAGAGCCAGAGGATGTCTGAACGTGGACAAAAAGGGAGTCCTGAATTTCCCAACTCCGGGTTCCAGGAGACCTGTCTCTGTGGAGTCCTAAGCTCTCAGGGTTCAGGTAGCTACCCAGGAACAAGAGCCCTTATGCCTGAAGTTTGGGCACAACTGCCCTCTTGATTTTCTGCTTGGCATTCCAGGCACCACAAACCTGTCATGGCCATACCAGCCTGGCCCCATGGGCAGTGAAAGGAAGTGAAAGGCAAAGGCACAACCTCTGGACCTTGGCGGCAAGTGGCCTGTCAATGCTGAATAATAGATGAAGTTCCTGTGGGACTGGGAAAGAAGGGCAGTGGCAGAGAAGTTGCACCATCTCGGATTAACCTTTGGGTCACCCACAGAAAAAGAGAGAATCCCAAAGACGCCTTTTTACAGTCTTTTTTTTTTAACCTCCATTGCCCCAAGTTTCAAAAAATCCATATAACGCCTTCAGCCCATCCTAAACACAGCCCAAGATCATGGGTCCAGACTTATACACCTATGCACACACCAGCACAGCACGAACTCTTGGGTAATACCTCACGTGCCTGTGTGTGTGCGTACACACACACACACACACACACACACACACACGGCACATACGTACAAATACTTAAAATAGGAAAAAGACTTAGAGATTGGGATTCACAGGCCCTGGACACCCCTTGAATGACCACAGAGAAGCCCCTTTAATCTGAGCTCCCTCTGTAAAACGGAGACCACATGATCACTTGCCTCATAGAGACAAGTAGGTTTGAAAGCTGGTAAGAAAGCTCCTGGGCTGTATGCACTTAACTCACCTGAACTGTGCTGGAGGCTGGAGTCAGCAGGCTGAAAAGCAGCCTGTCTTAGAAAGGGATTTGGAGTGAGAGTCACAAAAAGCCTGATTTTCTTTTCTTTTCTTATTTATTTATTTTTTTACAGACAGGGTCTCGCTCTTTCGCCCAGGCCACAGTGCAGTGGTGTGATCACAGCTCACTGTAATCTAAAACTCCTGGGCTGAAGTGATCCTCCCACCTCTGCCTCCCAAAGGGTGGGATTACAGGCGTGAACCACTGCACCTGGCCTCTAGCCTGTTTTTCTATCCCAGCTCTGCCTTCATTGATCTGGGTAACTTTGGGCAAGTCTCTTCCTCTCTCTGGACCTCCCTTTCTCCATCTGTAAACGAAGGGAGTTGGACTACAGGAATCCGACACCCTGTTCCTGTCTCCAGACCGGGGTCTGCTTCTCCCTTCTGAGTCCGGGGTGATGAGGATGGCCTGTTCTCAGACCTCAGCCTTACCCAGAGAAAATAAAGTGGCAGGAAACCTTCCTAAGAAGGGTGGGACGCTGCACAGCCAGCCTCCCAAAACGTCTGGTTGAGCAGGTGCTCTGGATGCCCTGGGGCATCCAGGTGGGCAACCGAGTCCTAGTCTGGGGCAGATGCTAAGGGAGGACCCTCCACCACGAACGCGCGGCTGATTGAGAAACGTCTGTTCCTCATCCGACAGAGGGGCTGGGGTGGAGCCGACTCACCCAGCCACGCACTGTGCCTCACTTTCCCGGGCTCCTCAGTGCTGCAGCCGGGAAGGGAAGAGCAGGGCAGGTCCCGGACCCTGCGTGGGACCCAGCTCCGGGCGGCGCCTCCAACCTCCCTCCCGCGCCCACCGCCCCGTCCCGGGCGCCCAGGCCGTCTCAGGGGCTCCGTCCCGGGATACCTGGCGGCCCCGCGGGAAGGCAGGCGGCGAGGACCGGGCGAAGCTGGCCGACCCCGACCCCTGCGCAGTGACCCCGGAGTCCCGCGCCTTACCCAGAACTTGGAGCCGAGCTCCCCGGAACCGCACAGGGCGTCCATGGGGCCAAGGCGCGGCGGCGAGGAAGGCGAGCGCGGTCCGACCCAGCGGCGGGCAGAGCGGGCGCCAGAGCCGCCTCCGCCCTCCGCACCCGCGCTCCGCCCGGGCCCGCCCCGCCGAGCCCTACCCCAGTGCCTCTGGGTCCAGTCTCCCTGCCCCCGTCCCGCGGGTTGCGACAGCGCCTCCCTGGGAGGGACTTTGGGGCAGAGGTGGGGGGGCCTTGGCACGGCGACAGCCCCTGCGAGCGGTCCCCGGGCCATGCCAGGGGATGTCCTTCTGAATACTGAGGCTGACAATCCTGGAGTAGAGTCTATTTCCAAGGGGGAACTGGGATACACAGGTGCTCCCACCCCCTAACAACTCCGTGGGGCCGATGAGTCACTGAGTAGGGGACATTGAGAGGGATTTAACAATCCTTCCTAGGAAAAAGGGAATCTTTGAGAAGGTCACGTTCCTTTCCGGAGGTCAGTTTCCTCATCTGTAAAATGGGAAGGGCTTCTGTGCTCAATCCGGAAGCTGACCTCTTCCTTCTCAGGTTCCAGAGACCACTGGCAGGCGCCACACTCTGGGAACCCGGGTGTACTGCGCGGGTGTGTACCCGTGAGGCGGGGGTGGGGGCCGCAGCATCGTCCAGGGGGTCTCCTATGTCCTCTTAAACTGCTGCCCTTTTAGGCTCTGTGGCCCCCTGACCTTGCCACATCACTTCAGCACCTCTCTGGGCCTCTACTTTCACATCTGCAAAATAGAGACAATCATAGAAGAACCTTCCTCCCAGGGTTCTCCGAGGATTGAATGGAAAAGGTATGCAAAGTGTATCGCCTGGCACACTTAGTGGGGCACCCAACATGTGTGAATTCCCTCTGCTTCAGCACCCAACATGTGTGAATTCCCCTGCTTCAGGGTGGGGGGAAGGACAGGCGAAGCCCCAGGAGGAGCCCCATGTGAGTGTCCTTGTCCCCCTCCTAAGGCTGAAACTCTACATTCCCAATCTGTAAAATGGGCTTGTCAGTGCTCTCCTTCCCCTGCTTGCCTCAGCTCTCCTTCTCCCCTTATCCCCTCAGATGGCCTCCATCTCTCAATCCTGCTGTTTCCCTGTCTTCCTTAACACAATCCCAGAAGCCAACTCAGCACCCCTTGTTGGGGCTCAGAAGGAATTCTCCTGGGCAGATCTTTCCCTGGCCCTTCTCTTCCCTGCCTTTGCAACAGGTCTGTCCAGTTTCACCCTGGTGACCCCTTTTCTGGCCCTTATTCTCAAGAGAAGGTGTTTCCTTCCTTGGCTGCTCAGTGGCAGGCGTGGGTGGGAGCCAGTAAGACTGCAGAAGAGGCAAACCACTTCCTATCTCTCTGGGCAGGCAGGAGGTCACTAGAAGGGCAGTCTCCTTGGCTATAGGCTATCAGAACCAAGATCTGGCTGGGCATGGGATAAGCGTGGGAGTGGGGAAGACTCCCCCTTCCCAGGCAGTGAGACCGGGGACTCCTACCCCTCCACTGGGCAAGTTCTTTCCGCCCCTTCTTTGTCTGCCCTCTTCCCTTCCACTCATCCACACATATCCTCCCTCTCCTGTCCCCCGACCTTCCTCTCTGGGCAAAAGACTTTACAGAGCTTTACACCTTGTTACAGTGTGCCTTGGATTCTATTTAGTTATGAAGAGTCTGTCTTCCCTGCTAGTCTGAGAGGTTCCCAAGGGCAGGGACTAACTCAGTCCCCTCCAATCCCGCTCTGTACCTTTTATACACTGTGTGATCTCAATAAACTCCTTGATGTCTCTGGGACTTCATTTCTTGAGAAACGTGGACAAGGTGATATCTAAGCTCTCTTCCAGCCTTGGTGGGCCAGGCTTCTACAGCCTAGGCAGCTGGGAACCTTCCTCTACCCCTTCCATTACCCTTCATCAGCACTCTTCATCAGGTGGCTTCATCACCACCCACCACCCCTGTGTTTTGACCTTGTCTACCCACCGGCTTCCTCCAACTCTCCCTCCTCTCTCATTCCTTTTCTAGGGCTTGTGGGGTCATAGGCACCAGATCGCTCTGGGCTTGAGGAGACCTGGGGACTTTCCTTTAGGGCCCTTTGGGAGGTGAGCTCCGCAGGCAGACCCCCTTTCTGAGATGAAGATCCCAGAACTAGCCTGAGCTTCCATCTGGGACTTTTCAGCCCCACAGTTGGCCAGGCAGTCCACTGGCTAGAGCTCTAGTTTTGCGCCAGAACCCTTGGGTTCTGGCTTCAGCATCGGAGCTGAGGCACCATCCCTTGTAGCCCCTGGCTTTTCTATTGCTATTGCCTTCCCAAGGCTACAGCAGTGGGTTGGGGACTCTGAGGGTATGGTGGGGGCCCTTGGCGACCCTCACCTTCCCCCATCTCTTTTGAGGCATTGGGGCTTCACCCCTCCGGGCCACTCAGGAAGTGTGTCCCCTTTCACAGACTCCTTGAATAATAACCACAATATTTCTAGGATGTTATTGTTTTGGTTGTTCTCACCAGAGCAAGAAATCTGAGGCCCTGAGACACCCTACAGCCTTCCCAGGGCCACAGAGCTTATCCTGGCACAGGCAGGAGGTGCCCCACGTCTGCCTGCCGAGGAGGCTGTTTCTGCGCAGTCTCCTTGAGCGGGATGCACTTCCTGTATCTGTCTTCAAGGCTGCCTTGGTGCACTCTCCTACCTACACCCTACCTCCCTTTCTGCTAGCGGCAAACTTCTTCAAGAGTTCACTCAAGCCCCCCACCCCCTCAAAGCCTTCCTTGGACCTCCCCAACCTAGTCCTGGGCTAGGAGGCTTCCTCCGCTTGTAATCACTGTCTTGCTTACCTTGCCCAGAGGATTGTGGACACCTTGAGGATAGGGACTGAGGTTTGTTTGTAACTGTATCCTCAGCACCCAGAACAGTGCCTGGAGAAGCTGGTCCTCAGGAAGTGTTATTGACTGATTAAGCAAACACCTCATTTCCTAAGAAGGAGTCATAGGCAACAAGGCCACCGCGACATTAGGTACAGTCCCAGCAGTGGGCACTGCCCACTTTGCTTTTGAGTGTTCAGAACCAAGATGGTTCCTGCTGGAAGGGGTCCCGAGAGAAGCAATAACAGCCTTGTGGGATGGGCTGCAGCAGAGAAATGGACTAAACCTCCCCCAGTCTTCATGGCCCAAGCCCCATCCTCCCTCCCCAACTGACTACTGCTCCAGGCAGGACGGATGGAGCATGTGCGGTGCCTCCCCCGCAGTGAGTGTCCCAGGGGAACCCGGCATCAGGGATTTCCTGGCAAGGAGATGGAAAGATAAAATAATTGCAAGGTACAGCTCAGAGCAGGCATGACAGCAGAGAGAAGAAAGCAGAACAGTGGGGGACGGGGAGACCCAGGCACAGGAAATGCTTGGAAGGGGGAAGAGGCAGGTTGGAACTGATAAGACAGAGGGCAGGGTGTGGAATAGCAAAGCTTCCCTCCAAGCACCGCCTGATTCCTTTCAGCCCTGTGTGGCTCCTTGGAGGCCTGGAGCACCCCCAAACCAGGCTGTAGCTCCCACGCCCCAGCCTCCCCCTTGTCCTCTCCCCTGAAGTGGGGTCTGCTTCCTCCAGACCCCAGCCTGGTGGTGACCCCACTGGCCCCACCCATGGCCCTCAGTGAGGCTGCCCCTCTGCCACCAACCTGCACGTGATCTGATTTGGCATGCAGGGGAGAGTGCTGGCTGCTGTGCCCGATTCTGGAGTTTTCAAAGCAAGAAGAATTAATTAGCTCTGTGGGCCACAGTCAGCAGATCCCACACCTGGAACCAAGGCTAAGACACGCAGTTTTAAAGTTCTTAGCAGAATCCCCTCTTGGGGCTTAGCTGGAGCAGCTGCCTCCTTGACCTGCCTTGCTGTGCCCTGGAGTGGGACTCCAGGCCACAACTCAACTTGCTTTGAGAGTTCATTTCCTTCCTGGCAACCACGGTCCTGGATTAGCCCTGGGTCTCCTAGATTCAGGCAGGAGTCATTGAACACCATGGGCTCAGCACTCAGATGGTGGGGATTCCTGTTTGGGCTTCTCCATACACAAAGTCCTTCAATGGACCCTGCAAGCCTGCTTCCTCCTTCTGAGGTTATACAGAACACCTGTCCCTAGAAGGTGTCCATCAGTGTTGGTGCCCTCTCCCTGGCTTGGTCCCTCTGCAGGAGGGGCACCAGGTGCACCAGGTGAGGGTGCCCTGTGCCGCCACCTGGTGTCTGACACCCTCATTGCACTGCTGTTGCCAGTCCCGCTCCACGGGCTGCTCAACTGGCCCAAGGGAAGAGAAAATAGGCCATGGGGCACCAGGCTGTGGCAGGTGGGGACTAGGGTGGAGATAGGAGTGAAAGCTGTTTGGAAAGTGGGCGAGGTTTAGGTAGGTAGGGCAGGGCTAGAGGAGAGGAAGAGAGAAGAGGGCGGGATGGGGAAGATAACAGGTACCATGGGGTTCAAGGGCAGCGTTATGACATGGAAGGGTGGTGCCTGGGAACCCAGAGTGATAGCAGACCTACCCTTGGTCGGCTCTTGGACAAGCATCTGGAGCTGAGGGATGCCTTCTCCAGTGATTGAACCCCTCTCACCACCATTCCCTATGGCCAAAGGCTGGTGTCCCACCAGGTGGGAGGCTGGGGGCCTCTCTAAGCCTCTGAGTTTGCCATGCGGGGAACACGTGTGCCTATTTGTATGAATATGAATTGTGACTACTTTGGAAAAGCACCCCCAGCAAGTCATTTTTGAGCAGGATTCTTCCCATCGTGTCCCATTTCCTCTACACTGAGTAGAGACAGGAGTAGTGTGGGCTGGAGGTTGGCCAGACCTAGGGTCAAATCCCAGCTCTGCCATTCCCTGGCTGTGTGACCATGGGCAATTCACTTAACCTCTCTGAACCCCACTGCCTCATGGAGAAATAGCAATCAAACTTCTGTGCTAGGGTGTTTTGAGGAGTGAGAGACTGCATATGAGCCTCAGATTTGTTTTTATCCCCAGCTCAGCTCACTCCTCTTCCCAGTCCCCACCCCCACACAGACCTTTTCCTGGAGTCTTGGGGGTGGAGGAAGCAGAAGCAGCCAAGCTTGAGGTGGGGGCCTACAGCCGCTGACACAATTTCTTCTGAACCCCAAAGGGGAAGGCTGAGGACAAAGGCGCCAGGGTAGATGTTCCTACTTCTAAAAGCCTGAAGCCCCTAACCAGTTCCATTCTGCCCCTGGAGTCCTCATCCAAGGCCTGCTGCCCCCACCAGCCACTCCCCACCCCAGCCTCCTTCAGTTTCTCCACCCTCTACCCCCACCTGCTACGTATCCCAAAGCAGCATCAAATAACCACCCAGACAAGCAGCATGAGGTTAGCAGTCTTGATATTATTATTAAGATCCAGCGGCAGCTGCTTTTCCACCTCAAAACCCTTTTAATGAGACACAACAGTTTCCATCATTGATAAAGATTTTACATCGTTGGGGGGAGAGGTCACAGTTCTCTTCCCGACTCCCCCAAAATACCCACTTTGACTCTGCTATTAATATTTCCACGTCACTATCCAGAGGCCCCTCCAGGCACTGCCTCTTCCAGAGAAACCCTCCAGGCCACAGAGAGGGCTGCCGGCAAGGGAGCAGGTGAGTCTTTTTGTTTTCACCAGGCTGGTCCCTGCAGATCTCTACAGAGCAACCCAAAAGCATAGTAAGTTCACCCCAAATTCCTTGGTCCCTGCTGGGAAGAGGAGGCCAGGGGAGGGGGAATCCAGAAAGAAACAGGCATGCTAAGACTCAACCTAAGCAACTCTACAGTACTCCAGTGCTGCTGGGCTGTGCAAGTGGTGGTGGTGGTGGGGGGGTGCTGGAAGGGTGGGGGTGGGTAGGAGTCCAGCTCTCTGGCTTCATCTTGACCCAGAATCCTCTAACCACTAGAAGAATAAAAGATCCCAGAACCCCCTGCCCATATCCTCCAATCTCATTAGGGAATAGACAGCTACAGAATTCTACAAAAATATAAAAGCTTAGTCTGCAGATCCAGGTGACAGAACTCTAGGAATTTTGTATAGCTTTGCTTTTTTTTTTTTTTTTTAATCTTAAATGGCAGCTCCTACAAGCACTCCCTCTCCCCACCCAAGGAGGCCAGAGGAAAAAGTCTGACATTATTGCACACCCTAAAAGGATAAAACCAGGCATTGGCTTCAAGGACTGGTATCAGTTCTGTCCAAAAGAGCAATGAGAGAAGCTCTCACCCAGCTTAGAAAACACAAGGCTGGACAACGCCTCCAGGTCCACTTGCCCGGCAGCCTGGTGCTCCCAGTTCCCAGCTGACCAGGTCAGACAGTGCGTGAACGAGCATTGCCAGTGAGGTTTCAAGAACCCAATCCACTCCTGGGGTTTGAAGGCCTTGGGGGCAAGGGGATAGGGCTGTTCAAGGGAGTAGGGTTGGGACAGATGTTTGGGAGTGGCTAGGTGACAGGCTGCCTGGACCCATGGTCGCCACCTCTTGGCACCACGATTTCAGACAAGAGAATATTGTCTGCAGTAGCACCAGACAGGTGGCCTGGGCCACGCCACTCCCCCTCTTCCTGCCTGTCTGCCCCTGACCACCTTCAAATCTCCCTTCTCCACTGGCTCCCTCTGGGCAGGCAGCAGCAGCAGCACATGTAAACATCTTGAGCACGCACTCATCACCGCCCAGGGGGCCAGCTCCCCACTCAGCAGCCTGCAGCCTGGCCTCCGACCCTACCACCTCCACCAGGAGGTTGCCTCTGGACGCCCAGCCCTGGACCCTCATCCTCAGGAGGGGCAGCCCAGTCCGTTTACACAGCTTAATTCCATTGTGGGCAGGTGGACGAGGTCCCCATCGGACAGTGCCTGTGATGCCAGTCAGCTAAGCCCACGCCCGAGGGCAGGAGGCTGAAGTCCAGACAGCTCAGGTCACGCATCCAGCCAGAAGTGTGGCAAATCTGTGCTGAAGCTTCAGGAAGGAAAACCCAGAAACACTTCCCCCCCTCCCCCACCAACCCACAGATCCAGATCTGCAGCCTCTGAGGCAACCTCCCCCAGCCTCAGTCGGCCCCATTAACCAAAACAGCTTCATTATGCCAATTTCCAGCTTTCAATGTGCGGCTGATAGCTGTCAGCAGAAATAAGAGTTAATCTGGAATTACTCCCATTCACTGAGCTGCCTAGCTAGAGGAAGCAGTAAAGCTTTGATAGCAGCAGAGGAGACCCTGCCTCCCCAGCCCGCACCAGGCAGAGGGGCTTCTCCTCTCCTTCACAGCTGGGGAGGGCAGGCTAGAGTTGCAGCCTTCCAGAGCAAAGGGTTCAGGTTCTCTCACTCTCAGACACGCACACACTCACACTCATATACACACACACTCATATACACACACACATACACACTCATACACAAAGAGGCAGCCCTGAAGCTTCCTTCCCCACCGCCCACTCCCCATCTCCAGGATCTCTCTCTCATCAGTGCCATCTGGACGTGCCTAACTCTCCATCCCTTTTGCTTTTACTCTGGACCGTGATTAGCTTTTTATTTAGGAAAATTACTTTATTTTATATATATATATAGATATGTATGTATGTATATATAAAAAGATTCCATTTCATTTGTAAAATCTCATTTTTTCTTTTTCTTTTTTTTTCCCTACAGAAAATGATGACGAGGTTAAAGGAGAAAATAAGTTACATTACAGTTTCCAAAATGGTTCTCGCTCTCCGCTGAAGATGGGCCACCGTTGGGGCTGCAATGCGCTCGCGGTCCCAGCTTGTGCTTTGCAAGAAGAGGGATTATAACTAGACTGTTATTTTAGGTTAAAATAGCCAAGAGACAGACGCCTTCGCCTCAAAAATATTCTGAGACACATAAAAGTAGAAGGAAACAAGTCTCTTCAGTCACAAAATGTCGTACATCCCGCATATACTAGATTCAATTAATTTAATAAAATAGAATATACATAGAGATTCTGCACAGACGTATTGCTTTCTCCCAACAGCTCCTGGTGTTGGGAACCTCAGCTTGCACCGGGCCTCTCCTTCTGCCTGGAGCCAGAGTTGCCAGGGCTGCTGCTTTTAACTCTCTTTGGAAGTTCTGCTTGCAGGTGCCCAGAGCCACTGAGGCAGGGAGGAGTGCCTTCGCCTCCTTGGTGTCTATATGGAACTTTTGTCAGGAATATAGCCCAGGAGGAGGAGCTAGGACTTGGCACCCAGTGGAGAAAGGTGAGTGGGAAAGTGGGGCAGGACTCAGGGGTCCAGGTCTGCTGGGTCAGAGGATAAACCGGAGAGACTCAGCACATCTTTCTTTGGGGAGGGCGAGGCAGCCATGCTGTCAGGGGGGCCGGAGGCCAAGGGATCCTTGGAGTCGCTGGATGGAGCCCTCCTCCGGAGGCAGACGCCAGGGCTGGGCGGGGGCCGAGGGCCTTGGCTCTCGGGGGGGTCTATGGAGATACTGGGCGGGCTGAGTTTTTTCTTGGGTCGGCTCCCAGGTCCCCCAAGAGGCTGACCCCCAAGGTTAGAGGGGTCTGTGCCCAGGTGGGGTTGGGAGCCACTGTCCAGGCAGCTGACAGCGATAGAGTGTCTCCTCTGCTCATCCAGCCAGGACGTGGGCCGGCGCTGGCAGCTCTGGGCCTCCACGCTGTAGCACTTCTTCAGGTCCCGTGGGGATGGGGGCTCCTCCTGGCCGCCAGGGGGCAGGAGGTCTCCTGAAATCCAGCTCAGCTCCGTGTCCAACTCTAAGCTGCTTCTGGTCTCTGGAGGGCCCTTGTCCCAGTTGGGTTGTGGGCCTGGGCAAGGGGCTCCCGGGGGCATGTGCTTGGAGATCTTGCTGTGGCTGCGGGAGTGCTGCTGCGCCTGGGTGCTCGACTGGCCCCAGAAAGAGTAGGCCCGGGCCAGGGGCAGGGAGGGCCCACTCACCTCTGCCAGCAGGTCTTCCCGGCTGCCCAGGCCCTGAACGTCCAAGGAGTCAGTCCTTATTGCTGCCTATATGGGGGGCGGGGAGGGCTCAGCCCAGCAGTCTCCTCTCCAGCATGGACTAGCCCTCCTGTCAAGCTGGCTGTGCCCCCCGCCCACCACCACCATGCACTGCAGGACCACCCTAAGCAGAGGTCCTGGTAGCCGCTCTTACTTGGAGATAGGGGTCATTGCAGCCTGACCTCTGCGGTCCACCATGTCTCCTCTCTCCCCACTAAACCCCTCCTCCATGCTCTGGTCTCCCCTCAGCCTGCAAGAATCGCTGTCTCTGCAGCCCCTGCCTCCTGGGCTATGAGAGAGAAGCCAGGCCATCTCTGCTTACTGAGCTGGCTCCTTCACGCCTCCCCGCCTCTGCGTAGACTTCCCCTTTGGCTCTGTATACCCTTCCAGATTGGCAAGAATCCCTCGATTTTACAGACTCAGGTTCTCTGTGACACAGTGTGTGACAGTCTCCGTCCCCAAGTAAAACCGACCCCTTCCTCTTCTATGTCCCTGCTGCTCCCCACACACGGGTGTCTGGCAGCTGTGAGCTGAGGCTACAATGATCTGATAGCAGGTATGTCTCCAGTATTAGACTGTGAGCTTCAGGCGGCAGGGGCTGTGTCCCCGGTGCCTGGCACACAGAGGCTGCTTAGCGACTATTTACAGAATGAATAAGGACTGTGCCTGCTGCCCCAAGCATGTGAGATTGAGATTCTCATGTGTCCATGCTCATGCCTCAGGACACACACATGGCATGGACTGTGGCCTTATCGCAGGTGGGCTCTGGGGCCGGGCGTGGTGGCTCACGCCTGTAATCCCAGCACTTTGGGAGGCCAAGGCAGGCAGATCACCTGAGGTTGGGAGTTCCAGACCAGCCTGACCAGCATGGAGAAATCCCATCTCTACTAAAAACACAAAATTATCCAGGCATGGTGGTGCATGCCTGTAATCCCAGCTACTCGGGAGGCTGACGCAGGAGAATCGCTTGAACCCGGGAGACAGAGGTTGTGCCATTGCACTCCAGCCTGAGCAACAAAAGCAAAACTCAAAAAAACAAAACAAAACAAAACAAAAGAATGTTGGGCTCTGGAAGGTGGGCCCCAGACTTGGCCAAAAATGAAGATACTTAAAACCTGCCTTGTGCCCCATAGCTCAGCCCAAAGTGTGGAGAAGAATTGGGAGGCAGCTCTGGTTGGTGAGGAGGGAAAGTCCAGAGACTTGTGTTCTACCTCTGACCAGATAGGCGTGACCCTGGCCAAGCACTACCCCTTCTGGTCTCCAGGCCTCCTCAGTGGAACAAGGAACCAGGTGCAAATTTCAAGAAGGCACACACCACTTCTGCTTTGCCCAGTACTGTGTGCTGGTATCTGCAACCGAGCCTGGCACATCACTGGCACACAATAAATGTTTGCTGGAAGAATGAAAGTGTCAACCCAGGTCATCACCAGCAGCAGAGGGTCCAGCCCCATGCCTGTGCCTGCCTTTCCACATCTGCTCACCTGGCGCCTGAGTGGCCTTTGAGCCAAAGGGGAGCGTCCTGGTGGGGGCAGTTTGGGGATGGTGCCCCAGGTTGGGGTGCTGTAGGGCTGAAGCAGATGAGGTGCATCTTTGGGAAGCTGCAGGATGTAGCTGATGTCTGCTGGCTGGGAGTGAACGGACAAGACGGAGCCTGTGGAGGGAGGGAAGCAGGAGAGGGGTGGGGAGAGAGAATGGAGCTGGAGAGTTCAAGGGAGCAGGCTCCCTCCTGAGCCCCCGCTTCCACTCTCTCCCCCTCATCAGGGCCTCTACCCTTATGCCCTGGACTGAAAGCCATTCCCCCAGACTAGAGGCTCTCCTAAGGTCAGAAAGACCTATTTGGCTGCCTCAGTTCCCCATCCCCTCAGATCAGGACTGGCTTAGGCCAGGATGGAATCTCCCGTGTGAGCCAAACTGGCCTGCTCCTGCCCTGGTACCTGACTGAGCTTTGGGGAGCCCCCAGCCCCTGTGTCCCAGGGACCCCTCGGCAATGCTCCCATGCCGACACATGTAGCTGTCATTGGGCAGAGAGTGCGTTCGGCTGACCCCAGACTTCCGCACAGTCAGTAAGTCTGGTCCTGGCAGCTCCGTGGGGTGGGGCTGTACCTGCAAAAGGAACAGGGGAGGGAGGTGGAGGAAGAGGGTGTGTCTGGCTTTGGTAACTGAGGCAGAGCTGACAATAGAAAGCAGCAGCGCCCCCCTGCCCAGCCCTCATCCCCGTACCCTCCCAGGACAAGGTAGAGATGGGCATGAGCGTGGCTGGGGAGAGGGGCAGACACATGGATGAGCCCTCCACACGCGGGGAGGAAGCAGGTAGGAGGGGGTCTGGGCAGCCGGGAGAGTCTGCAGGCCCTGCGTCCCACCCCCTGCAAAACTGTACACATTGCATCACTTTTAAGCTCCCACTGTGGTGGCGGAGGAGTGAGGAGGTATCCAGAGAAGGGAGAGCAGCCCCCAGCCCCCAGCCCTGCAGGTGGCTCAGGAGCTCATTCTAAAGGCTCCATTTCGAGACTCTGAAGGGAGTTCTGGTGTCCACAGGGACAGGCTGGAGCCCTGACCCAGAGCAGCTCAGGGGAGGATTAAAAGCTAACAGCAGGCCAGGCACAGTGGCTGGTGGCTCATGCCTATAATCTCAGCACTTTGGGAGGTCAAGATGGGCAGATCGCTTGAGCTCAGGAGTTTGAGACCAGCCTGGGCAACATGGCAAAACCCCATTTCCAAAAAAAAAAAAAAATTAGCTGGATATGGTGACGCGGCACCCGTAATCCCAGCTACTCTGGAGGCTGAGGTGGGAGGATTGCTTGAGCCCGGGAGGTCAAAGCTGCAGTGAGCTGGGATCTTATCTCTGCACTCCAGCCTAGGCAACAGAGTGAGACCCTGTCTCAGAAAAAAAAAAAAAAAAAAAAAAAGCCAACAGCAGCCACCACAACCCTGCGCTGTCAGGGGAGGTGATGAGGAGAGGACCCTCCCAAGGAGCAGGGACCAGGCAGCTCAGGAGAGCTTGCAGGTTGCAGGCTGTTCATCCGATTCTTACAGCAGCCCCAGGTCCCAGCACAGGGCCTGGGTTGGGTTCATGTGGGTTGAATGGCAGATGACCACCAGAGGCGTATCACAGCTGGCTCCCTGACCTCCACTTTAACCAATGACTCTGGCAGGTGGGGGTGGAGGCCAAATTCAGCTGCTCCCTTAGTGGACAGACTCGGGGTGGGAGTGGGGTTGTTGCTCTGTTTCAGAGAATGGAGGTACTCAGCCTTGGACTCCAGCATGAGGGAGCCTAGGTTTGTTCTCAGGAGGTTTCTCCATCACCCTGTGGTCCCCTTCCCCCTGAACCCTTCACCCCTTGTTCTCAGGGAGGCTGTAGGAGTCCTGTCCCCATGCAGGCCCAGCCAGTTAAACAGCCCCAGCAGGCCTGAGGATGGCTAAATTGGAGGACAATCTTATTTTGCTTCCCCTCTCAGCCCCAGGCTCCACTCTGCCAGCCACCCAAGACCCTAGGGACACCCCAGCTGGTCCAGTCCCTCAGCTGGGCCCTCCTCCGACAACAGGAGGGGAACAGTCGGTCGGTCGGGAGGAGAGGGCTGCTCGCAGTCAGAAGGGACTGGAGCTGGAGAAGGGAAAGGGTAGGGAGGTTGTCAGAGCACAGAGAAGCCCCTCCCACCCCACTGAGTTTGGTGAAGACACAGGGACACACAGGGACAGTAACGGAGGAGACAGGAACAGCGCCCCAGGTGAAGAAGGGCATGGCAGTGGTGGCAGAGATGCGGCTCTCACCCACCACGTGGTGTGAAGGTCTCATATTGTTGGGGGAGGGTGGGGAGGAGGCGGGCAGGGACAGGGAGGGCTGGCTTGCACAGGGCTCCAAATGCATAGACTGACTCTGATGACACCTGTTCTGGGCCATGTCACTCCTGGATTCACTTTTTCATATTGGCTGCCCCTATACCCTTCAGGGCAAGGCCCCAATTTAATCTTCTCTAATCTCTGTCCCCTCTTCAGGTGGGGCACCTGAAGACCTTCTGACAGCAAAGCATGGGCCACCGAGGGCCTGACAGTTGATGCCTCTGGGTAGAACCTGGCAGCAAACTGAGAGGAGGCAGCCAGGACCCTCCCTGGGCCGATCTGGAGCCCTGCAGCCAGCCCAGCCCCAGGGGTGGCTGGGAGCAGTGAGGGCAGTGTGTATGTACATTGCTCTCCGGGGCACTAAGTAAGAGTGTGTGCATGTCATCAGGCAAAGAGTCATCCGTCAGAGCTAGAGAGCAGGACAGTTCAGACACAATCTCTGACGTCAGAGACAGAGCCTCCATCTCAGCTAGAGGGATCTAGACAGGGAGAGAGATGATCAGGCATGAGAAACCAGGACAGCGCACACGCGCGTGCACACACACGCGCTCTCTCTCAGTCCCCACTTCCCCCTTTTCACGAAGCACGGGGGGTGGTGAGGGGAAGGCATCCCTTCTCTCTCCCCACCCGTTCCCCAAACAAGCTGACAATGCCTCCCCGCACCCACTTCAACCCCCTGCTCTGATCAGAGAGGCTGCGGCAGGCACTGAAGAGCCAGAGCAAACACTGACAAAGCGAGGAGACACAGAAACGCATTCTAAAGATACCCCAGGAGCCTTCCCAGCCCCTCCCACACCACCACCACCCAGGGAGGGAGCGGGAGGACCGAGGGCTTTCGACTCTCAAAAAGATAATACCAAAAAAAAAAAAAAAAAAAATGAAGAAAGGCCAGCAAAGCACTGTCTCTCCTATCAGCACAGACAGAGCGGCATGGGGGGCGCCAGGGACAATGCCGCCAATCTGATGGCTGTTTTCTGCCTATTCTCTCGGCTTCCAACAGCCTGGCAGGACTTGGCCTGCCCCCGGATTCTGGCTTCTCCCCTCGTGGGCCCTCCTCCACCTGCCTGCAGCCTGCCCGCCCTCTCCAACTTGGGCTCTGGGAGGTGCTCTCTTCCCATTGGCCTGAAGTGGGCACACTCCAGTGGGCCGCCACACCATCTGGCTGGCTCACCTGGGACCCAGGGGGTGCCTCAGTGCCCACAGGATGCTAGGGGATAGTGGGGCCATCCCTCCCGGAGCCCCATCACCTTCCCATCATGTCCTCTTCTCCCACAACCTTTCCCTGTGAGCCTCTTTCAGGAAGGGGAGGCCTCGGAAAGGGACTCACTTTCCCACGATCATTCTAGGTCATTGCCAGATCCCAACAAGAGGCAAGATCCCTTCCCACGTGACGATCACTGTCCATTTTTTTTGGATCAGGCTAAAGGCTTCCTAAGAACCTGCCTGCCCACCACCCAAAAGGGCCTCTGGAGGACTCGGCTTTTCTATCTCCAACTGACACCTGTCTCCAACTCCAGGTCTGCAGCCTCTCACCTAGGTGGAGGGAGGGTGGGGCCCTCTGTCACGTGGTAGTGGCTGGTGGTGGGGGGATCAAGGGGAGGAGAGGAGGGCAGGAGCAGCCCAGAAAGCAGAAGACCTGGAATTAGATGAGACTGGGGGAGAGGGCCATGTGGTGCTGTGGGAAGGGGCTGGACTTGGGCAGGAAACCGAGTCCTATTTCACACCAAGTTCTCAAAATCCACTCCCAGCCGGAGCCTTCTATCTCTCCCAGGACAGAAATCAGTGGCTCCTGACAGCACTCACCATGCCCAGTGGGCTCCACGGCTCAAAAAGCCACCAAACCAAGGACTGGCAAGTGTGTGCTGGACACGAGCGGATAGACAGACTGCAGCTTGGCAGCGGGCTCCCTGGCCACCTACACTGTCTCCTCCCTGAATCTACCTCCTTCCCTCCACCCCCTAAGGTCCCACTGCTAACTTATCTTCTGCCCCATCCCCACTTTTCTCTTCCAGATTCTTACAAATCCCCTCTCCCCTCCCCAAGCTCCTTCTCCACACACCCTTCTCATCAGAGGGGCAATCTCAGTAGCCCTGCCTTCCAGCTCTTTTCTGGAGGTGATCTCAGCCTAGAAGAAGCCCCATCTGTCTCTTGCACTCAACTGAGGCCCCGAGGCTGCACTTTCTACAGATACCCAGTGGGCAGGGAACACCCTCAGCTTGCCCAGAAGCATGGCACAGCGTGGCACAGCCCGGCGCGATCAGGGGAGAGGGCACAGCACGGGGACACAGTAACCTGTGGGTCGGAGCCGCCCAGGCTGGGGGCAGAAGGGAAGGCAGAGGGCTGGCCACCTGGGCCTGCCAGCTCGTCCATCAGCTTCAGCTCCCACTCCAGGGAGCCCTGGATCAGCAGGGATATGGTGTCAAACAGCTGCCTGTCCTGGGGAGCCAGCCCGTAAGGGGAGCCGGAGAGGCAGGGGAGCAAGGGTCAGAGGGCAGTAATGGGAAGTGTCGTGGAAGGGGATTGACGAGAGACACAGGGGGAGAAAGAGGTGAAACCCAGACAACACACATGCACATGCGCGCACACACACACAGCAACAAAGAGACAGAGGAGGGGGTGGGGAAGAGGGAAGGTGGGAGGAGGAAGGAAAGATGGGAGATAGAAGATGAGTAGAGCCGACGTTGGTGGGGAGAGAGAGAGAGGTAAAGAGAAGATAAAAAGGATGGAGAGATGGAAGAGAATCAGGCAGGTTAAAGGGTGGGTAGGAAAGACATTTGGCAGTTGGGCAAGGGTAAGAAAGAAACAGGAAGGAAACAGAAAACTTAGCCTTGAACCTATGAGTCAGGAAGGGGAGGCCAGACCAGGCTGGAGGAACAGGGCATGGCTAAGCTGGCCTGTCTGCCCGGGTAGCCCTGTGGGGTGAGTGTGGCAGCCATCCCTGGAGAGGGGCAGTGACTGCTCACTCAGTATCCAGGAGGGAGGGCAGGAGGCTCCAGGAGGAGCCGTAGGGTTTGTGTGCTGCCCGCTTGGCTCCCACCCGCCACCCTCCATACCCTTCTGCCCCAGCTCCTCTCACAGCCAGGGTGGGTGTCTGCTCACCGTGGGGTGCTCCAGGGAAAAGTGGGAGGCTGATCTCGCATGGGCTGCTGGGTGCAGGGCCCCAGGCTTGGGGCTGTCGGGGCTGTCGGGGCCCTCGACCCCAGGCCAGAGGAAGGGGCTGCCCAGCGGCGAGTGGGGCTGGGGGCTGAGGGTCTTCATCTCCAGCTCCAGCTCAGCCTCCAGCTCAGCCTCCTCCTTGGCCTCCTTGTTGCTCTCCTCCAGGTGCTTCATCAGCACAGCGATCACCACGTTGACCAGCACGAACTGGGCCGTCAGCACGAAGGACACAAAGTAGATGGGCGAGATGACCGTGTTGTAGCAGGTGGACTCCTGGTCACAGTCCCGGAGGGTGTCCTGAGGTGGGAGGAATAGAGGGGTGAGGCTGGGGAGAACAGTGGTTGGAGCTGTTGTGGAAAATCAGGTCACTGGTGTCACAGAACATTGGAGGAGGGGAAGGAAGGGAAGGAGGGAGTGTTTGGGGGGCAGAGGAGCATTAGATGCTGCCTGGGGAAGTGTGAGTCAGAGCATGTTCCTGGGAGAGGGAGTTCCAGAGTGTTCTAGCACAGGGGAGAGAAGGTCACATGCTTTTATTTGTGGCCAATTCATCTTCCCAAGGAATCCTAGCTCAGGAAGTGCCTCCCTGGAGCCTAGGCCAACCCTGGGCCCTTACCTTCATAATGCCGTTCCAGTTGTCACCTGTGGAGACTCGGAAGAGGGTTAGGAAGGCCATGCCAAAGTTCCGAAAGGTGGCATGCCGGCCCAGGCCCTCACAGGGGTGTGTCTCGTCACACTCTGGGGGAGGAGGGAAAGGGGGAGAGGCCCATGTTAGTCCAGGAGCCCCCTGGTCTCCAGCCCTGGCTCCTGCATCCTCCCCTACTCCAACTCACCCAGGTCTCCAAAGAGCTCCACGCCCAGAGCTGCAAAGATGAAAAACAACAACATGAAGAGAAGTCCCAGGTTCCCCACCTGGAAAAGAGAAGAAGAAATAGAAACGATGCCGCTGGGTCTCCCAGTCAGCTGCTCTGAGCCCTTGCCCTCTGGAAAGCACCTCCCCCTCCCCAGAGGCCCCCCACTTTCCGGCTACCTGGGGCAGGGCCTGCATCACCGTGTCCAGCAGCGCCCGCATGCCCACAGCCATCTTCAGCAGCTTCAGCACTGCAGAACAGGACAATGTCATGAGCTGGCCCCTTTGGGTCCCTGGCCAGACAGCTGGCAGAGTCAGGGCCAGGACTGGGCTGGGGCTGCTGGGATGGCCGTCCCCGGGCCAGCCAGGTTGCATCCCCACCCTCAGCCCTGTCCCCAGCCTCCCTTGGCAGAGGCTGGGAGAAAGACCGCTGGGAACCCACAGCCACCCAGGCCTTGGCCAGCCACAAAGCCGACCCTTGCTCTCTCTCCCTAGGCTGGTCACCCTGGGAGGGCAGGTGTGTGGGCTGGGCACCAACCTCGGGCAATGCGCAGTACCCTCATGATGCGGATGATAGTGGGGTTGATGGGCAGTGAGGCATTGACCTCGATTTCCTCCAGCGTGATGCCCATGATGGATAGCAGCACAATGGCCAGGTCCAGCTGGTTCCACCTGGAAAGCCCAGAACACAGCTCCCTGAGTCGGGGGAGGGGTTCCTGGAGGAGGGGGCAGTTGTGGCACAGAAACACAGGGCTGGAAAGGAAGGCAGACATCAGTGGGTGCAGCCTCCCATCCCACAGAGAAGGGGCGTGGCTTATCTAAGGCCACACAGACAACTGGTGGCATGAGTAGGACTAGGACTTTAGCTCAAAAGCCTCTGCTTTTCATTTGTATTCATTTTTTTTTTAATTTAGCACTTACATGGTGTTTACTATGCGCCAGGCACTTTTAAGGGCTTTACAAATAGGAACTCACACCTGCAGTCCCAGCACTTTGGGAGGCTGAGGTGGGAGGATCACTTGAACTCAGGAGTTCGAGAACAGCCTGGGCAACATACTGAGACCCTGTCTTGACTAAAAATAAAAATAAAAAATAATTAGCTGGGTATGGCAGTGGGTGCCTGTAGTCCCAGCTACTTGGGAGACCGAGGTGAAAGGACAGCTGGAGCTCAGGAGGTCAAGGCTGCTGTGAGCCATGACTGAATTGCTACACTCCAGCCTAGGCATCAGAGCAAGACTCTGTCTCCAAAAACAAACAAACGAACAAACAGACACCAACCTCAAAACCAAATAGGAATTCATAATCTCACAGCTCTATGATGTGGATACTATTATTTTCTCTCATTTTACAAATGAGGAAACTGAGGCACAGAGAGGTTAAGTAACTTACCCAAGGCCACCAGCTACTAAGCAGTGAGACCAGGATTCAAATCCGGTTCAGGCAGTCTGGCTCCAGGATCTGTGCTCTTAAGTCCCAGGCTAGGTCACACTGATTTCTAGCTGCCAGCATCCCCCAGGCCCTGTCTTGTCAAATTCTTTCCATGCCTTCCCATCTCCTGGACCTGGATGGTCCCTAGTCCCCTATATCAGCCACAGGGTAGGGGCTGAACCTCAGGAATTAAGAAAGGTCTTTAGACACTAGGTCTTCCTGGGTATTTCCCCAAGAGACTCATCCCTTTCTATCTCTATGCAAGTCCCCGAGACCCCCCGCCCTTCTCTGTTACCTGTCCTGGAAGAACCGACGGAAACCAAATGCCACAAGTTTCAAAACTGACTCCAAAACAAAGATGACAGTGAAGATGTAGTTGCAGATCTTCAGAGCTTCATCCAGAATCTGGCAGGGATGGGGGCAAGATGCAGGGTCCCTTAAGGACCAGGGCTGGGGCTTGCCCCAGCCCCTCCATCATACTGCCCAAGTCTGAGAGGCAGAGGGACTCTAAGGAGACCTGTCTTCTCTGTTCCCGCCATGATGGCTGGCCATTAGCCACCACCCCAGAAGGGACTAGGGTACTTATTCACATGAATGAATCAACCTTATGCTAAAGGATCTTTCTGCTTGGGAAATGGTGAGGCGATCACATGAGAATGTACTAGATGACACAGTATGCCAGGACTGGAAGCGGCCTTGTGCATTACAAATTCAACCCTCTCATTGGACAGATGGGGAAACCGAGGGCTGGAAGACAGCCAAGGGAGGCTGACTGGAGAAGTGACAAGGTCACAGGGGAGCTGTGGAGCTGCACATTCACTAGAATCTCAACTCCAGGAGGGCAGGCATCCATCTGCCTTCTTTACCCTCAAAGATCTAGAGCACAGCTCATAGTAGACACTCAACATTTGCTGGTTGAAGAAACCAGGTCCTCCGCTCCCTTTCTGTGTGACCTTGGCCACATCAACTAACATCTCTGAGCCTCCGTGTCCTCATCTATAAAACAAAGACGATACCCACCTCCAAGGGGCACAAGAGGAACCCATGTAACGTGCCCAGCACTTGCTTGGCACAGAGGTACCCTGGCTCAGGCTGTGTTAACCCTGCCCAGAGGTTCCGCAGCTGGAGGTGGGGGGGGGCCAGATGGCTGGTCCACTCGCTCCTACCTGGGGCTGCTGGTAGTGCTCCATGGCCATGGTGACCACGTTCAACCCGATGACACCTGTGATGAAGAGATCCAGGTAGTGGCTGGTGCACAAGTGGTGGACGAGGAGCCGGAAGCGGGAGTAGTCGGAGTAGTAAGGTTTGCACTGGGCTTCTGATGGGGTGGGGGGAAGAGCAGAGCAAGCATCAGGCTCCTGCGCCCTGCACCCCTCCACCCCCAGTCCCTCACAGCCACCAGCCTCTAACGCCAGAGCTGAAACATTCCAGTCATCACCATCCTCGCCCTCCCCACGCTGCCCCTTGGTGGGGGCAGCCGTCTGGGCGTGTCCCCCTCCAAGCATCTGTTGTACTGGCTGCAGTTGAGGGCAGGATGGATCAGGACATGCAGAGCCCCCCACCTACATTAGATGCCAGGTGAGCCCCCTCCCCTAGGCAGCCTCCAAAATCCACCAGCCCCTCATAACATCCTCGACTCAGTGTTCCGCAGCAAGGCCAGATCGATACGATGAAAAACAACTGGTCAGGCTCAGAGGACGCTCCATCAAGAGGGAGGCAAAGGCTTTTACTCCTTCACCAAGCTCAGCCCCTTGGGGGAGCAGAGGAGATTACACAGAGCTGGGATTTGGAGATAAAACCGGAGATTGGAAATTGGACATCTTCTTGGCTGGCTGCACTGACCCACCCAGCAGGCCTTCAGAGAGCAGGGCCTGGGTCTCCTGCCCTCATGTCAGCGAGGGCAGAGGGGAGGCCTTGGGGCTCTGCTCCATCCCAGACTCAAGCTGGGAGAGCCCCACCTGTTGGACTCACCCAGTTTCTAATGAGGCACTGCCCAGCCTGCTCCTGGGTGTTTGGGCAGCCTTAGACTGCAGGCCGGGCTGGAAGCACTGTCTGAGATCTGTCAGAGGCACAATGTTTCTCTTGTAATTAGTGAACCACTTAGTTATGAAAATCACGGAGCCAGAAGGTTGGACTGCCAAGGAGGCAGAATAAATCTGGGGGCAGGAGATTTCAGGGGGCCCTCTTCCAGATGCTGAGGAAGGGCCAGGCCAAGTTGGGGCCCATGTTCTCGGGAAGAGGCTGGGACAGATTGGTCTCTCACGAAGCCATAAAGAAGGAAGAGGCTCCTCATGGGGAGGTGTGCGGCAGCCTCAGGTCCCAGACAGCCCTTCCCCGTCTCGGGAGGTCTAGGAAGAAGCCAGCCAGTGAGGGCTGCAGCCTCTGAGGCCTGAGCCAGGGGGTAGCTGGCTCAGGGGCAGCAGGAAGCTTTGGGCCCAGGCCAGCTCAGATTAACTGTCCTTTCCCATGCATAGGACCGTTGAACAGAGAGGTAAACTGAGGCAAGGAGCGGCCTGGGGTGGGCCCCCACCCGAGGCTGAAGGAAGAAGAGCACCCAGGTATTGCACATCCAGCCTCGTGGGCTGCCATGCTCCGGGCCCACCCAGCCACTCTCCAGCATCGGCCTTGAGGTGTGGATGACCACGGAGCAGACAGTCCCCGGCACTCTGCTGCGCCTTAGGCATGCATGAGGCCATCTTCCTGTTTTCAGAGATTGGCCAGCCAACTGTGGCTCTGTTTGTTCAAGAACACAGCCCCAAGAGTGTGGGGCTGGAGAGCCTGGGGCAAGGGAGGACAGGAGGCTATGGGTCATCCACAACGCGATGGCAGAGGGTAGGCCGGGTGGGCCGGGCCTCTTCCTTCCTTCCTTCAGTACCACAAGAACCAGAGGGCGCTAGTCGCCCTGCGTTGCCTGAGCAGCCGGAACGCTTTCTCTGCATTAATCTCCATAAATGCCGAGAGCACCCGATCCCATTATGCTAAAATATGAATGGAGAATTAACTAAAATGTTTGAATACAATTAGGTTAGAAAAAGCGGCTCCTTATTAGCCCCATCATTAGCTGAGACAATGTAGAGGAGAGGCTGGGAGAGTTGCCCCCTCTCCCCGTCACCCCAGCCTGACTCTGTAGGCAGTTCCAGGCCAAACGGAGCGGCTCTTCCCACCAGCTCTACCTTCTGGCCTTGCCCTAGGAGTCTGTGGGGTGGGTGGGCTTCAATTCAGCCGGGACCCTCCTCCAAGAGGTCCAGAAGGAAGGCGGGACAGAAGGACTGAGGCAGGGCATCTGCTTAGAGACAGATCCCGGCCCCTGAGGTCTGTACAAAGGCCCCTCCACCCTGGCCCCTACCCCAGACGGCAGTTGCTGAGGCTGCCAGAAATCCCCCACTAGAGCGCAGGTCCAAAGAGTACCAGGCCAATCTGATCAGCATCTCCTCGGGCAACCCCTTTGTTTTTCAGAGAGAGAGAATGAAGCCAGGCAAAAAGTGAGTCATTCAGGTAGCTACGAGGCATGACTGAGCTGGACCTGAACTTCCAGCCCGAGGCCCTTGCCAGTTGCCAGGTGGGTGCAGACACAAGGCTTTGAGGCTTTGGCCCAGAGGATGCCCCTGGCCTCCACAGTTAG
Organism: Rhinopithecus roxellana; assembly: GCF_007565055.1. Taxonomy (NCBI): domain Eukaryota; kingdom Metazoa; phylum Chordata; class Mammalia; order Primates; family Cercopithecidae; genus Rhinopithecus; species Rhinopithecus roxellana. The sequence continues at coordinate 7,580,648 of NC_044567.1, read as the reverse complement.
GGCCTGGCGATGCCACCCCCCTCTGCTGCTCTCTGGACCTCGGCTCTGCAGGCAAGCACCTGGGTGTGGAAAAGAAATAGAAATCCCCTAGGAGGAGCCTTGGGCAAGCCTGCTGCTTTGAGAGCTCCAACCATAGCCCAGGAGGAGCCTGGACCTGTGGTCACTGATGCATTGGTGGCTGTGGCACCACCTCCCTGCCTTCCACCAGGATGAGCTGCCTTAGGTGGAGAAAATACCAGAGTCAGACAGTGGGGAAGGGCACATCTAGGGCAGCCCAGGCCCCCAGTTAGGGGCAGGGAGAAAGGAGGGGTGCAGAAGGAGGGCTGCAAGGCAACAGGCACAGTGAGTTAGTAAGAGTCATGGGGAGCCCAAGGCACGGCCAGGATGGAGGGTTTGCAAAGGGAAGTGGCAATGAGTAGGCAGAAGACAGGGGTCACTCCCAAGGACACAGGCCCCCCACGGCAGAGGCCACACCTTCAGCTGCCGTGGCCAGGCCTGATCACTGGGTCCCGGCCTGGTGGAAGGAAAGAGGGTGAGTAAGTGGAGGTCGATGCCGCAGGTAGCCAAGGAGAGTGGAACTGGTGTTGGAGGCTTAGTGGTCCCATGGGGCAGCCTAATGACCCGCAGCCCCAGTCCCTCCCTCCATCTGGGAAGCCGGGGTGGACCCAGGTGTCTGGTCAGGCCCATTCCCCTGCTAATCACAGGCTCTGCTCTTCTCCCTTTCCCTAGGGTCTGGCTCTCCCTGTTCTGCTGGGAGCAGCACCAGGACAGGAGTGCTAGCAGGGAGGTGTGGTGCACGTGTTTGATTCCCAGCAGCCCTGGACTGCGTTTAACTCTGTCCCCATCCCCCTGGTGGGTAGACCAGTGCATCTGCACCGCTGTCGGAGAACCTCTGGGGTAAGGCCCAGGAATCTGTATTTATGTTTTCCAGGTGATTCTTATGCACATGGAAGTTTGAAAAGCTCTGGCACAGGCCACGCAGAACTCCAGGTCCTGGGAAGTGGGATTTGGGATGATCTGAGCCCTTATTGGGGGTCTCTGAGTCCTCATCAACAGCCAGGGAAGGTAATTGGCATACACGCCTGTGTGTGCCACCCCAGGATACAGTGGGGTCTATCCACTCCAGGAGCACAGCAGAAGGTACCCGGAATGGGAGTGCAGTGCAAGGGTCACGAGAGTGTTTAGCACTGAGTGGGCGAGTCACATCTTAGGGGCCGTGAGAGTCTGCATGTGTTGATTTCTGGGATAACATCCAAGATGGAAAAGTCTCTGTGGGCCAGCCCTGTGTTAGGACGTTTTGGGGTGAGTGTGAAAGTGTGCAAACTTCAGTCTACAGACCAGGTGAGCCCATAAGGGAAAAGCTGGAGGCCACTTCTTCCCTCCTTCCCCTCATCCCCTAACAAGTCACGAATTTGCAAGACAGCCTGATGCAGAGATGTGGGGACCCTGGCAATCCAGACACAAGCCAGCTAGAGACTCCTGAGCCCCAGAGAGACAGTCTCTCAATGCCAAACACCACTGCTTAGCCTCATGGGTCCGTAGCGCAGACAGCCTCAGGGATGATGTACTGAATGGAGGCTCAGGGGTTTTCTCCTGGGCGGGTCCCTAAGGCCCCACAGATCATGACGCCCAACATCCCCAGGGCAGCATCTGCCTGATTCTGGCTTCCGGGGGAGTGGGGAAAGTGGAGAAAGGTACAGCCGGTGGTTCCCAGCATGGGGGTCCTTATGTTCTCTCTCTCTCTTTTTTTTTTTTTTTTGAAATGGAATCTCGCTCTGTCACCCAGGCTGGAATGCAGTGGCGCGATCTGGGCTCACTGCAACCTCAGCAGTTGAAGCAATTCAACTGGGTTGAAGCGATTCTCCTGGCTCAGCCTCCCGAGTAGCTGGGATTATAGACGTGCGCCACCATGCCTGGCTAATTTTTGTATTTTTAGTAGAGACAGGGTTTCACCATGTTGGCCAGGCTGGTCTCAAACTCCTGACCTCATGATCCACCCGCCTCAGCCTCCCAAAGTGTTAGGATTACAGGCGTGAGCCACCGCTCTGGCCCTTATGTTCTTTCCAATACTTCCAAAAGCTTGAAAGAAACCCTGTACTTTGCCTGTGTTAAGGCCCCACAGACTAATTTAATGACGAAATGGTCTTTCTTTGCCATCATTTAGTGCGTAACCTTCTGCAGCTCAGAAGCTGTGATTAGCAATTAGATGCGCCTCTGATTAGTAAAAATGATAAAAGAAAATCATTATTGAAGTGCTTGTAACTTCATAGACAGCCTTCGAAAACGTGGGGTCTGTTGCAGGAGATGATAACTGGGGGCCTTGGGGATGAACAGCTTGGGAACAGCTGGAGACATAGTGTTAGGAGGCCCCACAGCTCTGCCATGGACTCCATGAGCCTCCACACCTCCATCTGGGGGCCAGTGGGGGAGAGGGGAGCAGGGAACCGAGGGACCATGGAGGGTGGGCTGGACCAGGAGAGTCTTCCCAGAGACATGGCTCTTAAAGATAAGGACCCAAGTCACTCCCAAATCTTTGGCTTTTTTTGGGAGAAGCTCTTGGCCAACTCAGGCCTTTGATTCCCAATTCCTGCTGTTTGTAGCGATGACGCAGCCACCGTGATCACTTGACTATTAATGAGTCTGTTCAATTATTCATTGTTACATTTTTAAAACAAATCCTTCCCCTCTCTGCTCCTCTCATCCTGCTCCCTTGGATCAAAGTCTCCCCTTAGACAAAAGAAGACAGGAGAGATTTGCAGCTCTAATAATTGACCGGTGAGCTACAGGGAGGAGGCACAGGAGGGAAGAGGCAGCGGGAGGTGGGGAGCTTGGCCGGCCGAGGAAGCCCTTGCTGGGAAGGTAGGCTCTCCAAAGGGCGTCGGCAGAGAGGCCTCAGGCCCTCGCCTCCCGTCCAGTTTGACGCAGGCCTGCGGGATGCCCAGCGCTTCAGCCCCTGTCCTCTTGGGGGCCCCAGGGACCCTCACCCCTTCACCCCAAGAGGATAGAATCAATGAGCCCTGGGGAGGGAGTGAAGAGCATGTCCCCACGCGCATAAGCCCACACCCCAGACGCAGTACCTGACGCAGCGCTGGCTGAGCTGCCGGAAGCAATTACATCGTCCAGCATTAGATCTAAAAGAACGAAACACGACATTGGTCACTGGCTGGACCAGGTGCGCTGGGCAGGGCCCCTCAGGGGCGGCTTCCCCTCAGCTCCCACCTCACTCTGCCTATGGGTGGGGTGAGTTGAGTGTGGGTGGCTGGCTCTGAATGTCCAGCCCAAAGCTGGGGGCACAGGGCACTTGAGGAAGACAAGCAATGTGGCTAGCTGGTCAGGGTCAAGGGGCAGGGAGACACCCAGGAGGGGCAGGCAGCCAGTCATAGGAACAGATGTCCACTTCTCCTGCACTGTGGCCTCAGCTGCACCTGAGACTACTACAGACCCCAGAAGGGGAGCCAGCTGGGCAGGCAGGGGCCACAAGTGCCGCCTGCCAAAAGAATTCCATCTGCCCGACTGTGAGGAAGGGATGGGGAGGATGGAGCAGGAGTGGGAGCGTGGCCACTGGGGACAGTGCACCTGCTCAGCTGCAGACATCCACAGGCAAGCCGAGCCCGGATCCCTACCCGGAGCTGAGCAGAAGGTCTTGGGGGTGCTGATAGTGAGGGTGAGGGACATGAAGAATGGCACCTCCCATTGCTGCCCAGAGGCCAGCGTCTCCCCCACGTCCTGGGGCAGCTTCCGCTGTTCACAGGGAACACAGGCCCCCTCCCACCCCCACCCTCGTCTGCAACTCCCACACTCTCTGCCCTCCTCAGAGTGCCTCTCCCAGGCCATGGGAGATAAAGCTGAGGGCAGAGGGGAGGCAGGGGCACGGCAATCCCTCACTCATTTGGTGGTACTCACATGTGAACACACCAAAGGCAAACTCAGGCCATCGCACCCATCTTATCGGCGGAAGGAAGACGGTTTGTGAAAAGGTGAAGAGAGCATAGGAAACCCTCACCCCAAACAGAGAGACACACAGACAGACACACAAAGGCTTAGAGAAACCCACACACAAAGACACTTAGAGAGACGTGGGCTGTGACTGAGAGAGAGAGGCGCGGAGATTACACTGCGCCCAGGCAGACGGGAGCCCTGGAGCCTGGGAGAGAGGCAGACAGGTGCAGACGCACCTGGGGATGACCCAGAAACAAAGTGGCCTCGGCGCCTGCCGCATCTCTCACATCCTTCCTGGCCTGTCTTCTCACTTAGTCTCGGCCCACCCGTGGCATAAGGGCATGAGGACGATGAATGGGGGCTTCACCCACCCAATGCCAAGAGATGCTGGGGAGCACAGGTGAGGAGGTGAGGGGCTGCAGGGCCCCAGGTTATTCCACAACTTCCCCAAGCCAAGGGGAGTTTTCTTTTTTTGTTTTCGTTTTTGCTTTTTTTTTTTTTTTTTACTTTGGCAAAAAAAAAAAAAAAAATACATATATATATATATATATATGATGGTAGAAAGTTTTGTTAGAGATAGGGAGGGAGGGGTGCCTGGGTTCTCTTTCACGCTGTTGTCCATTACTGAGTTCTGCTGAGGCCTTGCTCAGCAGCTGCAGACACTAGGTGGGTGCAGGGTTAGATGCTTGCTGCCCACCCTGGGCCTCTGGATGCTGGCATGGGGCAGTTGAGCAGCCAATGAGGCTCCTCTGAGAGTCAAGCTCAGGGAGGCTGGGTGTCTACCCCCATTTGGCATCATCTGGGGAGGATGATGCTGAGGTCCCGGGAGCCCCCAGGGTGGGGGCAGCTCCCCCTACCCATGGGGCTGAAGTGGCCTGCTTCATGCTGGCTCTAAAGGCAGACATGCTCTTGCGGGGAAAGAGGTGAGGAAGGAGGAGGGAGTCTCTTCTCCCTGCCCCCGGCCCCAGCGCCTAGCCCCCTGCAGTCGCAAGGCCAAGGTCAAGCACGACCCAGAGAGAGGTGGAAAGACTACCGACCAGCCATCTGCTTCTCCTTACTCCTTCTCTTTTTCTCCAGTCTTCGTAGACGCTTCTCCTCCCGCCGCCGGGCCTCCTCTTCCTCCTGGTGCTGCCGACACTTGTGGAAGTTCTCCACCACCACACCCACAAACATGTTCAGGACAAAGAAGGCCACAATGAGCAGGAACGAGATGAAGTACAGCAGCATCCAGGGGTTGTGGTTCATGATGGGCTGGCGGGGAGCAGGAAGGACAGGCGGAGCCATCAGCCTGAGGGCAAGCTGTCTTAGGAGCTGCCTACAGCCTGGGTTCCTGCAAACCCAAATAGCTACTGCAACCTGACAGGCGATGGAAATGAATGGTGTGGGTTTGATGTGAAGCAGTAGGGAGGGGCAGGGACTGTGGTAAAGGGGAGAGTAGATTCTCCATCCAAAACTGCCTCTTTGTTCTGGCTGACTCCTGCCCTGAGGGAATGCAAGCCCAGTATTTCCAGATCTTCAGACTTTTCCTGAGTAGACACAAATCTGAATCTCTGAGTAAAACTCACCATTTTTTTTTCTTTTTTTAGAGACAGGGTCTTGCTCTATTGCTTAGGCTAGAGTGCAGTGGTGCGATCATAGCTTATTGTAGCCTCGAACTCCTGGGCTCAAGAGACCCTCCCACCTCAGCTGGGACTCCAGATGATACCACCACACCCAGCTAATTGTCTTTAGTTTTTGTAGAGCTGAGGGTCTTGCTATGATGCCCAGGCTGGTCTCTAACTCCTGGCCTCAAGTGATTCTCTTGCCTAGGCCTCCCAATGCACTGGCATTACAGTTGTGAGCCACTGCACACAGCCCAAATTCACCAGTTTGAAAATATTCACCACTAATTCAAAAAATGTTAAACATGTTGTAGACCAATAAAACATGCCCAGATTTGGCCCACAGGCCACCAGCAACAGCCTCTGCTGTAAAATGTGATGCTTCTTTCATGGCATTTTGCCACCCTGCCTTGCTCATTCTGTCCTGAAATCAGCCCATGCTGAGTGACCTGAGCCCACAGATGGGTCCTGCCCACCTCAGCCCTACCTGCTGGTCCACGCCCACAGCATCCAGCCCATCGTACATGATGTCCACCCAACCGTCCTTGGAGGCCAAAACGAACAGGGACATCAGGGCCTGATGGGGAGGAAAGAAGGAGATATTTGAAGTCTAGGATGTGTGGCTGAATCATCTACCACCTGCCCCCGAAGTGCCTCCTGCATCAGCTCCAAACACCCTAGCTCTTGAGGGGTCAAGCTGGAGTCACACTCCAGGCTCCAGGAGAGCCCCCATCTCAGGGTTGCATAGCTGAGCTGCAGCTGGAGGGGCCCTGAGAGATGGTCACACCCTCTGCCCTCTGCCAGGTAGGACAAGAGACCCACAAACCCTGGAAATCCAGAAACCAAAACCAGGGTGGGTCTGGGAAGCAAAACTGAGTGAGCAACTTCGTTTTCTACATTTCTGTTTCTGCAAATATGGAGTGAGGAAAGGAGTTATCTTGACAATATGCCTGTCCCTTCCACCGTGTTAAACAAATATACGTATCATCTCATTGCATCCTTACTGCGACCTCCAAGGAGATTCTATTATGACTCCATTCACCAGTTAATGAAACTGAGGCTCTGGTCAGTCAGCTGCTCCAGGTCATTGAGCTGACAACGGTGGGGTCAGAATTTGCACAGGATTCACACCCAGGGCTGCCTGTCCCCACTGCCACGTGTGCTTCCTGCTCCACCATGTAGCTGCTGTGGCCCTGGGCAAGCCCCTTACCCTCTCTGAGCCTCTGTTTCTTCATCTTTAAGGATGGCTAGAGACCCCATGGGCCCACTTTTTGGGGCACTGAGGGATGGACTGGGCTTTGCGACATGCTGGTGGTTAGATAGCAGAGGGTGTGAAAGGCTGATCTCTTCCTGGAGCCCACCAGAGTCAGCAGGTATCATTAAGCATGGCCCTGTGCCCCCTCCAGCCTCCTTCACCACAGCCCCACCTCTGAGCCTGGGGCTCACCTGGCCAAGGTTGTCAAAGTTGTACTTGTGCCGGACCCAGCGGTAACTGGCCTCAGCACAGTCCGATTTATTGGTGATGTTCCTGGTATCCTCGCCCTGGCACACGAAAAACTTCCCTTTGAAGAGCTGGACACACATTCCCAGAGACAGAGAAAAGTGAGCTGTGACCACAGGAAGCCCAGGACTCCTGAGCCCCACCCCCACACCATCCTGGGCACATTTTGGGTGAGTGTGGGGTGCTCTGCTCTGGGGTCAGAAAAGTCAGGGAAACACTGACAGGAGCCTCCCCTGCCGACACCCCCTTCCTTTCCAAGAGTGGGAGGAAAGGTCATCGAGGCTGGCAGTGGGAAAGGGTGAAGGCACGTAACAGCCATTCATCTTCCACCAATGGTTAGGTCAGGCGTGTGCCAAGTGGGGGTCCCCAGCATCATCTGGGAACATGCTAGAAACACACATTCTCAGGGCCAGCCCAGATCTACTGAATCATATACTCCGAGTTGGGGGAGCAGCGATCTTTTAACAAGCTGTTCCGGTGATTCTGACGCAAACGCAAGTTTGAGAACCTCTGAGCTAGGCATTTAATTCTCACAGCAACTCTGGGTAGGGGAGTGGGTATTACCAACTCCACTTTACAGATAAGAACCACTGAAGCTCAGAGAAGTTAATCCACTCACTAACGTCCCACAGCCAGCAGATAGCAGAAAGAGGGCTCGAATCCAGGTCTGTCTGATTGGAAAGCTCACCCTCATTCCAGTGTAAACCAGGCTATGACTACTGACGAAGAAAGGAAGGCAGGACCGGGGGCCTGAGCAAACTGCTCGAAACAGACTAAATTCACCAGAATGACTGGGCTCAACAATGGTTCACTCTACTGACCCAAGGAGGCTGGGAAGTGGGGAAGGGGAGGAGCACTGGGTGGGAGTGGGGAGGGTGTACAGAGAGGCACCACACAGCTTTGGTAAATGCACCCCAGCCTGGTCCCTAGGGCTAGCGATTTCTAGGAAGCCAGGGAACAGCCCCCCACCCAGGGCAGAGTGGACATCCCAGAAAGCCAAGGGAAGGAGGGGCGGGGAGGGGAGGGTGTAGCCACCCAGGGGCTCCCACGCTGCCTGAATAGCCAGCTGTCTACCCTGTAGCTGAAACAGCTGGAGCCAAGGGCCCTGGAAGACTACGATGGAGGGGCTCCCCGGCCTCCCGAGGCGTCTGCTGAATCCTGCAGGCAGCTCGGGCTCTTTCTCTTCCAAAGCCAAGTCTCCTCCCTGGGCCCAAGGCCAAGTTTCCCCAGCAGCCCCCACTTCCTGCCTCGTCTGGGGTCTGCACCCGCCTGCCTGCCAGCACGCTGCTAACCTGGCCCAGCTGTCTGGGCCCTGGATCCCCAGACCTGGCCTGCAGCCCACTGTGCTCGAGCCGGGAAGGAAGGGAGGGGATCCCGGAGTAGACTGCGGGCCAGCCTCTATGCTCAGGGAGTGCGTGCAGAGGGCAGGAAGAGCAGCCTGCAGCTCCCATGGCCTGAAGCCTTTCTGCAGCCCCGGTCCTCCTTGGGGCCTTCCTCTCATCTCCCAGTTTTCTTAAAAATGCCCAGGAGGTAAAAGGGCCTAGAGCCTGGACGGGAGCATCCCTGCTTATTCCTTCCTGGAATGAAGGCAGTGGCAGCTTGAGCCATAAGACCCAGGGGCCAAGGGGAGGGGCCCTCCTCAGGCTTTCACCGATAGCTGGCCCCCAGAACCCCACACACCTGCACCCCCAAGATGCCGAAAATGATGAAGAAGGCACAGCAGATGACTACAATGTTGCCGATGGGTTTCAGTGAGGACATCAGCGTCTCCACCACCAGCTTCAGCCCCTGCGCCCGGCTGATCACCCTGGGGAGGGGAGGGAGGGAGGTGACAGGGCTTTCCCCAGCCCGGACACTCCCTTGTCCCTTGACCCTGCTCCCCACCCCTAACCTTGGCCACTGGTGCCTTCCTGGCCTCTGGTGGCAGAACACAGTCCTCTTCTCACAGGACCCCTGCCATCAGGACCCCTACTGTAATCTCTCAAAACAAGTGGCAGAGATCCCCATGCCCCACATCTCCACCTCCATCCCAGGATGTCAAATGTATGACCTGTTTGGGCTGGGAGTGGGGAGGATTCAACGCAAGTGAGGCGTTCCCTAGGGACGCAGTGTATTGTGGGTTGGGGGTACCAGGAGATAAACTTGTAGGGAAGCAGGCAGAGAGGGGGAGGGGCAGAGGGAGATGGACTATCACAGTCAGGGAAGCATTGCCATTAGTCCATATCATCCCCGTCCAAAAGAAATCTGAGTTGGGGGTGGTGACGGGCTGATTGGAAAGGGATTCCTGAGAGGGTAGATTCCTGGCCAGGAGAAATGTCACCTGGGGGTGGTCCCTGGCAGGGGCCTGAAGATGGGGAAAGCCAGCAAGAGGAGTCTGTCACCTCACGGGGAGGGGCTGAGTGTCACTCCTAGGGGCCACACAAGGGAGAGCTGCAGCTGAAGACTGTGAGCCCCTTGGCCCCTTGTGGCCCCTTGTGCTGTGCGCTGCACGGGGCTGCAGTCACCTTACATCACATGGTGTGGCGGCCCTGAGGAATATGTCATGTTGAAGAGGAGGAAAGCAGGTGTGTGCCTGGAGGGAAATTACTGGGGCCGTAATCTGAGTGCTGTCTGGGGCAGGGACAGGATCATCTGTGGGGATCACAGACAGAAGGCTGGCCTGTGCGGGCTTTTGTTTGGTGGCAGGGGGTGCTGGTGGTCGGAGGTGTCCCTGCGGAGGGGGCCACCTGTTGGAGGTGTTCTGGTGCTGGGGAGGGGGTCACCTGAGCGGGCGCAGGGTCCGCAGCAGCCGCAGCACCCTCAGCATGCCCAGGATCTTGGTGCCGCTGTCAGAGACCATGGACACCAGAATGTCGATGACGGAGATGAGCACCAACAGCCCGTCCAGCACGTTCCAGCTGCTGCGCAGGTACGCCTGCTCCCCGAAGCACCAGCCCAGCGCCACCACCTGGGGACCGCCGCCTCGTCACCGGCCGCGCTCCCTGCTGGCCCCAGCCCTGCCCTGCGTTGCAGCCAACCCTCCCACCCTCAGCCCAAGCCGTCTCCACCCCCAGCAGGAACCAGAGGGCCCAAGCCAACACCAGCACCCATCACCTTCACTGTCATTTCAGCCAGAAAGACTGCGGTGAAGATGTAGTTGGAGAGGGTCAGGAAGATGCGTTCCTGCGAGACAGGGAAGACAGGGGTTGCCTGACAGGAAGCCCCCACCCTTGGGCCAGGTCTGCTCTGCATACACAAGTCAAAACCTGCTTCTAACGTTTGACTCAGAAAACGACTCCCACCCTCCACAACAATGCAGATCACGCCCCTCTCATACACACACAGAGCCAGTGCCAGGTCCCTGGACTCCCCTGCAGCTCTGCAGACAGTCGCACCCCCGTCTGTGACCAGAGCTCCCCGCCCCTACAGCCACTTAGCCAGAGGGGAAGAGGATCTGCACCAGCAGTGCTGTGATCTGCGTCCCGTCCCACGTCCTAAGCCCTATTCCCTGGTTCCTTTTAAAAACTGCGGCAGGATCTCACTTGATCTCTGACCCCTGCCCGCCATCCCACCCTCTTCACTTGCTTTCCTGCTGCGCGCCCCAGAAATGGAGCAGCAGTGGAACCTGGGGTCCTGACACAGACTGTGCACTCCCAGGCCCAGGTTGGGGCAGGGCAGGGAGGAAGGCCATCTAGTTCCCTGGCATCTGTGGACTGAGTCCCTCCCTGGGTGACCAGGAGACAGGCGCAGATCTCTAGAGAGGTGGCGGGCAGAGTGTGAGCACAGAGAGGAGGGAAGGAGAGGAGCAGGTACGGTGACAGAGCTGGAGATGGAGGAGCTGAGTGGGAAGATGGTGAGAGAGACGTGGAGACAGTGACATGGTGACAGAGAGCTCTACAGCAGGGCCTCAGGCGGGAGGCAGCCAAGGCTGGAGTGCAGCCAGCGCCCCTGCCTTACCCTGTGACTCCGGGTATGAGGTCCCCAATGCGGGTGCTCTCTCACCCGCCTAGTCCTGGGCTGCTCCCGCCATTCCTCAGGCTCCCTCCACCCCAACTCTAATAGAAAACAGAAGCCCCAGCAGCACTGAAATGTAAACAATGGTGTGGGAGATGGCAAGGAGGGATGACAGGAAAACCCTGGCCACCTCTAAGCAAGTGGTGTAGCATGCCGTGAGGGGAAACACAGCCACTCCCCACCCATCCTTCTGGAACCAGAATTGCTGCCGACAGCGAAGGGCTATGATGCCAGGCTGGGAAGACACAGCTCCCAGGGCCAGCTGGGCCCACCCTGAAGGGGTTCGACCCTGGGGCGGTATGTCCAGGGACTCTGGCTCTCCTTCTGAGAAGGACTGACAGGTTCGCAACTAAGCAGAAGTGACCCATGTCCCCACTAAGGCCCCTGAAAATCTACTTGTTTTTGACCTGGAAGGACTACCAGGAGCAAAAACAGTTCCCATGACCGCTCTGCATGCCCCCAAGTCCCCGAGGCAGACTGAGCAAGATGCCTCCCCGTCTGCACACAGCCTCTGCACCACCCCAGCACTCCCCGACTCACGCGTGTGCCCCACAAGCCTCTGGCTCATGAGAAATGGCCTGGAGTGAGAGGAAGCACCCAGCTGGGCTGGTGTATCATAGAAGGGAAACTGAGGCAGGAGAGGACACAGGGGGTGTCCTGGGGACCAGCATCTAGTGAGAGACCTAAGGGAGAGTCCTGGCTCCCTCGCTTCCTGCTGTGTGACCTGCAGATCAGCAACTGTGGCCTCCTCGCCTCCCTCACTGGTCCTGAATGCAAACCCCAGGAGAGGCCTTGCCCTGAGTGGGGCTGGTGACTCACAGCGCTGTGGGGGTCAATTTTGGGGCGCTCCATGGCAATGGTGATGCAGTTAAGGAAGATGATGACGAGGACCACGTGGTCGAACATCTTGTGGGTGATGATCCGGTGACACAGGAGGCGGAACCTGCCCAGGCACAGAGGCAACAGCTGAGAAGAGAGAGGCACCGCCCGCAGCCCCTACCCTTCCAGAGCCTTCCCAGCTGAGGCCACCCCGCTCACACCCCCAGGCAGAGTGCCACTTCTCAACTCCCTGATAGCATCGCCAGGGGTAATTTCCCGTGAGAAGAGGTCGGGACACAGGTCAGACCCCTGCCCTGTCATTTACCTGGACTGAGGAGGGAAGATGTAGGCTGACCAGGAGTCTCGCTCAAGGCAGCAAGCAGGGAGTCGGGCTCGGATCCACGCGCGGACCCGTTCCCCTTTGCTCTGCAGAACAAACACTGGAGTATGAGCAGGACCAGGCCTCCAGGTTGCCTGGCTCCTGGCTCCTCAGCAGCATCAGGACCCTCACTCCTTGTCTACCCTCTCCCACCTGGGGCCCAGGCTCTGCCCTGCCTCTCTTCCTTTATTCCTAAAGCCACACTCCTCATCTCCCTGTCAACCTTGCCAGGCCCCCTCCTCATCCCTGAGGACTCCTTGCCTCTCCATCTCCTCCCTCTCCTCCCCTGCATCCCCAACCCTGCTCTCCCCAGTCCCCACCCCTGCCTGCAGCCCAGCCCCCGCCTGCCCTTCCTGCTGGGCTGGGAAGCAGCATCAGTTATCAGACACTGGCTCCACACATCTGTCTGTTCAGAGACACACCTGAGCTGAGGAGACACCGGGCCTACTCTTCACGTGCTAACCCTGAGGTCACTGCACCCCGTCCCCGGGGGGAATGGTGGTGGTGAGGGGGTTGGGGGAGGGGCACATGGGTATGGAAGAAGTGGGAAGTCAAGGCTTGTGATGAGGTTGAGATGAGAAAGGGGGATGGGGGGGCATCAGTTTGGAGAGATGAGCGATGGGTCTTTCTGAGTCACAGGGGGAGGGCCATGAAAGATTCATACACATCTGCCCAAAATCATTCATATCCACCAAGGGTGGCAGAGCCGCAGCCCCAGGCATAGGCATGACAAGGATCTGGGGTTTGGCAAGGCGGGCAGAGGGAGAAAAGGGACTGTTTGGAGCTCGGTTTCCAGCTGCCCCTTGATATCCCCTGGGCTTGGAATGGTAACTCCCTTGTACCCTGCCAGGCCAGGCACAGCTCCCCTCCCCTCGGGGCGAGGGGTCACTGTGCCCACAGGGGCCTCACCAGGTTGCCCTCGTCATCCGCGTCATCCCCATCCAGTGGGGGGTCGTCGGGTCGCAGGGCCCGGGCCAGGCGCCCCGAAGCCGACTTGCCATTGCAGTCCTGGTGCTCAGAAGCAGAGCCTCGGCCACTGGCAGTGCGGTGCAGCCCTGGCACCTGCAGTGTGTCTGGCAGGTCAAAGGAACTCTTGGCCTCCCGCTCCAGGGACTCTCTGTGGCGACGGTCGCTGCCCGCGGGGCTGGCCCGCTCCTCTTCCGAGCTCTCCTCCTCATCCTGGCTCTCCTGGCCTTCTCCCGACAACAGGGACCGCCGCTCCCCACTTGGGCTTCTCCGCTTCAGGCTGGGGGCACGGCCGAGGCTGTTCCGGCTGGAGCGCCTGCTGGTCCAGCTGCTTGCAGCGCTCCAGGGGCTGTGCGGGGAGCTGCGAGCGCTGGGCTGTGGATGAGCAGGGGAGGAGTGGTCTCAGGCAGGGCCGAGCAGCCCTGTCCTCTCATGTGCACCCGGTCTCCTGGGAGCCTCACTGGCATCACATCAAGTGTAGGGGTGTGAGCAGGAGCTCTGGACTCTGATGCCCGTGTTCAGATCCTGGCTCACCCCAAACAACTGAGTGACCTGGGGCAAGTTATTAAGCCTCTCTGTGCATCTGTTTCCTCATCTGTAAAACAGATATGGCAATAGAGCTCATTCCTCATTTAGTTGGTAAGAGAAGTGTTATAATCAGCTCATGGGCAGTATATATAATGGGGTGAAGAAACGCAACTCAACAGCAAAAAATTAACCCAATCTAAAAAATGGGCAAAGGGCCTGAATAGACATTCCTCAAAAGGAGATACAGGGCCGGGCACCGTGGCTCACACTAGTAATCCCAGCACATTGGAAGGCCAAGGCGGGCAGATGACCTGAGGCCAGGAGTTCAAGACCAGCCTGGCCAATGTGATGAAACCCCATCTCTACTAAAAATACAAAATATTAGTTGGGTGTGGTGGCGCATGCCTATAATCCCAGCTACTCAGGAGGCTGAGGCAGGACAATCGCTTGAACCTGGAAGGCAGAGGTTGCAGTGAACTGTTGCACTCCAGCCTGGTGACAGAGCAAAACTCCATCTCAAAAAAAAAAGGAGACACAGATGGCCAACAGGTATATGAAGAAATGCTCAATGTCACTAATCACCAGGGAAATGCAAATTAAAACCACAGTGAGTTATCTCACACCTGTTGGATTGGCTACAAGAACGTGATGAAAGACAGCAAGTGCTGGTGAGGATGTGGAGGAAAGGGAACCTTCGTGTCCTGTTGGTAGAAATGTAAATTAGTACGGCCGTTATGGAAAACAGTTTGCAGGTTCCTCAAAAACCTAAAAATAGAGTTGCCATATGACCTAGCAATTCCACCACTGGGTATTTATCCAAAGGATTTGAAATCAGTATGTGGACGAGATACGGACACTCCTATCTTCATTTCAGCATTATTCACAATAGCCAATATATGAAATCAACCTAAGTATCCATCAGTGGAAGGCTGGAAAGAAAATATGGGCCGGGCGCGGTGGCTCGCGCCTGTAATCCCAGCACTTTGGGAGGCCAGGTATTTGAGACCAGCCTGGCCAACATGGTGAAACCCCATCTCTACTAAAAATACAAAAAATTAGCCAGGCGTGGTGGCACATGCCTATAATCCCAGCTAATCAGGAGGCTGAGGCAGGAGAATCGCTTGAACCTGGGAGGCAGAAGTTGCATGCAGTGAGCTGAGATCGCGCCACTGCACTCCAGCCTGGGCGACAGAGCAGAAAGGAAAGAAAAGAAAGAAAATATGGCATACATGCACTGTGGAATACTACTCAGCCTTAAAAAGGAAGACTGTCATTTGTGACAACACGGATGAACTGGAGGACATTATGCTAAGTGAAATACACAAGGCACAGAAAGACAAATAAATACCATATGATCTCACTTATATGTGAAATTCAAAAAAATTGAACTCATAGAAGTAGAGAGCAGAATGGTGATTAGCAGAGGCTGGGGTTGGGAAGGGTAAGGATGGGGCCAAGGGGGAAGGCTTAGCCATAGGATACAAAATTTCAGTTGGACAGGAGAAATCATTTTCGAGATTTATTGCACAGCATGATGGTTATAGTCAATAATAAGGTAATGTATATTTCAAAATTGCTAAGAGAGTAGATTTTTAAATGTTCACACCACACACAAAAACATAAGTATGTGAAGTGATGCATATGCTAATTAGCTTGATGTAATCATCCCATAATGTATGCATATATCAAAACGTCACATTGTGCCCCATAAATATACATGATTAGTATTCGTCAATTAAAAGTGAAATTTTAAAAATTAAAAATAAATAAAATCACCAGCGCACGGCACCAACACTAGCCTCCCGGATTAAAATGCTGGCTCTGCCATTCCCTTCTGCAATCTGAGGCTCAAGCCTCCTCTGTAAAATGGGAATCGTTGTGGTATCTACCTCCCAGGGTTGCTGTGAGGATTAAATGCATTTAGAATGCTTCGGAGTAGTGTTTAGAAGAGTGTCTGGCACATAATCAGTACCTAGATGAGGGTCTGCTACTATTATTATTCGGTCTTGAGGAGGTAGGGACACCCCACCCCCATTTTACAGAAGCAGCTCAGAGAGGTGGTGTCTTGCCCGCGGTCACTCAGCTAGGAAACAGAACAGGTCAGCTTAGGCCCTGTTCTTTCATCCCCCAGACTAGGGCTCCTTGCCTGGCTTGCATCACCGGCTCGGACTCCCCAGGGCCTTGTCCAGGCACACCCAGACCCCATCCAGCCCATGGGGCAGGGGCTATGCCCTTGGACCCGCCTGCCTCCATCCTCTCCTCCTCCTGTCCTCCTTGGAGTATCTCCCACGGTCAGGGTACCCACATGCACCCCCTACCGGTGACTTCATCTCGTGGGCTGCCCCGGGCTCCGCCGACCCGCTGCTGCTGGTGCGGCGCGACGTGGGGCCCAGCGCCTCGCCCAGGCCCGTGCTGGTGCTCTTGGGCAGCGACATGGGTGTGGCGGCCGTGTGGATGATGAGAGGCGGCAGCAGGCTCTTCCGCAGCTCCGGGTGCTCTCCCAGGGACACCACTGCAGGGGAACAGAGGGAGAGATCCCGAGTCCACTCAGGGCTGGCCCAGGGCCCAAAGCCGTACCCCAGGATAGGTACTCACGGGCCAAGCACTTCTTCCTGTCCCCATCGCCATCCAGGCTGGGTGAGAAGAAATCGGCCTCTGATTCGGACTTGTTGGCATCTCCCTAGGGCAGGGAAGCAGCGGACCATTAGGAATCGGGCCAGGCTGGGGAGGTTGGGATGGACCGGGCCTCCCTCTCTTCACACACACACACCACATATAGGCCACAGGAACCAGCAACCACGGCACGAGGCATGCACCGGCGCAGGCCAGACCCCCCAGGCTTAGGGCCCAAGGCTTCCCAGGGCCCCATCCACCTCTGCCTCTCCAGCCACAACTCAGAAAAGGCCACGTCTTACGTGAGCCCACAGCACAACCAGCCTGGATGAACGGTCACCAAGGTTGGCTGGGGAGAGAAGGGGGAGCTAGGTGGTGGGTGGCACAGGCCAGAGGGGGCTGGGGTCCTGGGGACCTGAGTGAAGTGGTCACTAGAGCCTATCTTGCAAAAGTCCACTGGAGGCCCTTTGCTTTCTCTCCACAGCTCCCCTCCCCTGAGCCTCAGACTCGAGGACCCTGGAAGGAAATTGAAAGACCCCAGACAGAGCAGCTCAGCCCGAGGATGCCACTTCAGTCCCTCAGTGTCTTCCCTTCATCTTCCCCAAGTCCCAGCCCCCTCCCTGGCCCCATTTTTACCTCTCTCCCTGTCTCTGGGACAGTTTTTTCTTTCTTCTTAGCAGGTCAGTAGGTTCCCCAGTAATTACACACTTCTCCTTAAGAAGTTATTAAAAAATACTTGATTGCTACTTTTGATAAGGACATAAATATTGGGTAATTGGCATCTCAGGGGATCATTTTCATTAACTCAGTTTACAGCCCTAACGAGGCCTTTAATTATCAAGTGGGATCTCCAGGGGCCTGCTCGGGATATGCAGCACCATGGGGTCCCACAGGAATGTTGGCTTTGCCCCGAATTCTGGTGCCAGGGCAGGGAACAGCAGAGCACAGGCTCATCATGGGGCCAGAGGGGAGCCAGCCCTGAGAGTGCCAGCTGGACCTAACTGGGTGATGAAGGGGCCAAAGGCTCAGAGTGATTTAAAATATTGGTACATTTTGGCAAGAGCCACATCCCATCCCCACATCCTCCAAGGACTTGTCCTGAGCTGAGGCAGCTTGCGGGGTCTCCAACAGGAGCCTGGGGCAAGGGGTGAAGGGGTGGGAGATGGGGGAGTATGGTCTATGGCCACAGATCTTGACTCCACTGAAGCCGGACGTCTGGGACTCCTCCGGGACCTCAGCACAGGCACGCACACACAGGGTGCCCCACACATGGGGTGCCGCACACACGTGCACACAGAGGATTCTAAGTCCCTTCCTTCTCCGGCCCATCCACCGGTCTGGCAGAGATGGAGATGGTGCCCTTGGCGGGTTGATGGGGACAGAGGCAAGGAGGTACCTCCCTTCCGTGTCCTCAAGGGGGAAGGGACTTAAAATCGAAGCAAACCTCACAACACCAACGACCATCACGGCTATGACAGGTTGCACAGCAGCGGAGCGTGAACACGAGCACAGAGACACGGAGGTGGAGTGGAGGGGCACGGGGCACGGGAGGCATGCCGGCTCATGATCGCGTACCTACCCCCTGGGAGTCGACAGGCAGCTGAATACAGCTTAACTGTCCACTCGCATCTTCCCGTTTGCTGATTTCCTACAGGGAAAGGGGGAGGCAGGGGAGGGCCGCTGGTCACAGGCGCTCGGGGCCTTCAGATATCAGCAGTGTCGAGAGAGGATGAAGAAAAGGAGGGGCACAAACCCCACAGCAGGGGAAATGAGAGACACGGGGAATAGGGGGCAGAGAGGGGATAGAACAGCCTTCCAGAATTCAACTACAGGCCCTCGGGCCAGAATGAATCTGAAGGGTGAGGGCAGAGGCCAAAAAGATGGGGACAAGGGCAGGAAAGAATCAAGTCCCCCCATAATCCTAATAATAACAGCCACCATTCATGAAGGGTGTGCCCGGCATGGGAAACTACCTCCTTAACACCAGCTGGCTTCCTTGCAAGGTAGGAAGTAGGTTCCAGGATCGCCATCTTACACAGGAGAAACTCGAGATTTGGAGAAGTTGAGAAAACTGCCCCAAATCATACAGAGTAAGAGGTGGATCTGGGCCTGGAACCCGAGTCTGTGGCTCAGAACACCCCTCTCCCCTCACTGGCTTGGAGGCAGCGGGCTTGGGAAATGAGTAGGAAGCAGGGAAAGGAATGGACAAAAGTCAGAGTCAACACGGAGCCAAGTCAGGCCTCATAACATCTCATGCTCTCGGCTTAAGTCCCTTCAGATCAGAATAGATCCAGCTGCCCCGTTTGAGATGGGATGTGACAAGTAATGCTGAGATGATGGCTCTGATGTTGTTTAGTATCAATTAATGGTCTCACACAGGGCCTGCTGCCTGTTCATTTAATTAAGTGTGTGAATGATAAATACACAGGGATTCAGGGCGCTGCCCCCTGCAAGTCAGGAAATCACCAGCCAAGCAGGCTGTGTCCCTGGACCACCCCCTCCTAGCTCCTGGCAGGGTAGCAAGGCCAGCAGGGGGGCTACCCTTGAGGCCTCCTGCTGCAGAATCCCGCCAAAATGCGGCAGCCACTTCCTCTGCCAAGGTGGGTTGTCTTATTTGTCAAAATAAAAACAAAAATCCCAGGCCACCACAACAGCAAAACCAGACTCGCCTGCCAGACCGTGGGGCCCCCGGAAACCTTACCCAGGAGAGGGCAGGGGCCTTGGAGGTGTCCAGGCCATGGGCATCGAAGGACACTCCCCACCCCTGCCCACCACGTGAAGGACAGTGGAGCAACTGGCCCATCCCCTCCCATGGGCACTCCGAGGCCACAGTTACTGCCCACTCCCATGGACAGGGGATGTTCTTAAAATCCTTTCTGCATCCCACCCCAGGCCTGAAGATCACAGCCCAAGACGCCGCATCCTGAGTGAGATCCTCCTTGCAAAGGTCCTGACACTGCAAAGGTTGGGGAGGGTGTGGCTGCCCGGGCCTTGTTGAGCCCTCACACTGGGGCAGCTCCCAGGCCCCCAGCAGGGCCAGAGTGACCAGGCTGCCCCAGGGCCAGGCTGCTCTCATTCCCACACTCCAGCTTTCCTGTTGCCTAGCAACCAGGCCGCTGGGCTGCACTCCAGTTAACAAGGTGTTTGCTGAAAGGACCAAGTGCTGGGGAGGGGCCATCTGTGCTGGGCACCTGCAGACCGCCTTGGCGGCTGAGTGGCAGAGGAGGGGAGGGGAATAGGCTCACAGTGTTTTCCATTTCCCTCCACAGAGCTGCACGGGAATTTTTCTGAGGGAACCGTGGCTGGCAGGAGCGGCCTTTGGAAGGGGCCAGGAGGCCTGGTCCTCACTCAGCTCCTCCTCTTATAGGCCCTGAGCAGCAGCAGAGTGAGTCTACCGGCTCTTGTGGGAGCACTGTGGTGCCCCTTAATTCTTCAGGCCTCAGGGAACCCCCAAATTAGTGTCCCATTCCAGGGAGCATACTGGCGTCCCTCCCTTCCTGCAAGAGTCACAGCCATCACCAAAGCCTCCCCTACCAGCTGCCCTGGCTGCCCCATAGCGGGGAGAAAATGCGGTAACGGATAATTACAGACTGAAAACGGTAGCAGGGAGAAAGGCTAGTGTGGGACAGATACGCTGCACCCCACCAACCCAGTCGGCCTACAGGGAAAAGCCCTCCCTTGCAAGACTGGGAAAGAGTCAGAAAATAGATTTTTGTTTTTCCACCGTGTGCTGGGTATTTATAGACCAGGCCGCAGCGGGAGTTTCCATCCGGGTCACCCGGAGAGAACTGGACCAAGAGCTTCTCCAGACCCAACCTGCAGCATTTCTAGGTTGGGTCAAACTGCCCTGTTTGAGGCCCCAGCAAGCTGGGGTGGGTCTAGGGGCTTGGGTGGGAAGAGAGGCAGAGCTGAGGGAGAGGAGGGGGTGCAGTCCTTTGGGCAGAGGCTGCTTGCTGACACGGCAAGGGCAGGATCAATGTAAATCAATATTAATTGATGACGCTGCCTGTGACGAAGGTGATGGAGCCTGGGCTGGAAATAGGACGCTCATCTCTGCCATGCC
Organism: Rhinopithecus roxellana; assembly: GCF_007565055.1. Taxonomy (NCBI): domain Eukaryota; kingdom Metazoa; phylum Chordata; class Mammalia; order Primates; family Cercopithecidae; genus Rhinopithecus; species Rhinopithecus roxellana. The sequence goes on along the minus strand of NC_044567.1, from coordinate 7,560,246 downwards.
CGTAGCTAATTGGGCTCATTTCTCACCCTGGGCAGCTAAGCTCTGCCCTGGTCTTAGTGGCATCTTCATCTGCTCAGTCAGAGCTCAGATGACTTGCACACAAGCTTCCTGCACCCCTCAGCTCAGAGGAGTCCTCTCCAGGTGTTCCATAGAGCACTGTGCTCAGGAGTCCAGCTGAACCACAGGCAGACACTTATCTGGTCTGCCTCTCTGGGGAAGGGGTCTAGCCAACACCGAAACGGATGTCTACTCAGTAGCTAAGCTTTGGAGGAGGAACCCCACACAACCATCCTGTATCCCATGTGACAAGGGGCTGCATGAGACCCGGAGCCTCCCATCCCTGGTCCGCCCTGGCTTAGTCTAAGAGGCGCTTCCTGTGGGACCTCCCAGGCCCCCAAAGTTGGCAGCAGAGGGAGGAGGCTCATGACAGGCAGCCCATTGGAAGTGGGACTGCTGTGGGCAGGGTGAGATGGGCAGGGCAGCGGGTTACCTCCGCCTGGAAGCCCTCCACCAGAATGGCGACCAGCAAATTGAAGAGCACGTAGTTGCCGAAGGTCATGAGGGCGATGAAGTAAAGGGCTGCCCAGGATGACGTGGAGGCCATACCATTGTACAGGACTTTGTTCCAGTCCTCCTGGGTCAGGATCTGTGGGCAGAGGACAGGAGTCAGGGCCTATACTAGCAGCACCTGACGGCCCCTGTCCACGCCCTGCCCTGTTACCCTCGCACCTGAAAGACAGTGACGATGGCCCAGAGCAAGGAGTCAAAATTCTTCCGGTCTGGCAGGGTGTCCCCATCCCGCTCGGAGGCAAACTTGCAGCCGAAGAGATGCATGCCCAGGATGCTGTGGGCACAAGGGGGTCACAAGCTAGGGGTCAGAGCCCAGTGCTCCCCACCCCTCAGGCCCTCCTGCCCCCAGCCTGGCCAGTCTCTCAGCTGGCACGGTGCCACGCCGCCCTCACCTGAAGATGAAGATGAAGAGCATGAGCAGCATGCAGAAGGTGGCCACGTTGTCCATGGTCTTCATGAGCACCACCAGCTGCCGCTGCAGCGCCGGCAGGAAGCGCACCAGCTTCAGCACGCGCATCAGGCGGAAGGTCCGCAGCACCGACAGGCCGCCCCCCTGCTGGCCCACAATCTCCCACACGCTGCAAAAGGGGCAGGCAGCCTGAGCCCTTGCACCTTCACTCTTTCCCCCTACTCCCTTGGAGAGGACTCGGTAGCACCCAAGGGCACATCAAGAGAAAATGTGGCACAGGTGGGCACCCAGACCTCCAAGCAGGAGCCTCCGAGATAGTGAGGATTTGGGTGACAGCCCAGCCCCCTCTGCCCTCTCATCCCTGCCAGAGATCACATCCTGGCAGCAGACAGCCCCCTCCCTAAATTTGGCCAATGCAACTGCATCAAGTTATGGAATATTTGCTTTGTTCTCTTCTAATGAAATCTAAAGCCAATTCCAAAAGCAATAAAGTGGTTCTCCTGGCCCCAGGCCTAGGGAGGAAGGAGCACTTTCCCAAGGTCTTGGAAACCCTAAAGCAAGTTGCTGGTGTCTGAGATGATTTCCAAGCACTTTTCGAGCCGGGCAGCTGGCTGGGCCTCATACTTCTTCCAACTCCTCTCTAAAGCCAATCCCCAACCCTCGCCCATCCCAGGCCTGGGTGGAGTCAAGGACAAGAGGTAGGAGTGGGGAGAGGAGACTAAAGAGGGTCCTGGGCAATGAAGAGGTGAGCCCAAGGTCCACATGAGCAAGGTAGGGCCAAGAGAGAGATGGAGCATGAGGACACAGACAGCCCCCCACCTAGGGGGAGTGGCAGATCCTGTGGGGTCAGTGGGGCCTGACTCCAGACCCCTCCACCCCAGGGGAATAGGTGGCATTGCCCCTGGCCCCAAGCCACCCCTGCTGGTATTCCTCAAGTGAGAGTCACTGGCGGAGGGTAGTCATACCTGATGACCACAATGACACCATCGAAGATGTTGTAGGGATTCTTGATGTAGCCAAAGGGACCATACACGAGCAGCTTCAGCAGCATCTCCAGGGCAAAGAGGCTGGTGAAGACGATGTTGCTGATTTCTAGGGCGTTGGTAAGCTCCTCGGGCTGCAGGGCAGTGTGGGATGTGAGGCAGCTGGTTTATCCCCGAGCCCCTCGACCCAGTCCTCCAAACATGGGACACCAGGGAGAGGAGGAGCAGGAACAGCAAGCTTGTGTAGAGGGGTTGCTGGATGCTCAGGCCCATGGGGAGGACCCTGCCCCAAAGGCTCCAGGAGGAAATGCACCCAGGGGCAGGGGCCCCAGGAAAGGGCCACGTGAAACACATAGCCGCAGCCATTCCCCAGCTCTGGGTCTCAGATTCAGGGGCCGCAGGCTTAACAGGAGGCCTGTGTTGTGGGTTCCGCCCTATCGCCTGCTGGGAGCTGCATGGCCCATCTTGACCTAGGCTACAATGTCAGCCTAGCGGGCCCAGGCCAGCAGCACGACAATGTTGGCGGATGTCAGAGGGTGATTGCCAAGGCCTCACAGACACACCCGGTCACGAAGCCCCACACAACGTCACACGTATTCCACAATTACTCTGTGGACTTGGCAGCATTCTCTTGGACAACAGCTGGCTACTCTTGCTTCCTTCCAGATACACACACACAAACACACACACACACACACAGAGAGAGAGAGAGAGAGAGAAATGCACACATTCCCAGTCGCACACATGGTGATAGACAGAATGGAGACACCCAGACACCCAGGAAGGGTTATCACAGTTGAGGAGACACCTGGAGCCTCAGCCTGAGCCCGGGACAACCTATCCTATCACTCACTGTGTGACCTTCAGCAAGATTCTCAACCTCTCTGGCCAAATGTGAAACACTGGAGGTATTTCCTTTCATGCTCCCTACCCGAATCTGGGATAGGGACAGAGGATGCACCCTAGAGAGTCCTCAGAAGGACTAATGACGAACCCTGTCTCATCTGCCATTCCAGCTCACTAGTGACCTCGCTTTCAATATGAAGTGCCTAGCAATGCACTAGGCATGAGAGGAGCTGCAAAAACATGCCAGCCACACGCCCTGCCTCCCAGGAGCTCAGTGTCTGCTAGAAACACGTTGTACACACACAAAACAGCTGAATAACCACAACAGGGCTTAAATGCTTCAGTGCCAAAATAAATTATCCAGGCGGCAAGTCTGGGAGTTCAGGGGAGAAGAGGTGAGGGGTGAACACGCAGAGAAAGGCTTAGTTGGGAGAGAGGCAGCACTTGAACGCCTGAGGGCTTGTGGAGTCTCCCCAGGCAAGGGCTTGGGTGGGGTGGCACAGGGTGGGGGGACCAGGAGCAACCTAAGCCTGGTTCTGGTTGAAGAAGGGAGGAGTGTGGCCAGGCAGAGGGCTGGGGAAGCAAGAAGAGATATGGTTGGCTCAATGGACCCCACTGTCCACCTGATGGATGTCTGGACAGACTAGGTGTCTGGCCTGGAGGGCAGAGGCCAAGTCCATAGTAGGTGCTCAAAAAGTTGGGGTTAATGAAACAATCAGATGAGGCCCTCATTCCATCAGACGCCTCTCCTTGCTTCTCACTGCCTCATCTGGCCAGCTGCCCAACCAAGCCCGCAGCCAGGCCTGGGGACAACCAAATGTATCCTAATGGCCCTAGTTTGTGCGGCCAGCTTGGGTGGGAGGTGGAGAGACTCGGAACAAGGGGCTTCTGACTAGCAGGTGAGGGGCATTTGGGGGCCTCAGGGTCAACAGCCACTCAGAGGGAGATAGGCTTTCAGACCGTACAAAGACAGGCCTCGGGGCACAGCCAGGGCCAGCAGGCAGGCAGAGAGCCAGCTGTACGGAGGGGGAGCAGCTGTCGTGGGGACCGGTATGGCATGGAGCCTGTTGCTGCAGCAGATCCCAAGTAAGTCGTTGCTCCATGGACTGTGAGTGGAGGCACTGCCACCTGACCTGGTTAGCGAGGTCACACAGGGCCGTTAAGTGTCTCCAGCGTGAGCACAGTACGGGAGGTGGGGCGGGGCCGGGATCAATGCACATAAAGCCCCGGGCTCAGACCCCACCTGCCCAAGTGGATCCCCTCTCTGTGCTTCCAAGTCGGGTCTGCCAGGGAGCAGGAGTCGGCGAACGCTCCTCCCTGTCACTCTGCCACTTGCTGTGTTTTCGGGCCCTGGATTAGATTAAAATGAACATGGACCACACAGGTATGATGTTTTACGGGTTCTCTGGCCCACCATGCACCTCCCCTCATGCCATTCACACAGTACTCCTGCCATGCTAGTCTCAGAGGAGCAAAAGATGCCAAGAGATGGAGGGTGACCAGTTCAAAGTCACAGGGCAGGAAGAGCTGGGGTGGGGCCCAATCCCACATCCCTCTGACTCCTAGAATATTACACAGTCAGGATTCGGAACCAAGCCACGGTGATGTTAAGGGGCTTGTGAATCCAGACACACAGTGGACTGGATACACAACATGTCTTCTAATGTAGATAAAATTATATTCAAATCAAAAGAGCTCTGGGAATAAAGACCAGCTCAATGTGAAGACACAGTCGAGGTACACTTATAATGGGCAAATTTCATGGCATATAAACCATACCCCCCAAAAGCTGCTAAAAACAAAAATTAATGAAACGTTCTTTTAAAAGTCGCTGAAAACACAGTAGCTTTTGATGTCACATATTTACTCAATCAGTGAATTCTAAAAGTCCAACTGCTACTGTGTGTGGAGAAGGAGACTGTTCTCTTCACTCCCCAGTGTTATCAACAGGGCTCTCAGGAGTCTGTACCGACGGCTCGTGGTCACATGCACACCTCACTCTCCTGCACACCGCCTAGAGGCTCATGGAGAAGGATGATGCTGGGCTCCTGCGAGGCCTGCCGCCCCATAAGGCCTGCCTCATTGGCCCTTGTCAAGGGCGGTGCCAGCAAAGGCTGGAACCCCTCTCTTGCCCAGCCAAGTGGCTCCGCGCCTGGAGAAACAGGGCAGCCTGATGCGGGTGGAAAGGGCCCTGCCTCGCTATCTCTAGTCTCCCTGCAACACTAAGGGTCAATGCGTCTTCTTCTCCCGGGCCCCGGTATTCCCTCCAGTGAGCCACGGAAAAAAGAGCTCTCCTCCCTCAGATAGCCAGGTCTGTCCAAGTTACTAAATTGGAGGCTGGGAACGATCTGCAAATGCAGGATGAGGACACTGAGACATAATCTTAGCAACAAGGTTGCCCCAGGGACTGGAGCTGTAATTACAGTTGAAAAGGGGCAGGGGTGAGCCAACATCTGCCAGTGCCCACCACAGGCCCCACAGGCCAACTAGGCTGAAGACCTCCTCCTGGGATTTCATTTCCTCCCTGCTCACAACGAAACGAGGGAGGGCTGTGAGCCTCCTAGACAGTCTGGGAAACTGAGGCTCCGAGGGGTGTGGTGCCTTGATGGAGGTCACACCGCCCTCCTGGAGAGGTGCAGAGCCGGGTCCGTTGTGCCTTGCTCTACATCTCTGCCCTCAAGACCCTTTCCACAACGTCACCCCCATCATACACCCAGAGCACAGGCAGAGAGACACAAACTCATCAGGCTGGAGCCAGCCTCCCCTCACTGGCTGTCCCCATCTATGGAAGTCCCTTCCCAGGTCTAGCCTGCATCCTTCCTGCTGTTCACAGATGTCAAGGCCCATTGGAGCTTTCTGTGAAATGAGGCCAGGCAGCCTGAGCTTATCCCACCCAGAGGTCCCAGGTCTCTTCTCTGTGCTGATGCAGACTGTAAATCTCCATCTCCCATCTCATAACACCTCCCCTCGGGCTGTCACCTTACAGCAGCAGTAAGCTGCTCAGTACTTCCCAGCACAAGGGCTCCCCAAGCCCCATAGCAGCTCCATCAACTAGCTCTAAGTGTGCCCTCTGGGTGCCGAACACTGGTGTTAGAAAGGTACCACCAACTCTGAGACTTTCTTCCTATGTGACCTTGGGCAAGTCCCTTTGCCTCTCAGATCCCCAGTGGCCTCTTCTGCTAAACAGGGTAACACTACCTCCTGGGAGGCTGCTCTACAGAAGAAAGGAGTGAAAGCCTGTAAGAAACCCCAGCCCAAGGCCAAGCTCACACATGGCAGAACCGATATCTGCAAGGCTGCAACTAAACACCACACTGGGGACAAAACCCAGGAGCCACAGAAGCTCAATCCCGGCTAAGGTCAGTGGGCCAGTGGGGAGGACAGCCCGGGAGGATGTCCACGGACGGTGTCCCCAACTGGAGGCAGCAAGGGAAGGGGTGTGCAGGGCACACTGCAGAACCAAGAATCAAGTGGTCTGCCCAGATCAAAGCGTGAGAGGGGCTGGTGGGAGGGAAGGCTACAAGGTCGGCAGGGCCAGGTGGAACAGCCTTCCTCTGCTCCCTGACTCCAGCTGGACCTGTCTCTGCCTATCACACTGCCACTGAAGCCCTGGGTGGGTGGGAAGGGAGGGAGGAGATGTGCAAAGCAGAGTATTAAGAAGATTAATCTGGCTGCAGTGGTGGCAGCATGTGGATGGCTTGGAAGGTAGAGACAGAAACCAATTAGGATACTGCAGCGGTCCAGGCAGGAGGCCTGAGAGTCAGCTCTGGCAAACAGTGATGTGCCTCTTGCAGGGAGGGCATGAGGGGCTGGACAGGCCTGGCCAGAGCTAAGCAGAGGCTTGGACCAGTCACTCCTGCTTTGCCCAAGCCCTACCCCAGCCAGCCACCATCGCCCCAGCTTCCATCTGCTCCACTGACCCTGAAATCTCTGCTCTTCCATTCAGACTCCTCGGCTTACCTCACCTCTGCTTTTGATGGGCCTTCCTGCTGCTCCCACCCACCCAGGACAGGGGCCCAGACAGGCTGCAGTGAGGCGGTGAGGGTCACTGGGTCAGTGGGAGGCAAGTCTTCAAGGAGGCGTGGGAAGTCAGAGAACACCTCGGTGGCAGGAGGTTTCCTGGAAATCTCACAGGCCTCATCATGTAGATCACGGTCCTGGTCTTTCCCAGCCCCCTGGAAGCTTTCCAGCTTGGATCCTCCCTCCTGCGCCCTCCTGCCCACTGGGCACACTGCTAGGTGTCATGGTGCCCCCAGGGCCTCCTAATCAGAGGCCATGCCAAGGAGAGGCTTTAGCTGCAGTCACTGCCTCTCTCCCCTCAGGGCAACATTCCTCAGAGTTCATTCTAAGCTTTTTCCCCTCACCAGCACCCCCACTCCCACCTCTCCCGCTGTCATTGGGATGTAGGTGACATGATCTTTCCCAGCTCCCCAAAGCCCTCGAAAGTAAACACACAAGCTAACTAGGCACAGCCACTCACGGTGCCCACTCAGCTTCAAGGCGGCTGGCCCAAGGCCCCTGCTACTTAAAATTCTAGAGCTGTAGCCAGGCGAGGTAGCAGGTGCCCACAGTTCCACCTACTGGGGAGGCTGGGGTGGGAGGATCGCTTGAGTCCAGAAGTTCCAGGCTGTAGTGAGCCATGATCAAGCCACTGCGTTCCAGCCCAGGGGGCAGATCAAGATTCTATATCTTAAAATAAATAAATAATAAAATGCTGGAGCTGCAGCCCCTGTGCCTTGTCCACCTGTACAGCCTCTAGACCATGGTGGGCCACAGCAGGCCACATAAAGGCTGCCCTTCTGACAAAGACTTCCAAGGGCTCCTGCCCTGCCCAGCCCCAGCCCAGGTAAGTGCCCTTGCCCTCCTCCTCTCCTCTGCGGCTCTGGAAGTGCTGAGTATCGCTTGAGAGAGGCACGAACCTGTGCTGACTGGACAAGTGATTCCCTGCGGGTGGTGGCCCCATGGCTGTCTCATGTCTTTATTCACAGTCCCTGGTTCCTCCCTTCTTAGGTCTCCTCTCTCCCCTAGGAGCTGCCTCAAATCTTCTAGACTCTGCTCTACCCCCTACCTGGCCCCTCGTTGCAGGCTTATATGGGGGGCTCCATGTCCCTCCTCCAAAGAGCTCTGTGTTGTGCACCCCACTGTCTCTCTTCCTCTCCTGGAAGGGAGCCAGTCATTCCTCCACCTGCACTTTGATGTGCTCCCCCGCCCTACCCCCCCCCCCCCCACCCCGGCTTCCCTGGGCCCTGGCTTATCAGTTATGCCTGCATCTATCACTTCTTCAATCTCCTTTTCCCTTGCCTAAAAGCAGAAAGCTTCTGTGGGACTTGAGACCCATTCAGTTCTAAACTCTGGGCCCCACAGCTCCAGCTCTGTCCAGGGACCCTCTTCCCAGCCCTCCTCTTAGTGGATGCCTCGGCAGCAGCTGAGCCTAGACTGGCCCCTCCCGCTGCAAGCCCAGCCTCCCTTGGCTTCCCCGAACCTGAGCAACCACCTCCTCCCCCTCCCAGTGCTCCTTTCACCTCCTTTCTTCCCTCAGGCCAGCATTCCTCAGAGTTCAGTATAAGCCTGCTCCCTCCACCGGCACCCCCACTCCTACCTCTCTGGCTGTCACTGGGGTGTAGACGACACTAAACAATCTCTCCAAGCTCCTGGCTTCTCATCCAGAGATCCAGAGCCTGCCTGATCTCCCTCCCAGGATGGCCCACAGCCATCTCAAACTCAGCGCATCCAAAACAAACCCTCTCACCTCCTCTCCCAAACCTGCTCCTTCCCGGGCGGCGCCATCATGATCAGGATTCTGCCTTAGAAACTTTGGGTTATCTAGGATTCTTGCCCGCCCTTCATCCCACCGGACACTAAGGTGCCCTGGCCCAGAGAACCTGCCAATGAAATTGCATCCTACGCACACCCTCTTGTTCCCATAGCTATGGCCTTACTTGGGGCCCTCTTTGCCTCTGATCTGAACAACAGAAATAGCCTCCAGGCCCTCCCCCACCCAGCCTGCACCTATGGGAAGCACCGGCTTCCTTCAGCCCCGCTGGGCTAACATCAATCCCTGCTCAGACAACTCGGGGCCAGGGCAGGGAGGAAAACCTGACTGTCCTTCAGAGCATCCAGTGCCACCCTGTGCAAGTGCCCTAATCTCTCCACCGAGATCTCTCCGCTCCTACCCACCCCTCCATCTCCCACCTCCCCCCACCTCCACCACCCAAGCCACTGTCAATTCCATTCATCTTTCGAGGCTCCGTTCAAAAGCCACCAACTTCGTGAAACCCTTTCAAAGGACAGCTGGGGTTGAGCAGCTCTCCTTTGTCCCCTGAAGCCTCTCTTGCGGCATTTGGCACAATCATCCATGAAACAGAGTGACTTTTCCGCCAGAACCTACATTTCTTGGGTGTTTCTGGCTCAGCTCTCAACCCCCTGATATTCTAGTGTTCTATTCTAGTGTGCTGTGCACAGGATATGCTCCCCTTGTTTGTGGAACTGGGAGAGCGTGGAGCCAGGGGATGCCTAAAAGAATGAGAGAATACCTTAGCAGACATCTCCAAAACAATGCCCCTCTCCCTCCCACACCAGATAGCCTTTGAATGTCTGGGGCCAGTCAGCTGTAAAGGATCATCCCCCAAAGCTCTGCTCGGTCCTCAGTCCCAGCTCTTCAGCCAGGGCTCCTCTATCTGGAGACCAAGGGACCGGCTGGGGTGGGAGGTGTCCATAAACCTTTGCCCTCAAAGGCCACATTTAGGGTGTCCATGCATGTGGGTATTTTCTGGGGAGAGGGTCCCCAGCCTTCAGCAGAACTGAAAAGGAGTCTATGACCTCCTTCAAAGTTAATACTTACCATATCTGGACCACCTCCCCCTGCCCCACCCCCAGCTTCTCTCGCCTTGAACAGCCAACCTCACTCACTTATAAATAGAAACCCTCTCTGGACATGTATCTGGAGTGACAGGACGGCCCCAGAGTGTGAGCAATGAGCAGAGTCATCACCTGCCCTGTTCTCTCTCAGCCTGCAAGGCCGTCTACCCTGGACCCTCCCCCTCCTCTCCCTGTCTATGGCCCAGGAGACCACTGGGCTACATGTAGCTCCCCTCTCCCTACATGCTGTTGTCCCTTTTCTAGAACATGAGACTAGCACCTGTCCCCCACCCCACCATGACCCAGAGCCAGGAAGGAGATGTTAGGAAGCTCCCGTGTCTCCAAGCTCCCACTCCTGTGCTCTCCCCTCTTCCTGGAGAGGTCTGGCCCCAGTGCAGACCCAGGTGACACACAGAAGAGAAGGCAGCCTCTTTTCTGAGCTCCAACAGTCTGCTGGATATGGTCAGGATGGCTTGCAGGCACCTTGTATGCAACATGTCCCCCAGCCCACATCTGCTCAAGCCACATTGCTCCTACCCCAGGTAGAAACCTGGGTGTCATCCTTGCTGCCTCCTCTCAACCCACATTTCCAGCTGATTGAGTCCTGCAGATCCAGCTTCCAGTCAGCTCTCCCCAGCCCTCTGCTCTCCATTTCCAGGGATGAAGATGTAGTATGAACTGCCTGGACCACTGCAGGAGCCCTCATACTGTGCCCTACCCTCCACCTTCACTGGCTATGTCCTACTCTTCCTTCAAACTCAGCCCAGAGGTCATCTCCTACGTGGAGCCCTCCCTGAATTCCTTCTCCGGTCTGGGTTAAGGGCTCCTCCTCCATGCACCCCTCTCTGAGCATGTGCCACATCAAGTAAATATGACTGTTTACTTGTTGTGACCTCTTTAAAAAGGAGGACCATGCCTTGAGCCCAGTGGTGTGCTGGAGCTGTTTCTCACTAGCTTGGGATGACCAACTGTCCACGTCTCTTCCCAACCCCACATTCAGTGGAATCGTGTTGGTAGCTTAAAACCAGCTATGGTGGGAGCATTTACACCATGGAAATTGGCAAATGCTACAGATCAGGACTTCATTATTTTAGAAGGGCTGGTTGTTAAACATTTACCAGTAAATCACTGCTTAGGTCCAACTCCAATGCAAAAGGACGAATTGGAAGAAGCTTCTGGGCTCCATGTACTGCCCTGAGCGGATGGGGCACACATGTAGGCTGGCCCCATATCAGATCACACTTCAACATCAAGTCATTTTCTTGCTCTCTCCTCAGTCTCCTGGGTTCTTGTCCTCCTTACCAGCCCTCTGGACAAATCAGTCCTGCCAGTTCTCCTCCAGCTGGTGGTTCAGGGGTGGAGGAAGCAGGAGAGAGAGGACAGCATGGGGCCAGCCCCGGGCAGAGTGGGGTATGACATATAGGTGCTTCCTCAGTCAGGAGGATGGTGGGGTAGCACAGGTTGGGGGGACAGGACAAGCGAATGATGAGTCAGCCAGGGGATGGTGGGAGAGGACAGGGCCTGCGGAGGGCAGCGGTGATAGCTGGGAGGGAGGGCAGGGGCTCCTCTGGCGAAGCACCAGCAACACCCTCTCCAGGACCCCCCAATCTGATCGATTCCAGGATCAATGGACACAATTGCCTCATTAAGGGCACTGCAGGGAAGCCATGAGCCTCCTCTGTCAGCAGCTGCTCTCCCTCCACACAGCAGCACCTCACGCAGCCAGCTCCAGGGGAGTCTCTGTCTCCCCATCCCACCCCATCTCTGTCCTCATTTGCATCTGGGACTCGGTCTCTGCCTTCAACTCCCTCTCTGTGTCTCTGTCTCTCCCTGTGTCTCTGTGACTCCATTTGTCTCTGTCTATCTCTGCTGTGGCTCATCTCTGCCTCCACATCCTTTCTCCGCTGCCTGCGTGTCTCTCTTCCCTGCCCTCCTCCCCCGTCTCCATCTTGCCCTCTGTGCCTCTGTCTCGCCCGCATCAGCCTCCTCTCTGTCTCCCTCTGCGTGTCCATCTCCCATGTGTCTCTGTCTCCCTCTCTGTGCCCACTCTGTGTTTCTCTCTCAGCCCCCCACATCTCCTCGCTGCCTTCCCTGGCAACCCCCCGCCCCCAGCATGCTCAGGCTCCGGGGCCCAGATGGCGGGACGTTCACGCCGCAGTGCCTGCAAGCACAGGGCCATGGCAGCTTCTGGGACTTCTTACTCTCCGCGCCCCTGAGCCCGCTGGGCAGCTGTCAGTCATCTGCCCAGCTTGCTGGGGACTCCCACTCACCCCCATGGGGCCCTCAGCAACCAGGTATGGGGACAAAACCCTCCCTGGAGCAGACACTGCTACCACTGAGTGATGCCTCCTCACTGCTGAGGACTTAGGAGCCCTGGGCTGTCCCCGCCCTTCCTCAGGAACCTGAGCAAGGAGATGGTGCAGGCAGCCCTGACTGATGGCTGCTGCCTCCTCTCCAAAGGGGCGTCCTTCTTCACATTTAACTGAAAGCCCTCTTGCCGAGGCTTCATCTGCCCTGGGTCTGTGTGACTCAGCTTCTTCCCAGTGCAATCAAAACCTCCACCAGCAGCATCAGCTGGGCAGGGACTGCTGGGTGCACCCCCCAGGGGTAAGGAGAGGGCACTTGGGGAGGTGCCCCCTGAGGGAAGGGCACCTGACCATGGCCAGAAAAGGGATGAGGGAAAGGAGCCTGAGTAATGGGAGGTTAGGGGCTGTCACCACCTGGGTCCTGGAAGCAGAAAAAGCTGCCCACTCCCCCCCGCCACCAATCTGGCAGAGTGGAGCACCTCTCCCTGGGAGGCTAGCAGAGTGGGCATGTGCACACACAACCACACCCACGCAGCCCAGACACAACATGCCCATCGTGGTGTTATGCACACCCACCCGCTGGCACTGCAGCCAGGGTCCCAGGCTCTCTCCACCTCATGGCTGCTTGGAGGGGGCACTGTGGAGGCGAGAGGAAGGGATGCCAATGTGCGGTGATGGTGATGGGGAGGGGTGCACCTGGCCAGGTCAGGCAGTCTTGAGTAAAAGCTGGGTGCTCGAAATATTGCAGGTGCAGAGTTCATTGGGGTGGTAGGGGGGCTTCGAATCCCCCAGAAAAGCGAACACCTCACAGTCTGCTACAGACCCAGCTTGACCTGTGCCCCTCAGCCTCAACCCAGACCTCCCAGCATGCCTGTACCACTCTGCCTGTACCACCTGCTTGAGATGCCCCTTCCACAGAGTACTGTGCTGGTGTAGGAGCCACTCCACACCTCTGGCCTCCTCCACCTCTGCTCCTGATTGGGAGGGTGTGGATGTGGGGAGGTGCATGGCCTCCGTTCCAAACCAGGGAAGGTTGGGTTCTGATGGCCCAGTGCCTCCCTGCTGCTCCAGGGAAGCCAGAACACCCAGGCGAGCAGAGCCTGGGCAGACCATGAACTGCAGCACCTGCTTGCTAGCCTCTCTCCTTTTCCAAGAATCAGCCACGGGGGTGACCTAGAAGGCCAGACTTGGGGGAGGGGGAGCGACTTCTGGAAAGAACCCTGTGGAAGAGGGAGCAAAACCTAGTTGTGAGGACCCATGGTGCCTGCTTGGACCCCCAACAAGCATGCAGCCTCAGCTCATGGTGGGGGATCAGTGGGGTCCCCCAGGCTACCCTTTCTGTCTCTGCATAGCTCTAAGGGTTAGAAAAGCCTCCTCCCCCTCAGCCCAGATCCTATTGCTTGCAGCCATCAGCCCCACAAAACAAGCCTGCTTCCTCTTCCACATGACAGCCCTTCAAATATTTGAAGACAGCTTGCCTGTCCCTGCTGAGCCCTCTCTCCTCCTCACTAAACATCCTGGTTCTTAGAACGATTCCTCAAACACGATGGTTTCAATCCCCTTGCCATGCTGGGCACTCTCATCCACCCTAAGCTGCCCTGGTTCACAGCATGGCTCCCAGACGGGAGGCCAGGAAAGACTGCCTCCTTCCCTGACCCCAACAGGCCTTCATTCCACCCAGGTGCAGGCACCAACCCTCCCCTCTGCACCCCGTTTACATGGCCCCTCCTGCCTCCAATCAGTCACACCCAGACTTAGTGGGTCAGATGGATGCCAGGGAACCTCCAACACCCCCACTCCCCACTATACCTTCTCCAAAGACCCAAACCTCTCCCAGGGACGCGCCTCTCCCCACATGCTGACGCTCACCACTTGTTCACATCCTTCAAAGCCAGGCTCCTCTGAGAAGCCTTCCCAGGTAGAACATACCCTGTGGCCTGCCCAGGGTGACCTCCATCAGAGACTTTAAACATTCCCTCTAGAGAATCTCCATGCATTGCTCCATCACCCATCTCCCCTCCTCCCTGCCAGGCGGGCTAGCAGCACGGAGAGGAAGCAGAGCACAGGAGGAGGGGTGCGGAGGGAGGTAGAAGGCCCCAGCCCCAGATGAAAAGCAGCTGGCAGGAGCCCTGCCTCTGCCACACCCCTACCTGCTCATGGTATTCGATGCCCATGCTGAGTGTATTGACCAGGATGGCGATCATGATTCCCCGGCCAAAGTACTTGCTGTCCACAATCTTTCGGAAGGTGTCACAGATTAACCTCCAGAAGGCCAGCACAGAGCTGGGCTCTGCATCTGGGCCCAGGCTCCGTTGCCGCCGGCTGTGGGGGTCCCGGAGGTCACTGTGCTGGGCATCCTGTGTGAACTCATAAACTGCCTCGCTGTCTGAGTCAGGCATTTCACGGTCGGCGAGTTCTACCTCCCCTGCCCCCGCCCGGGCACAGTAGGGGCAGCTGTCTGGACCACAGGCTCCACTGTCTGCCTTCAAGCAAGGGCTGGAGATCTTGCAAGAGCTTTGGCAGGCACCTGGAACAGGAGAGTAGAGGTGAGAGGCTCCAGAGTCTCATACCTGGGGCTACTCTGCCCTTCAAGTATGTGTAAAATGAGTCAGGAAGTCTGGGGTTGTTACAGTGATGGGGTGCCAGGCACTTAGTGGGCCAGGGGTATAGAATGTCCTGCAAGGTGGGCAGTCTTGACCCACAAGATGCCCTGATGTCAATAGCACTTCATTGGCAGTCACTGCTGAGTGTCCTGGGGCTCAGAGAGGTGGCCTGGATGTCCTCTGAGATCCTGGACAGCTCCTATATCCTAGGCGACTTCAGCAAGGAGCCTCACTCCCCTTCCCCTTCCCAGAAGCCAGGCCTGCAAAACACTGCTCTGAGCAGCACTTTCCAAGGGATCCTTAAGACACGCCCACACACGTGCACTTGCACACACACCCACACCAGACACGTGCACCTGCACACGTGCTCCAGATGCACACACTTGTGTACACACTCATACTATTTGCACACCACCACATGGGCACACATACATGCACATACCAACACATGTGTGCACAAACACATTCACACATGACACATATGCCAGACACATGCACGTATGTGCATGCACACACACCAAGGAAAGGGCTTCATATCGCACATGCACCTACACACATCAAGCACATGTGCCTACATATGCATATAAACATCAGACACATGCATGCACACACGCACCCTTCACGGACATAGACACGTACACGCATACTAGATGCACTCATGAACACACACTCAGGGACCTAGCCTGAGACATCAATGTCCCTTTAAATCCAGCTTTGCTCACAGAATATGAGAACCTCAGAGACTACCAGGTAAAGCATGGATGTGGAGGCCCCCAGCTGAGGGCCTGGCCCCAGGTGGGCTCTCAGCAACATTTCCCCCTTGACTGCATCTGCACATAGGAGGGAGTCAGTAAGCAGCCACTGACAGTAATCATGGGCCCAGCCTTGCCTTTTACACAGGAGGAAATAAAAATGTAGGTGCATGTGACTGGCCCACGTCCCGTGGCAGGGTAGTGGAGGAGCTGGCATAGAAACCTTTCGCTCTGGGTTCTGTGATAGCACCTTCTGGTCCCAGCCCACATTCCCACATAACATCCCCACGAATATCCCGCTGCTCCCCACGTGCCACATCCTTCCTGAAACACAGGCCGTGGGCTGCAGCTACAGTGAACCTGTCTGCTGGGGAGAGCCCGACGTCCCTATGTGTCTCACTGCCCCCACGACACTGGGAGTTTCACCCATCAGACAAGCAGCTCCCTGAACTGGGTCTCCCTGTGCGGAGGCAATGAGACTCAGGTTTAGCCAGTGGGGCATGAAGCTGGGCACAGTCACACACCATTTCCTCTCTGAACCTCACAACGGGGAGTCCTGAGTGTGCGACCCGAGTCCGCCCCTCACCAACAGCACAGCCTTGGGCGAGTCAAGCAACCTCTCCAAGCTTCCTGGTTCTCATCCATACAATGAGGATGCTAAGAAAGGCTATCACCTAATGAGTAGAGAGGATCCAATGGGATTTTGCCTGCAAAGCATGTGACAGGCACACAGCCATTGCGTTGTGCAACAGTTGCTAGACATTATTGCAAACAGCACGAAGCAGGTGCTTATTACATGATAGTTACTGCTATTACGATGTAGGAATTATGATTTCCACTTTAACAGAGGAGAAAATTCCAGCTGAAAGCAGGGATGTGACTGGTTGAAGGTGCCTAAGTAATGAGAGGCAGTATGGGAATATGAGCCCTGGTCCCTCTGACTCCAGACCCCTAGTCCCCTCTGGGACGCCACCTGGTCCCCAGACACGGGCACCCACACACCTCCCCCAAGAGCTGTCACCTGTACTCTGTGTCTCCAGCAGCTTGTGCATGGAGCTGTAGGGCCCGGGTGGGATGTTGAGGCTGGTGAGGGTTGCGGGCCCAGAGCTGGCAGCCACCTCTACTAGTGCCTTCTCTTTCAGCGTCTCCGGTGGAGGGCTGGTGTGCACGGTGGGATACACCTTCCCGCTGCCCACAGTCCTGCCGGATGCCTCAGATGGGGACCTGGGAGGGGGTGCCTGGCAGCGGACTGGCTCTAAGTGGCAGTCGGCATGGTAGAAGCTGTGCACAGACTCTGCGCCACCTGGGGGGCCCCCGGAGAGGGCAGGCGTCGAGGGTGGTGGCAGCATGAGCCGGCGGGACCCATTGGCATCCCTGTCCTGGATCTCTGGGCTGGCCCGGGGGACCCTGAGCGTTCCATTGCCCAGGTGGTAGTGGTGGTGATGGTGGTGGTGGTGGTGCACCAGGTGGTGGACGGACAGGCGGCGGTGAGAGCGAGAGCAGCTGCTGCTGGGCTGGGTCTCCTGGTCCCCAAGGGGTGCTGGGCTGCTGAGCAGCCCAGCCCGCACACCTGCTGCCCGAGAGACCTGAGCCAGCCTGCGGGCTGCCTTACGAAGGATGTACACCAGGTACTTGAGCAGCTCCTCATAGCAGCTGCCGGGCTCAGAGAAGCTAGCCAGGGTGCTGGCGTTGGACAGGAACCGCACACGCTGCTCCCGCATCAGCTGGCTTTCCCGCTGCTTGGTCTCTGAGAACTGTGTGGCAATTACCACCAGGCACAGGTTGATCATGAAGAAGGAGCCCACCTGTAGGGGTGGGGACAGGAAGAGGAGACGTCCTGAAGAAAAGTGAATCACAATGCCAGCCACCACGTACAGAGGAATTCCTATGCGCTAGGCGCCACGCTCAGTTATTTTCCAAGCATTATCTCATTTTATTTTTAAGACAGCCTCAGGAGGTGATGCTGTTGTAATCTCCATCACACAGGTAAGGAAACTGAGGCCCAGAGAGGTCAAAGCATTTGCCCAAGATCACTCAGCTAATTCAGAGCAAGGCTAAGACTGGAACCAAGCTCTATGAAATTCCAAGATGTTGCTATTGAACATGGTGTTATCCTGCAATCTCTCAAATTCCCTGTCCCTAAACACGCACACCTGCAGAGATGCAGCACCCTTCTGCAATTTCCATTAGGAGTAGCAAATGTTGTGGAAATGAATGCAATATTAGGGACACGGGGTTTTCAAATTATATTGAGCCTTGAGATCTTGGCGAAAACATCATTTACAAGACTCCTACTTCTAGCCCCAATTCCAGCTGTGTGACTTTGGGAGAGACCCTTAGCCATGGGACCACGTATCCTCATCTGAAAACAGGGACCATTGGCCTCATCTGTCCCCGTTTTCCCTGTGCCCCCTTCCTCAGATGGGGGAGGGGTTGAACCCTTGACCCTACAGACTAGTCAAGCTGCCACCTGACTTGCTCACACTCCCCCAGTCCCCATATCCATGCCTCAGTTTCCCCAGAACTCTGGAACGGCCATGGCTTGGATAACAATCCCGAACGAAGGAAATGAATATTTATGGTGACAAAGCAGATTTTTTTTTTCTAGATCGTGTCCTAGTAATTATGATAATTAGCTTCACTAGTGTGATTCCAGAGAGCTGTTAGGAAAGATTTTTCAGGGGGTGTGTGGGAGGGTGGAAACTAGGCCCCTTAGCTCCCTGTCTGCTTCCTTCCCCCTCTACCAAGCCCAGGAGGGAAAGGGAGTGGGGTGGGGGGGCCACATGGTGAGAAGACCCCACTTCCCTGAAGCACTGGCCTCGCCCCTTGAGGTGGTGGCCAGGGATGGGAACAGGCCTCCAGCCAGGCTTCGCCCCAAGCCTGCCCACTCTTCCGCACCAGGGGAAGTTGCGCAGGCAGGAGGGGGTGGCCCTGGGGACTTGCTCTTTCTCAGGGCCTACCCTCTGTCTCTCACTCACCAGGAGCTGCCTCATTTTGTGTTCATCTCTCTCTGGAGCTAGTCCTAGGTCCTGAGTAGATCTTAATCTTTCTTAATCTCTTTCTCTCAATATCTGTCCCTCTGTCTGGCTCTGTCGTTGGCCTCTTGGTGACATGGAAGAAAGGCTGAATGTGGAGTCGTTAGCCTGCGACTGAATTCTCAGCCCCAGCCACTTACTTTCTGTGTGATCTTGGCCCAGTGACCCACCCTCTGGGGTGCCAAGTTCTCATTTAAGAGATGGGGACCACAATCCCTACCCTGGCACCTCACAGGGGACTACGAGGATTAACAGGCAGCAGATGTTACAGCATACGTCAGCAGTGATGCCCCACTCTTGGAGATTAATACACAGCATAGGCAAAGCGCCTGGTAGGGTCAGACAAATGAGGAAACATCGGTTTCCTCATCTGTAAAATGGAAAGGATTATGGTGAGGATTAAATGCACCAGCACATTGAAAGTGCTTAGATCAGGGGCTGGTGCATAGTAAGTGCTCAATAAATATTAGCTCAAAGTGGTAGCGATGAAGTTATTAACTATGAATGGTAGTGATTAAAACTATTAAATATTGCTGCTTTTGCCTCCGTCTTCTGCCTTCCTAAAGTCTTGCAATTTCTGAACTGGCAGGAATAAGAGATCAGGCAGCATTTAACACCAATTGATCACTGATCAGAACTTTGGGTGGAATAATTCTTTATTTGCAAGCATTTCAGGATGTTTAGCTTCTCTCCCCTCCCCCAGTAACAAGTTGCCAGTTGCACTCTCCTTGTCCTTATGAAAAACAGAACTCTGTGAACATGCTAAAAAAACCACTGGATTCATTCAAAGGGATGAATTGAATGATATGCGAGTTATGTCTCAATAAAGCTATTAAAAAAATCAAAACCAGAATCATTCTTTCCCATTCCCAAGTGCCCTTTAGGGGAGGTGATATCATCTCAGGGTGAGAACCATTCATTTTACCCATGAAGAAACAGAGGTCCAGAGCAGTGCTGGGGGCCTCAAGAGGAATGACTTGCCTGAGGTTCCAGTAGCAGTAAGTCCCTCCTTGACCTTGGATTTTCCTCCTGACTCCACATCTGGTGTCCCTCCTACTACATGACAGATACCCTCTGTACAGGACTTGCCCTGAGAGCTGAAAACTTCAGACAGAACAAACTATCCCCTCTCTGGACTGCCCCCACGGGTGTCCCCAGGATCGCCCATCCCCACGGGGATCTGAGGAGTCACTCACGATGATGAGGAGGATGAAGTAGATGAAATTGTAGAAGGAATGAGCATCCATCACAAAGTACATGATGTCGACCCAGCCCTCCAGCGTGATGACCTAGGGGGTGCAGAGGGGCAGGCTGACTATGGGCCCACCAAATCCTCCTCCAGTCTCCTCCAGAGGCCTTAACCCCCACCCCAACCCTGAGAGCGACCACTCCGATCCTGGGCTGTGTCCTGGGGCTGGTGTTCTGGGGAATCTCCCGGGGCCCAGGCTGCCCCACCTGGAAGATGGCGATCCAGGCATAGCCAATGTTGTCAAAGTTGATGGCGCCCTTGAAGGGGTTGTGCTCCCCCGCTGAGCAGTTGGTGTAGTACTGGTTCCAGTTAACACAGGTGGTATTGCTGGAGCTGTTGTAGGCCTCATAGTCCAGACCACAAGGTGGGCCTCCGCCCCCCTCCCCACGCAACGTGGGCACGCTTCTGCAGGACCGCATGCCGTTCTCGCGTGGCTGGGAGCAGATGAAGGGGCTCTCATCCTCATTCTCTGTCTGGTAATAGCGCTCCAGGTCCACGCTCAGGGGGCTGCAGGATGGGAAGGGGAACAGGGGTGAGGCTGGGGAGTGGGCTCTCCAGGGAGAGGGCCCAGGAAGGGAGAGATGGCA
The DNA here is from genome assembly GCF_007565055.1 of Rhinopithecus roxellana. NCBI lineage: Eukaryota > Metazoa > Chordata > Mammalia > Primates > Cercopithecidae > Rhinopithecus > Rhinopithecus roxellana. The sequence goes on along the minus strand of NC_044567.1, from coordinate 7,540,048 downwards.
TGAGTGCTCGAGGCACACAGGGTGAGCAGGGCAGAACCAAGAATGGGGAAGGGACTGGGCAGGGCAGGGATTTGTGGGCACCAGGAGCATGAGGACTGAGTGGGGAGACTCCAGACTTAGGATGTTGGAAGGTCACATACTAGAATAGTGGTTTTCAAATTTCACTGCACATTAGGATCACTGGAGAGGTTTTTTTAAACTTCTGCATCCAAGCTGAGCCCCAGACCAACGAAATCAGAATCTCTGGAAGTGGCACCCAGGCATCAGTACTTTTTAAAACTCCCCAGGTGGTTCCAATGGATAGCCAAGTTCGAGAACCAGATATGTCTCAGATGTTAGAACAGATATGTCAGTAGCAACCGGAAGCGAGGAACTAGTGGGGGGTGCCCCAGCCCCGCAACCACTCCCAGGTCCTCCCGGACCCTGTCCACCACTCACAGGCTGAAATTCTCAGGTAGGAAGCATCGATTCCGAAGCAGCCCTGCCCACAGCTGGACGCCGACAATGCCAAAGATGAAGAAGACGAAGAAGCAGAGCAGCAGGACGTTGCCCAGCATGGGCAGTGTGTCCAGCAGCAACGTGACGAGGATGCGCATGCCTGTGGGGGCAGAAGCCACGCTGGGGACACCAGGCTGGCCGGGCTAGGCTGACTGCCACGGCCCGGCAGCACTCCTGGAGGGGCCCCACCAGGGACTCTGAGGCTGAGACGGCCCGGCTCAAGCTGGAGGGGAGACCAACAGACACCTCTGACTCCCCAGATAGCCTCTGCAGCCCCTTACCCCGACCCACTTCCCCTTGTGGTTTGCCCATAGTAATCTGCACAGTACCACCGACAATGAGCTAGGGAAATTGTGGCCCCTCCTAACTCTCCCAACATCATCACATGTGGATAATGTCACTCCCAATTTACAGAGGAGAAGTCTGAAGCTCAGAGAAATGACTTGACTCACCCAGTATCACACAGCTGCTAAGTGTAGGTGCCGGAACTTGAACCCAGGCTTTGGGCTTCCGAATCCCTCTCCAACACACACCCACACCCACACACACTCACACGCACACTCCCTACCTACTTCCTTCTCTCAACAGTCACAGTCACTTGACCTTTCTAAGTTATCACCACCAGAGTCATTAGGGAAACTGAGGCAGCGAACTCCAGGAGGAATGACACTGGGCAGGAATCTCATTTTGAGAGCCAGCTCCTAGGCAGGGGCCAAGATGCCCTGTGCGTCACTACGGCTCTGAGCCCCGCTGCCCTGAATCTATTCCCTGCGTGGTCCAGATCCCCAAATCAGGGCCTGAAGAGACACAATACTGTCTTCTCAGAAGTCCATCAATTTACACCCCCCTCCACAGGGAAAGCCACTGAAACCCCCTCCTCAAAAGCCCTATTAGGGTTACTTCCCTCTCACTGCATTCCAGGTCTAGAACCCAACCGGCCCAAATAGTCTGAACCAGCCCCCAGTCTGCCAAGCCCTCGTCAAGCAGACAGATCTCTAAAGGCTGGCTTCACCCCCAAAGTGCCATCTATGGCCACCTGCCCCCTCCAGGGCAAGAGCTGCTAAGCAGCAGATAATTAACCCTCTTGGTGACTGCAGCGCCCATCCCCGCCCCTGCTAGCCCAGTCTTCTCACTCCCTCCCCCTCCTCCTACCCCATCCCCCTTCAGCTTCTCTGTGCTCCAACTGAGATCAATTCCTCAGGGTTTGTATTAAGGGAATTACACCGGTGGTTAGACAGAGGCTATAAATCTGCCAGCCATCACCTGGGGCGGGAGAGGAGGCAAGGCATGCCCCTCTTCTGGAGGTCCTGTTAACACCAACACACCTCGAGCCCCAGAGGACACATTCAACAGCTCTGCCCTCCCAGGGGCAGCAGCAACATCACACTCCACACACACACACACACACACACACACACACACACAGCGCAGGGGGCTGCTGCATCAGGTACACAACCAGGCACTTAGCCGCAGAAACATGCATTCCCCGCCAACCACCCCACTCCTAGGACCACAGCAGGGACCATCTGCAGCTTGTGTAGGTTGGGGAGTTGCAAAGGGGCCTGAGCAAACGGAGGGGGCAGGATATAGGGGAACCAGAGCTGCCAAAGCCTGGCTGGCTCCAGAAACCAATGCAGTTTAATTTAGATAATGGGCCCGGCAGTTGCTGCAACGGGTTGGAAGGCGGTGGGAAGGGGACAGAGGCGGAGGGTGAGACATGGAGTGGCCTTGTCTTGAGAGAAGTCATGTTCAGAGTGGCCAGCGTGTCTCACCAGCAAGAACCAGATTGTATGGGAGGCTGTTCTGGCTAGAAAAGGCCATTAGCACCTTGCATCCACTCCTTGCCTGTCAGCCGCTCCAGTCCCCACACCTCTATCCTCCCAGGGGGAGTGGTCATCTAGCTGAAGGGAAAGGGTCATCTGAGATGTTTCTGAGACTCTGACCTAAAGCCAGGCTAAAATGAGGCGGGGTCTTCCCAGGTAACTCCCATAGTGCCACAGTCAGAGTTCCATTTTGTTCCAGCAACCCCGGCTCCCCGCTGAGCCCTTCTCTGACGGGGCCTGTGAGGGGTCAGGTGAGGACACAGTGGTAGAGGTGGGGTCTGAGATTTCCACATTTCCTTCTGGGGCTCTCTTCAGGGGCTGAGGGCTGAGGGGTCACTCACTGGGCACCCGGTTAATGGCCCTGAGCGGTCGCAGCACACGGACTGTCCTGACAGCTGAGAAGCTGACGTTCTGCAGGTCCAGCGAGTACTCCAGCATCCTGCAGGGAGGGGCCCAAAGGGAGGCCCTTTGAGTCTGAGGCCACGGTGGGGTCAAAAGAAGTCAATGAGGAATCCTGCTTTAAGGGCAGCAGGACGACCTCTGAGTCCTTTTTCTCCTTCACCAAGGGACCCTGAAGATCCGGCTCTCTGTCTGGGGGGCAAGGCTACCCCCGAGACAAGGACAGACTGTCCATCAGAGAAGGGGGCAGAATTAGGAAGAGGGCCTTGGAATTTAGAATATAGGCTACAGTGCTGGAGGCAGGGCAGCCTCGGATCCTCAGGAGACAGCCCAGGGAGAAAGTGGTGCTGTAACTGGGCTGGAGCCACGAGGTCAAAGGCCCAGAGCCCTGAACCTGGGAAAGGGACCGATCTGATCCATTGCTCTCCCACCCCAGCCCAGGCCCTCACCCTGCAATGACGATGAAAAAGTCAAGCCGGTTCCAAGTGTCTCCCAGGTAACATTTTTTCCCAAAGATGCCCAAGGCCACCATCTTCACCACCATCTCCACGGCGAAGAAGGCAAAGATGAAGTCATCAAAGGCCTGATGTGGGGACAAGAGGTGGCTGAAACTGAGAAGTGGGTGAGGGAATACCCTTTAGTCCCACCCTAGCCCCCACCAGTTGGGTCAGGGCCTCTTGCAGAGGAGTAGGGGGTATTAAGATTAGGAGGGGCCAACCCCCCAACACACACACACACACACACACACACACACTCACCTGCAGGATCCGGCAGCGCTGGGAGTCACAGGCGATGTCCTCACACGGCCGGAACATGCCCAGGGTCACGCAGTTGAGAAGGATTACCAACATGCTGATACGCTCAAACCAGGTAGGGGCAGTCAAGGAAACAGCTGGCCAAGGCTGGAGCTGAGGCCAGCCCCCTGCCCTGCCCTAACACCTCCTCTTTGTTTACCTCCTGGCTCCATCTGAGGCTAAGCAGGTGTGGTACCAGGGACCTGACCTACCCGTCAGACCAGCCCCCAGCCCCAGGCTCTCCATAAGAGAAGGGGAGTCCCACCTTGGTCATCTCACCTCTCTGGACCCAGCTTCCTCATCTGTAAAGGAGGACAAGCCACAAATACCCTGACTATTTGCACAAGTCATTTGGGGAATAAATCGATCATGCCTGTGGAAATGCCAGACACCATGAGTTTGCTGCAGAATCTGAATCCTATTCTCCCTACCTCACAGGGTAGATGTGAGAAGCAAATGAGATACTGTATATGAATGTGTTATACAAACCTAAAGTCGGATTATGCCTGCCTTACAGTTTACCAAGCACTTTCACACAATGCCACAGTTGATGCTCACAACAGCCCTCTGAAGTATCCGGGATAGATCGTTTTCTTCCCCAGAACTCGAGGAAGTTGAGGCCCTGGAATGCCAAAGTCATAAGCTGAAGGTCACCCGAGAAGCCAGGATGAGACGATGGTTTCCAAGCTCCTGATCTATGATAGTTTCCTCTGTACACCACAGCTGCTCAGGCATGCAGAACTGCCTGTCATGACCGCCCTGGCACTAGGTGGAAGGTAGACGTCCACAGCTGCAGTCCCCCTTGCTACAGCACCAGGGCCCGGGGCTCCCTCTTCCACCACCAGCCTCCCAACCTCTCAACACCCTCAAATGACCACTAGGCACATTCACACATTTAAATATTGAGGACCCATTATGTGTCAGGCACCATGCCGGGCATAGCTCCCAAGCCATGCAGAGTGGACAATGTCTACCCCATCCCCCAAGAGGCCACTGCCACCATCACACCTGCTTGTGGCTTCCAGCCCAGACTAGCCAAAACAGCAAGCGGGAGGGAGGGGTTCTTTCTAAACCCTGGGTCTTTCCACACAGTGGATTCTACAGAGTGACTCATTTCCAGCCCATCAGCAGAATGTACAAAACGGCCTCCGGACCTTAGAAGGTTCCAGGCACCGGACTCGCAGTTAAATGACCAAGTATCCTATTTTCTTTAAGGAAAATATGAGAAGGGTGGGGAAGAGTAAAGACACTAGAAAAGATCAGAGAGCAGGAGATTGGGGAAAGGAGACCAGAGACCCCCAGGGGAATGGGGATGGGGGAGGTATTGTGGCAGCTCCTGGCATGACCCACCAAGTCAGACTCTGTAGGGCCCAGAGCAGGTGGAATCTTGCTTCTGGAATGAGAAGGCTTTGGCCAGGCATGAAGAGGCCAGCAGGAATGTTCGGGAACCTATGGACCTTCCTTCCAGCTGGTCCCAGCCATAGGCCATCTCTTCTGACTCCCAAGCCACATGCCCTCCCCCACAGCCCATGACTCCCTCAAACCCCTGACAGCCCTCCCCCTTCTTTTCTCCACCACCCAGGCCCCTTTCCCCTAGACTCACATCCCTGCTCGCCACCTGTCTGTGGTACCCTGAGAGTCCTAAGGCACTGCAGTTTCCCTAAGCCCCACCTCCTTACAAGAATAGGAGGGTTTTTTTTTTTTTTTTTAAAGAAAAGTTCTAGGTTTTTGGGGGCAAGTAGACGGGAGGGAGGAAATAAAAAGTGCTCTGTTTCCATGAAATTGTTTTTCTGAGTGGAGCCAGAGTGCAGTGGATCTCTCCCCAGAATGGGGGTCAGCCAGGGGTCACCCTGGAAAAAGGGGGACAGGAAGGGAGCCATCATTTGGAAAGGGAAAGACCCCGTTACCCTCAAGAACTGGTCTGCTTTCCCCACGCAGGTCCCCTCCTCTCCTCTGCAGGGAAAGAGGGGTCTGAAAGGAGCCCATGTGAGCGAATGTCTCTATGTGGAGGGGCAGATCTCTGAGGAAGAGGGGCTCCCAGGACATCTAACTGGACCCCTCTAATGGCACAGTTCCACCATGTTAGTCATCTATGCACTTGTCAACCTCCCCTGCTGAGCTGGGGCTCCTGACAGGCAAGGGCATTCCAATACATCTTAGATCCCCTACGGAGCTTGCTGTAGTGCCTGGCACGGAGCAGATGATCCATACCTGGGAAGACTGAACGAATGAATGAATGAATCAACCAATCAATCAGTCTCCTTGCCTAGAAGCCAGATGTGTCTCCCCATTCAGGTTTTCCTGCCTTGTTTCCCTTGATAGAGGTGAACTGCTTATAACTGTGGAGGAAGGTACAGAAGTGACCTCCACAGAGGAGCTGCCCCTCTTTCTGTCCCCACCTTACTCAGGCTCAGACTGGAGGCCTCTTACAGGCAGAGTTTGCCCCCAGATAACCTTATGCACAGCTCTGGACCATGGCAGCCCCTTCTTAAGGGTCCCTTGGCAATTCAGCCTACTTCCAGGTAACATCCTGCCCACCCTGTACAGCTCTCCTTCCACGACAGGTAAGCATAAACGGACAGGGAAGAGACCAAGGCACATGACTATTTGGGACAATCTGAATAGAGGAATAATTAACCGGGGGAGGGGGGTCTTTCACCCTTCTCAGATAGGGCTCGTTTCCTTGGGAACCTGGCAGTATGTCACTGTGTGATGTTCTTCTGTTGCCATAACGACAGGAGGATGTGTCACCAGGTGGTGTGGATTTGTTGTCATGGTAATTAAAGAGACCCCTCTCACATGATCTCCCTTTACTGAGGCTGTTATCTTGTCCTTATGCAGGGGAGGAGAATCAGGGAGACCCACAGGTTATCAGATTGGGGGGAAACCATGTGACAGATCCCCATGGTAACCAAGGGAACGGGGGACACTGGTTGCCATAGTGACTATGAGAGACCTGTGCAGTCACATGTCTACTGTTGCTATGGTGACTGTCCGGGCTGGAGTGGATCCCAAAGAGGGGGTAGGAGAGGGGAGGATCTTTCTTCTC